>NC_050071.1:115133214-115471548 GCF_009764565.3 Dermochelys coriacea
TGGTGTTTAATGTACTCCTAATTGCCAAAGTGATCTGAGTGGGCTCCATGCTTGCTGTGGTATGGCATCTGCACAGAAAAAAGGCACGGAACGATTGTCTGCCGTTGCTCTGACGGAGGGAGGGGTGACTGATGACATGGCTTACAGGGAATTAAAATCAATGAAGGGGGTGGCTTTACATCAAGGAGAAAGAAAAACAACTGTCGCACAGGATGGCCCCCCTCAAGGGTTTACTCAAACCCTGAATTCAAAACCCTGGGTTTAGCAGGCCAATGCTCAACCCACTAAGCTATCCCTCCCTCTGGTATTTCAGGCAGGACTGAATCTCCATTAAAGTTTTCAAGGTGCCCCTGACAGACCTCACCAAAACAACTGTCAGCTGTTGATTTCACGGAGGGAGTGGGGAGCAAATGAATACAAAACAAATCTGGTCTATTTCTTGTTTTGATCCACTCCGTCGGTCTTTCACATCTTTGGCTGGCAGCAGATGGTGCAGTACGACTGCAAACTTGACAGAAGATGGTACAATAGGACTGCCTGCAGGACTAAAGAGAATGACCTGGTCAAGTCACTCCTAATTTAGTCCCTGTGCCCATGTCTGCCCAGGCTCTCCTGACCAACCTTACCGAGGTGGCCAGGAGCACATCAGACACGATGAGGATGGTTTTCAAGCCTATTGCACTGTCTGCTGCCACAAGGCAGTGGGTTGCTGCTGCTGTGTAGCAATGCAGTACCGCGCCTGCCAGCAACAGAGACATACTGTGACAGTGAGCTGAGTGGGCTCCATGCCTGCTGTGCTATGGCATCTGCACAGGTAACTCAGGAAAAAAGGCGCGAAACGATTGTCCACCGTTGCTTTCACAGAGGGAGGGAGGGCCTGATGACATGTACCCAGAACCACCCACGACAATGTTTTTTGCCCCATCAGGCATTGGGATCTCAACACAGAATTCCAATGGGCAGCAGAGACTGTGGGAACTGTGGGATAGCTACCCACAGTGCAACACTCCGAAATCAATGCTAGCCTTGGTACTGTGGAAGCACTCCGCCAAGTTAATGCACTTAATGCACTTAGAGCATGTTGTGTGGGGACAAACACAATCGACTATATAAAAACAATTTCTAAAAAACCGACTTCTATAAATTCGACCTAATTTCACAGTGTAGCCATAACCTAATACTGAGAACAACAATTTTGAAAACTGTTCTCCCAAGTTCCACTATTAGACCATCTTTAAGCTTTGGATCAGATTCAAGTCTTAGGCCATGTCCACAATAGGAAATCGGGGGGGTTAACACATTAGCTAACACTTGTGAAAAGTACATCTTTTTCCTAAGGAAGAAAAAGCCTTAAGATGCATGATATATGTTGCCACAGAGCTTTAAAAAAAAAATAAAAAAAAATGAAGCAGCAAGGCATTAAGCTCACTTTCATGATTAATAAAAAATGCAAAGTTCATGGAAAAGCACTAAATGCCAATCTTAAGAAATGCAATTCTTATTACAATGCAAAAATAAAATGAAAGCTAAAGCTCTAATTTAATTAAGGATATATCTGACGTTGTTTTAAGGCTGTTTTAACTCAAATTTTGTAACTGAAGTATCCTTAGTTCCATCCCAAATCCTACACTGATTTCCGATCAATTTAAAAGTAAAGTGATAATTTTTACTCTGAATTATCTTGTTTTGAACAGTATGGCTTATAACATGCCTTGAAACAGAGTTTGATATAACTATTTCATTATGATGTCTTGTTTATATCTATAGTACAGGACTGTCACAGAGTTTTAAAGAATGTATTAAATATCACTGGACACCTAGGATTAAGAAAATTTGGAACACACAGATTATGGAAAGGTTAACTCCTCAAGAGACGAAAGCTTCACCTTTAGTTTGCAAATTGGCAACCATTTTTTGTTTATACTGAAAAGGATCCAAGAGCTCTCAGATCTTCCCTTAGGCCACAATCAAGCAATGACTTCCATAGGACATTCTTAATGTTATGCACGTTTAAGAACTATGCCGAATCAGCACCTTACACCAACGGTAGGTTTATATTTCTGTTACCTATTTCCCCTTTTTGACTAATATTTAATTTTTTCATCCAGGTCCCTGCTGCCTGCTATGACTTAGATTCCTATTCATTGCAGAATTGCCATTGTTTAACTGTACATCCTAATTCACCTGAGCTACATACCTAATTTTTGTACTGCAACTTTCTTACACAGTGTGTTAGTTAAAGGTAGTGCTTTATTGGTCTCCCTCTATTTGCTTGTCTTCCATTTTCTTTTGTTCTTTGTCTTATAAACATATTTAATTCTTATAGTACTTATTTACAGGCAAATTTACATCTGCCAGATTTTGAAATAGGTTTTTATTTTGTCCTTTTCTAACAGATGTTATTCAGTATCTTATCATTCGTTTACTTTGTACCATGAATATTCAATATTTCTTTACTTTCTACCCATAGATTTTCTCCCTTGCAATTTAAGTTTTTGTACAAACGTAAAAAATAACTGACACACACGCAGACACAGAGTCTTAAGTTTATGTCTTGTGAATTGAATTGTCTTTTCTAAATAAAATACTTACTGCTGCTGCCTGAGAATTATTAGGGTGACCATTAAGGAGCTCCTGTGGTGGGTTCAGAGGTTTGATATATCTGGTAATAAAAACTGTTTTCCCATTTACGTCAATTACAGTTGTCAGGCATTGGCGGCTTGGAAACTTCAATGTACATTGAGCCTGATACTTCTCTGCTGCTTGGAGCAACTTCTCATCTTCTTGGGTATCAAACTTAAAAAAACAGTACAACTTGTATAAAAATTCAGTTTTAACCATATAGTTTAGACTTAATTCTCCACTACCTTGTAACCTGTGTAGTTTATTTACACCTACACAAAGTGAATGCAAAGTAGAATGTAAAATTATGATCAGATATCATTTCAAAAAACTTACCTTGCATTCTCTTCACACAGGTGTAAATTTAAATGTAAGGTAGTGGAGAATCAGGCTTTTTCTATTTACATTTATATATGCACTCCCACGTGTACACACGTTGCACATAATAAGCATGATTGTACAGTCTTTATTCAGGTATTGAAAGTTCAGTGAAAGCTTTGCCTTAGTAAGGACTGTTAGAATGGACACATCACCTAGTCATTCAACAGTGAGTAACTATGATCAGACACTTCAAGGAACTGAATCTTATTTATATTCACAAACCAATAACTGCATTAGAACAACAATCGGGGTAAATTCTCAAAATGTCTGTCAGATTTATGATGCACAACTCCTGATGACATTAATGGGCGTCTCATGGCTAAACCACTGTGCAGTGCTGAAAACTGATACACAGACATATTTATAAAAAGCAAGTTATCCTTACAGTTCAGACTTGCCTAGCAGTTAAAGATCTTAGGTGGGGTTTTCAAAAGCCCAAACTGAAAGTCAATGGAACATGTACTCTTAAGTCATTTAAGTGTTTTTAAAAAATCCTACACTTCATCTATAACTGAATATTGTTGATTTTGTAGGTTTGTCCTAAATAGAAAATAACCATAAAATTTTATGTAATTTTTTTTTAACTAAGGCCACTTTACACTGCTCTGGCAGCGTAAAGGGGCCTTAAAGTGTGTATAAATATTTTACATTTTTTTTTTAAGGCGCCTGAATGTTCCTGACAATTCAGGCCTTTAACTTAAAATAATGCATGGTTTAAAAACTATCCCTTCATTGTGTTATCCTGTTCCCCAAGCCTCCTCAAGTTGAGATTGCCATACACTGCTCAGTAACAAGCCAATAAAGAAGTCACCTTTTATGAGGATTCTTCTCAACCAAATATGATGACCACAACATGTAATTTGTGTATTGATGTTTATAGTTTCAGTTTTTAAATAATAGTCATTTCTTGCAAAATATTATTAATTAAATGATACCAGCAATCTAAGATACTATGTCATACTAAAAGAGTTTGCATGCTACATAAAGTACATATATGGTCAAACACAGATGAAGAACTGCTGCCATTAAAGGTAGTGGAAAAAGTTGCAGAGCAAGAACAAAATGAATCCTAAACAGCAATATCTGTTGATTAATTTAAAAAGCACGTATGTTGTACCTTTTTAAGCATTTCATTCATCTATAGAGAGATTTAGGAAGCCAAAAAGAAAGAAAGAGATAATAAATAAAAGATGGAAAAACATATTAAAAATCAAATTGAAAAGCTTAAAGCAATCTATAGACATTTCAAGCTACTTAGCTACAGCAGGAAAGCTTAGAAACATTAACAAAGGAGGGGAAATATTCAAGGACTTTTTTCATTTTATATTGAAAAATTTCTATATTAAAGAGGTTTAAAAGAAAAAAGAGATGGGAATTGTTTATATCCCGATTTATGTACCCAAGGTGCAGCTTTTAAATGGCCACTGCTGAAAAGGAAAAATCCATACCACTTTTGTAGTGAAGCAGATTTCTCTCTTACACACTGTTTAATTCCCATACATGAATTTAGTGTTCATGAGAAAAATGCTGGCAACTGAGTCCTGGAGACTGACGTCCACAACTGTGCCACAAACAATGGGAACAGCACAGGGAATTCTAGTGCAAGTTTCCCCACACTACCCCATAAATGAATCTCAGCTATGACCTAGAGGGACTTCCAGGGACTACTTTAGACTTGACCCTTCAGTCCTTGCTCTCTCTGCTAAGTTTGACAATTATACTGGTGATATATGATGTGGATACCTGTTCACAAGGAACTGGACTCCACAAAATTCATATAGATCACCAAACAGCCATTGGTAATTTTTCCCTCCGACCTGTGCTGAACTGAGCGGGACTTGTATAGGCAGGACCCTATATTCACTGAAATCAACGAGCACTAGATCAGGCCCTACATCCCATTTGCAATACTTTGAGCTATGCAGCCCTCCTACATACACATTCTGTATATTAAATATTTGAAACGTGTAGAAATTACACTACATTCTGGGGAGGCACTTTCAATACAAAATGCAATTGTGGTTCTTTTATTTGGTCAAGAAAATTAGAAGACAAGCACATGAAAATGTATGAACTTGGCATACTCTGTCGTACGTAAAATTTAATAACAAAATGTGCACTGCATGCTTTAGAATAATCTGTTTAATTTGTTCCTTCCCTCATTATTTTATTGTTTTCCATTTACTATCCCACTCTTAAAATTGGATTACATGAAACCATACAAAATGTTTGTTAAAGTAATAATCTAGTCTGACTCAGTCTAAGTTAAATATTATAAATATAAAAGCTTTTGTTCACTAGCTACTTGTTACAATATTTAAATGGTCTTACATATTAAATAGACAAAGGCAGATGCAGTTGATTAAAGTCTGGCTCCGCTGAAGTCAATAACAAAACTCCCACTGACTTCAGTGGGGCCAGAACTTCACCTCATATACTCGGTAAAAGTACTGGTGCAAGAAATTACTGAACCCCGTTTATCACACCCATCCTCTCTTTTTCTGCTATACTTAATTCTTCAAATGTTAGCAAACAGAAAATCTACACTGATAAGTTTCCTTACCTCAGTAGCATTTCTCTCGTCTAGTGTTAGTTACAATATACTTTAGTGACACAGAGTAATTATGTTACAATTCTGTTTTGATAACTAGTGTTCTCTGACACTGAGTAAAGGATTCTCACATTCTATCTTTGTCTATCTGTTCTTTAGGCTTGAAAAAGTCTTTGCTGCATCTTCACGGTGGATGATACATCATTTCCTTTCTAGCTCTTACATCTGGAATTTTGACAATGGACAACTAGCTAATACTATTTCTGTAATCAAAGAAAACAAATGAAACCAGTGAGGACTTATCAAAAATGTAAACTTTTCTATACCTAAAGTGTGCAATTTGGTCAGTAACAATGTTATAAACACAGGGCCAACATTTCAGAATTTCATACATTACCATCACAATAATATGTACTATTTTGGTAATTGCTATGCAAATTAATGTGTGCACAAAATTATAAAATTTGGCCACAATTTCTTTCAATAACAAATATCAAAATTCATAATTATATAGTCTATAATATTTCACAATGAACTCTGAATTTCATTGATCAAGAAATACCTTTAGATAGGAATTTATTTGAATTGTAACTATTTTTTATTTTAAAAAAAATATCAGTGACAGGTCTGTGTATTTATACTATTTTTATTCTAAAAAAATGGACCTTTATATAAAAATATATAAAAAGGTCCATTTTTTTCTTAAAGCTAACCACACTTCTCTCTGCAGTTAATTATTGTATATAGAATAGAACTGTGGAAGTGACCTGGTATATTAATGATGCTTCAAGGCTGTTGTGTAAATCTTTACAGCTTCATATATTAGTGCTAATTTGCCATGTCACTTGGCTAATTTTATTCTTTCATGGGTAAATTCAGGGTAAATTACAAATCATATTTCCTTCTTTGTTTTCCATGGCACTACAGTGCAACAATTCTCATAGCAGAATGGCCTATGACCAATACTGAACAAACAATATGAAATTATGAGTTACAAGACTAATTCCACAAGAGGGAGAGCAAACCTTGCTTTAGTTGTTTATGCAATTATCAGTGCTCTAAAAAAAGAATTATACTTCCAGAGTTCAAAATTTGCTTAGTTTTAATTTTGTATAATACATAGATATGATTCCCTCTCCCCAACTCCTCTTCATCTTCAAATAAACTGCTACTGGAGCAGTTAAATCCAAAGCAAAATATGTGCAGCTGCTGTTTGTGCAGAAGCAACATGGGTAAATCCTGACTGACTGTATCTCAGAGTATGTCTACATAGCAAAAACTGTGCACAAAATAGCATATGCACGGTAGGTTGAATCCAGTTAATGTGAATAACAATAGTAGTGAAGACAACAAATCGTGAGCAGTATGTGCTCATATGCACCTTAGGTATGTAGTCAGTCACTAGCCCACTCTGAAACCTGTGCTGTCTTTACTGTCATTGTTACCGCTACAAGCTGGATTTAAGCTATCTTGGCTATGCCTGGATAGGCTAGCTTTTGCTGTGTAGACATACTCTCAGAATTAATTGCATAAGGGTACAAGAAGTGACAAGAGATTTTGGGAGAGGGATTGTTTTTTTAAACACAGACTCTTTCTGTTGTTGCACAAGCATGTCTTTTAGTTTGGTGAAGGAAGCAAAAGAACTAGATCAAGAATGAAAAAAACCTCCTAGAAATATCTTCAAGAGATTTACAGGACAGGAGATGACATTAAATACTACATACGAATGGCATAATATAATAACTAGTGAACAGCAAATAATGCAAAAAAAAAAAAACCCCTCTAAGAATATTCATTCCAAGTTTTGAATTAATTCACTTTACAACCCTTTTGTGTTTGCTTTCCCCAAATACTTGTGTGATCAAGTTTTACTAGCAAGAATGCTTGTGGGAAGCAAATGTTAAGCTTGTATGTTCAAATACTTATAGAATGTGAAAACTAAACTTATCTTTTAATGAGCATTCTAACCAGAAAACCAGTAAGAGTCACGCTCATCTAGATGAGGAAAACATACAAAATCATCTGAATTATGTGTCCAATCTCAACGAAGCAAGACAGCTCAAATTATGACTATGAAGCCAGAGACATTATTACACTTGCAAAAAAATGGCATGTAATTATGAATAACATGAGAGAAAACAGATCTGTTTGCACATAGTCTGTGAAGAGAAAAAGAATAAATTTATTATATAAATTATACATCACGAATTATTCACTCAGATCTACTAAATAATGCATCTCCAAAGTTTGCCTGAGTGTTTGAATATCCATTTAAAAAAAATAACCAAATTCTGTTAAAGACTAATCAGAAAGCAAAGATTTCATTAGACTTTAAAAACAAAATTGTTTTAGCATTACTTTTAAAATATAAAAAATACATGCAAGTGCTCAGAAACACTATCTAGTACTGGTCAGTTAAAAAATTACTGAATCAAGTTTAATTCAAGTGCAGGTTTTCAAACTGTGGGTCAGGACCCCAAAATGAGGTCACCAGTGCCAACATTAGACCTGTTGGGACCCAGGGCTGAAGCGAAAGCCCAAACTCCATCCCCACCCAGCGTGACAGGGCTCAGGCTGCAGTCCCCTCTACTCCTACCCGAGGCAGCGGAGCTCGCTCTCCACCACCCTCCCGGGGTCATGTAGTATCTTTGTTGTCAGAAGGGGGTTGTGGTACAATTATGTTTGAGAACTCCTGAATTACACAGTAAAAGTGAAACAGTCAAGATCTGAATCCATGTTATACACCATATTAAAATTACTTATTTACACACATATCAAGAATCATGGCACCAAAAGCAAAATTTGAAACGAGTTAGCTACCTTTTCTCGAACTGGATCTCCATGAATAAGCTGTGGTTCAATAGTAATAAACAGTGTTATGTAGGACCCCTCACTCAGGCTTCGGATAGAATCATAACCTCTCTCAATTCCTAGGTTCTTTTCTTTACCGTAGCCAAGGAGTACTGGAGGAATATCTATCTTAAAGGTACCATCAATCTAGGAAATAGAGAAATATTAATCCATACACATCAATCGTTCATGACCAGTAATGATGATAATTTCAAAATAAAAAAACCAAAACAATGCTTCCTCAAGTTTTAGCATTCAGAAAGGCCGTGTCGCCAATGCCAACACTGCACCTGGCTCCTCCATCCATCCAAAGAACCCAACCATGGACACCTCTAGCCAGGTCCTGGTGTGGATTTGCAGAGACTGTTGTCTGCATTTTCTTGTCACAGAAAATCAGGATGGGAAAAAACAGCACGAGAGATGCTTACTGGTAGAATCGCTCAGGAAGCAGGTGTGAGACCTACAGGAGGACAGTGAGGAGCACCCATGTACAGGAAGAATTAGTTGAAAACGTGCCCCTAGAGACCTCTAAATTTGAGGAAGAAATCCAGTTGGAAAGGACTGAGATAGCACCACCAGGGGAGGAGGAAACTGGTCCTTCACAGGGACGAACCTGGAAAGCCTCCTTCCAACCCACTGTCCACAGAGATACCGTTGTGCTGCCCTGGCAACAAAGGATTAGGAATCTCCCCCAAATGTGGAGGAGAAGCCATGTACCCCCAAGGCAGGGAGGATCATGGCCACCACTCCCAAGAAGAAACATAGGGTAGTGATGGTAGGTGACTCCCTTCTAAGGGGGACGAAGGCACCCATCTGGAGGCCTGACCTGGCCTCCTTGGAGGTGTGCTACCTGCCAGGGGTCTGTTATCCAAGACATTACAGAAGGACTGACAAGGATCATCCATCCTCTGACTACTACCCCATCCTGCTCTTCCATGTGGGCAATTGTGATACTACAAGGCATGATCCTGAGCAGATCAGAAGTGACTACAGAACTCTAGGAGGGTGAAGGAGTTGGGAGCACAGGTGGTATTCTCATTGATCCTTCCTGGGCTGAGACAGACGCATCATGGAGGTAGATACACGGCTGAGTGGATGGTGTCACCAAGAGGGCTTCAGCTTCCTCAACCAAGGGAGCCTGGTCCGAGAAGAAGAGCTGCAGAGTAGAGATGGGATCCACCTATCATAGAAGGGGAAGAATATCTTTGGACATAGACTGGCTAACCTTTGAAAGTCTCGGTAAGGATAAAAGGGGTCAGAAAACAAGGGTGATGTCATAGTAGGTGTCTTCCGTAGACCACCTACCCAGAAAGGTGAGATGGATGAGGCTTTTCTTAAACAACTAATAAAATCATCCAAAATACATGACATTGTGGTGATGGGGCACAGATTTTCAAACAAGTACTTGGAATGCACTAGAGAGAATTTTTTTAACAGAAGGTGGAGAAGTGACTCGAAGAGAGACTATTCTGGATTTGATTCTGACAAAAAGGGAGGAATTAGTTGAGAATCTGAAGGGGGAAGGCATCTTGGGTAAAAGTGATCACGAAATGGTAGAGTTCATGATTCTAAGGAATGTTAGGAGGGAAAACAGCAGAATAAAGACAACGGACTTCAAGAAGGCAGACTTTACAAACCAGAGAACTGATAGGTAAGATCCCATGGGAATCAAGTCTATGGGAAAAAAGAGTTCAGGAGAATTGGCAGTTTTTAAAAGATACACTATTAATGGCACACAAGAGCAAACTATACCAATGCATAGGAAAGCTAGGAAGTACGGTAAGAGGGTGCCCTAGATTAACCAAGAGATCTTCAATGACCTGCAACTCAAACAAGAATCATTCAAAAAGTAGAAACTATGCCAAATTACACAGAATGAATATAAAAAACAATATAAACATGTAGGGACAATTAGAAAGGTCAAGGCACAAAACAAGATTAAACTAGCTAGGGATGTAAAAGGTAACAAGAAAGCATTTTACAAATATATGAGAAGCTAGACGATGACTTGTTTAGCTTAACCAAAAGAAGGCTATGAGGAGATATGATTGCTCTCTACAAATATATCAGAGGGATAAATACCAGGGAGGGAGAGGAATTATTTAAGCTCAGTACCAATATGGACACAAGAACAAATGGATATAAACTGGCCACCAGGCAGTTTAGACTTGAAATTAGACAAGATGGTTTCTAACCATCAAAGGAGTGAAGTTCTGGAACAGCCTTCCAAGGGGAGTAGTGGGGGAAAAAAAAGACACATCTGGCATCAAGACTAAGCTTGGAAAGTTTATGGAGGAGATGGTATGATGGGATAGCCTAATTCTGGCAATTAATTGATCTTTGACTATTAGCAGTAAATATGCCCAATGGCCTGTGATGCAATGTTAGATGGGGTGGGATCTGAGTTACTACAGAGAATTCTTTCCTGGGGGTCTGGCTGCTGAGCCTTGCCCACATGCTCAGGGTTTAGCTGATCACCATATTGGGGCTGGGAAGTAATTTTCCTCCAGGGCATATTGGCAGAGGCCCTGGGGGTTTTTCGCCTTCCTCTGTAGCGTGGGGCACGGGTCAACTTGCTGGAGGATTCTCTGCACCTTGAAGTCTTTAAACCACGATTTGAGGACTTCAATAGCTCAGACATAAGTTAGGGGTTTGTTACAGGAGTGGGTGGGTGAGATTCTGTGGCCAGCATTGTGCAGAAGGTCAGACTAGATGATCATAATGGTCCCTTCTGACCTTAAAGTCTTTGACTCTATAACCAAGGCAAGAGTAGGGAAATTCAATGAGGCGGGAAAGACAACAACAGAAAAAGCAATGATGGCTTAAGTGTTAAATGTTTCAGTTTTCACTAAAAAAAGTTAGCAGTGACTGGATGACTTAGGGCTTGTCTACACTGGCAATTTACAGTGCTGCAACCTTCTCACTCAAGGGTGTGAAAACACACCGGGGAGCTACCCCCCCTCATGGAAGTGGTTTTTTTTAGAGTGCTAGGAGAGCTCTCTCTCAGCGCTGCGCCATGGCAGCGCTTTAGCATTGCCAGTGTAGACTAGCCCTAACATAGTGAACATCAGTTTAAATGGAGTAGAATCTGAGATTAAAATAAGAAAAGAACAAGTTAAGAATTACTTAGAAATATTAGATATTTTCAAGTCAGCAGGGCCTGATGAAATACATCCTAGAATACTTAAGGAACTGGCTAAAGAGATCTCCGAGTCATTAGAGATTATGTTTGAGAACTTGTGGAGGATGGGAGAGATACTTGAGGACTGGAAAAAGGCAAATATAGTACCTATCTATAAAAATAGGAATAAGAACAACCCAAAGAATTACAGACCAGTCAGCTTAACTTCAAGTGCCTACAAAGACAAAGGAGCAAACAATCAAATAATCAATTGGTAAGCACCTAGAAGAAAATAAGTAACAGTCAACACTGATTTATCAAGAACAAATTATGTCAAACCAATTTAATATCCTTCTTTGATTGGGTAACAACTCTTGTGGATTGGGGAAAGCAGTAGATGTGATATATCTCAACTTTAGTAAAGCTTTTGATACTGTTTCACATGACCTTCTCATAAACAAACTAGAAAAATATAGCCTAAATGAACCTACTATAAGGAGAGTCCACAACTGGCTGGAAAACCATACTCAGAGAGTAGTTATCGATGGTTCACAATCAAGCTGGAAGGACCTATCGAGTGGGGTCTTGCAGGGACCTGCTCTGGATCTGGTTCTATTCAATATCTTCATAAGTTATTTGGATAATAGAAAGTATACTTTAAGTTTGCAAATGACACAAGCTGGGAGGGAAGTGCATAAACTTTGGAGGATAGGATTAGAATTCAAAATTATATTGACAAGCTGGAGAAATGGTCTGAATCAAATAGGATGAAATTCAATAAGGGACAAATGAAAAAGACTATACTTAGGAAGGAATAATCAAAATACAAAATGGGAAATGACTACTTAGGCTGGAGTACTGCAGAAAAAGATCTGGGGTTATAGTGAACCACAAACTAAATATAAGTGAACAACGTAACACTGTTGGGGGGAAAAAAAAAAAGCAAACATCATTCTGGGATGTATTAGCAGGAAAGTTGTAGGCAAGACAGGAGAAGTAATTCTTACACTCTACAGAACTGATAAGGCCTCAACTGAAGTACTGTAATAGTTCTGAGCACTACTTTGGGAAAGATGTGAACAAAGTGGAGAAAGTCCAGAGAAGAACAACAACAAAAATGATTAAAGGTCTAGAAAACATCACTTAAGAGGGAAGAATGAAAAAACTGGGTTTTTTTAGTCTGGAGAAGAGAAGACTGAGGGGGACATGATAACAGTCTTCAAGTACGTAAAAGGTTGTTATAGAGGAGGGTGATAAATTGTTCTTCTTACCCACTGATGACAGGAAAAGAAGTAATGGGCTTAAACTGCAGTAAGGGAGATTTAGGTTAGACATTAGGAAAAACTTTTCACTGTAAGGTGTGGTAAGCACTGGAAAAAACTATCTAGGAGGTTGTGGAATCTACATCATTAGAGGTTTTAAAGAACACAAACACACATGTCAGGGAGGGTCTAGATAATATTTAGTCCTCCCTCAATGCAGAGGATTGGACTAGATGACTTACCGAGGTCCCTTCAGTCCTACATTTCTATAAAAATATGTATATTTCATGTGAAATACCAGTATCTAAAACGTTTATGACAAAAATCTGACATCTCAAAAGACCAGTAACGACAGTAACTGTGGTTCTTCTAGTTGTTTAGTTCATGTGAACCCCACTCAAAGTGCACATGCACCCCTTGTGTATGAGAAGATTCTTTTGGATAGTAGTGTCCATTGGGTCCCACCTGAACCCTGAATGTTCTTTCACTGCACACACCTGAGGGCATAAAGGACAAAGCAGACCCAAATGTCCCTTAGTTCCTTTGCCATTACACAATTCCAAAGCTAAAGGATTCTGGAGTAGCAGGGAAGGAAGGCAGGTCATGGGATTCACATGAATAAAACATTTTAAAGAATCACAGAAACTGTAAATAACTTTCTTTCTACTTTGAGTATTTGTCTATGGCAATCACACTCTAGATGATTGGTTAGCAGTCATCTCTCCAAGAAAGTGGCTGCCAGAAGTCCTATCAGACCCAAGGCTTCAGCACTGCTGTACCATCAGATCTAGCAGCCCAAACCAGAGAGTAGTCATGTGTAAACACGTACACTAATCTCCATGTAGCTACCCTGTAAATCTCTGATCACAGGAACATTCTTCAAGCATGCAGAAGTGATAACTTCAGCACTGGCTGACAGTGTTCTAATATGAGGGTAGTAATTTAGTTACCTCACAGAAAATCTTTATGCAATTAGACACCCATTTTGAGAGACTCTGGCTTGAAATGGCCAGTCCTCTAGACCTGTCCCCAAAGCCTACAAAAAGTCTGAGTGACTTGAAAAAGGGGTTTGCTCTGTGGAAATAGTAAAACAGTACCCTCAACACACCAAGTGTGTGAAGTCTGGCCTCCGACTACTTGAATGAGGTTTAGGAGAAAAGATGAATGGACTCATGAGGTGAAAATCTGAAACCACTCTAGGTAAGAGGTTGGGGTAAGGTCTGAGAGTCACTTTATCCTTATGGAATGTCGTCTAAGGAAGTCCTGCACTCAACACTTGGATCTTGCTCACCCTCCATGCAGAGATAATAACTACCCAAAATGATATCTCAATAGAAAGGTAGTATCCAGAGCAAGATGCTAAAAGCTCTAATGGGGGTTCCATTATGGCCAGCAGGATGATGTTAATATCTGTAACTGGGGGAAAAAACATAGACCAGACCTTTCAGGAATGTAGTTATTGTTGGGTAAGAGAATATAATGTGAAACTGAATCAGAGAGTGATAGGCTGACATCATAATTAAGTGAACCCTAAAGAGCTGATTGAGAACCCTGACTTTTTCAAGGTTAGTAGGACAGTCCAGAATACTAGAAATAGAGATCTCTGGTGGTAAGTCATGTTGAGCAGTCCAGATAATAAAAATCTTTACTCAGATCTTACATCTTATATCAGCCTTGTAGAAGACCTTCCTGATTTAAACTAGAATGCACTTCAGAGTAGTAACTTCCATCTATAATGCTCAGCCAGCTAACATCCATGCTGTCTGATGCAGGGATGAAGGATCCATGTGAAGGACCTGCCTGAAAGGTTTGGAAGTGTGATTGGAGGCTGTGTTGATAGGCACATCAGCTCCAAGTACCAAAACTGTCAAGCCCATGCTGTTGCTATCAGTATTAGTAAGGTTTTGTTTTCTCTCACTTCTTTGAGGACTCTGGGGTGTAGCAGAAAATCATACATCAGGTCCCTCTTCCAAGAATTCATGAATGCATCCAAAAGGAAACCCAGACTCATCCCTCCAATGAAGCAAAACAGTTGGTACTTTTTGTTCATGCTGGTAGCACAGAGATCTGCAGTGGGAAGTCCCACTTGAGTAAGATTTGTAGGAAGATGGAATCTTTGAGAGTCCATTTGTGATTGACAGTGCACTTCCTGCTGAGATAGTCTGCTGGGTTTTTCTGAATGCTTGGTAAGTGTAGAGCTACTGAGTAACCTGATTCTGTATATACGAATCTCACAGATGAACTGCTTCCTGACAGAGAGAGGATGCTCTTGCTCTGCCTTGTTTGTTGACATATGATTGACACAGTTGTAATATTGTCTTGTCAAGACTTACACGGTAGCTCCCTGGAGATATGAAATGCAAGACAAGACTCATATATAACAGGTATAGTTAAGAGGTAATGACATCAATGTTGTCAAAACTACAGGCAATAGATCAGATGTTTCACTACAGGCATCTTCCAAACTTATAATTCATACTCCACTTACTGATACTTACTCTTGTTTGAAAGTATATGGTAGAAAACGGAATCCGAACACATCCCAGCCAATGTCTCTCAACACGAGTGTAGATACCACTTCCTCTTTCAGGATCATCCTAGAAAAAAATTGCAAAATATATTTTATATCAACAATACAGTGTACACAAATTTACAAGCAGATTTCATTCCCTTTAACCGTCTTAAACTTTCTCAATGGCTTAATCAAGTTATTAAAATGTCTAATTAGTAATGGATTTTTAATGAAATTTGTTACAAATACTGGTTAAACTATAATAATAATAATTTGTTTCTTGAATCATCCAAATGTGACAGACGCTGTGTAAATACAAAAGAAGGAATGGCCATTGCTACAATGAGCTAATGTTCTAGGGCCCTAGACTTGCAGTGAGCTCTGTGCAAGAGGACCGCTGTGCCTGCACAGAGCTCTATTCACTTTAAGGGGTTGCCTAAGCAAAGCACATCAAGCCCCAGTCCTGTAATGAAAAAGATTCAATTAATATTAAAAAAGCTCTCTGGACTGACCAGTTGATAAGATATATAATAATAAAACAGAAAAATGGGTAGAGGAGAGGACAAGAGATGTTGCTTTGTGGAATTGCGCATTCATGTTCCCTTATACGCAAAAATCAGAGATTTACACTTGTCTAGACAGACAAATAACTAGCTCTGTGTTTGCCTATAAGAGACTTGTAGGTGGATATCAGGATGAATAGGTAAAAAGGAGATACAGATCTATGTGTACACACACACACACACACACACACACACACACACACACACACACACGTGCATGCCAAGGCAGGTTTAGCATGGTCCCTGGGTTCATTAGCACCTACAGAAATAATAGGAGTACCCGTGGCACCTTAGAGACTAACAAATTTATTAGAGCATAAGCTTTCGTGAGCTACAGCTCACTTCATCGGATGCATTTGGTGGAAAAAGTTTCCACCAAATGCATCCGATGAAGTGAGCTGTAGCTCACGAAAGCTTATGCTCTAATAAATTTGTTAGTCTCTAAGGTGCCACGGGTACTCCTTTTCTTTTTGTGAATACAGACTAACACGGCTGCTACTCTGAAACCTACAGAAATAATGAAACTAAGAATGCCAAACTTGAATGGTGTTGTGACCTCGTGTGCTAAGTCGCAACACCACTCATTCAAGTACGACCCAGCCTCCCCGCTGATGGTCAGGCCGAACCTGAGTGGTGTTGTGACCCCATGTGCCAAGTAGCAATGCCACTCAAATTTGACCCAGCTTCCCCGCTGACAGTTGGGCCAAACCTGAGCGACACTGTGACCTTGTGCACCAGGTCACAATACATGGAGCTCGAAAGCCTGGTCCAACTCCTCAGAACAAGAGCTGCCGTTGGTGTGAGAGTGCAGGGTGAACTCACCCCTCTTCCCAGGGCTACCCCGCTGCACTAGAATAGAATTAGGGTTGCAGTGCCAAGGCAGAGGCACTGCTGCCGGTGGCCAGTCCCTCCTCAACTACAATTCAAAATCATGTCCAAGAAGAGTTTAGTATAGTGCCCCTACTGAATCAGGAGGCTACATCCACCTCAAGTGCATGCATACTTTTTTAACTGAAGATCAAGCATGTTAATTTTGGCCTTGATTTCCAACTTCTATAGAAGTACACATTTTTGCTTATACAAAACCAGGCATAAGTACTGTATATTAAACAGAGATGTATAATTAGCTATCTCCATGCACCCAATTTGTGTGTGCTCATTCAGTGATGTGGACATTTAAATTCCCAAGCCTACTTCAAAAGGTGAAAATCTAGCTGTAATGGTGTATGCAAACCCCACATTGGGCTGGAAGGGTTTAAAGGACAGTATTGGGCCCAAGTAGTCCTGTCCCTCCAACCCTGAAGAGCATGCTCCAACTGAAGATGGGATTGAAAAGGTAGGAACCCAGCTCAGAAGGGGAATAGCTGGGGAGGACGACAGACCTACCCCGAAAGCTCCTGACAAGAGTACGAGAGAAGTCTCCCTGAGGGATGTGAGACTATATGCTGAGACTGGTTGGCACTGATGGTATGGCTACCTTTCATTTTTCTTTCCTCTTATCTGGGGCTGAAAGCTGGGAGAGAAAAGCAGTGGTACAAAATGACCCAGGGAGGGTAACTGAGAGGGCACCTTCGGGGGCCAGATACTGTTGACTCTCCTAGAGCCCTGTGGTGGAGCCTGGTGGAGTGGGTGGGCCCAGGCTCCCCTACCACTGCCTCCACTACAGGAGGGACTCAAGCCACCGGTACGCCTCACCATGTCTCTGAGTAAAGAAGAGCCAGGACTGAAAGACTTAGAAGGGGGGCATTTGGTGTGCTAACCACTAGGCAACCTAACCCACCAAGGACAATATTACATTAGTTCTTAATACATCTATATTGAGCTAACGTATGGGTTCCTGTTGTCGTTCAATGATTTCCATATCAAACATAATCAATATACAAGTAAAAAGATGATATTTTCCCAAATGCCAGCTCTGCAAATTCAGCCTGGGATCTGAAAGTCAAGCTGGGATCCTTCCTTCTCATTCTTTACCCCCTGCAATAGAAGTTTTGCAGACCAAATTCTTCCCTCTGTGACATTTGTGCATTTAATATTTTTTGCTGAGATTTTTCAAAAGTGCTGAGCATTGGCATAATTCCATTCCCATTGAATTCAACAGTAAAGCTCTCACTGACTTACGAAGAAACAGTTAGGCCACTGCTGTGAGAGCTTTTGAAAATTCCGTCTTAATTACTACTATTATTTATCATTATTTATCTAGTACCTAAAAATGATAGGCACAATGCGAAACAAATAGAAAGACATAGATCCTGCCCCAAAGAACTTGCAATCTAGAATCTGACAAAACACGCACACACAAAATCAAACAACAAAGCAAGAGATGTGGGGAATCCATCCCCTTCCATGGGTTTGGACAAGTATAACTTGGAATTGGAATTTAGCAAACAATTCTGATAATGAACAAGAAGAAATAAAATTCAGTTTACTCTCCATTAGTTATGTTGGCTCTACACTGCTACCAGGATTAAAAAGGAGTAAAACGTATTTTTTGTCACTGAAGTCAGCACATATTATTGACCACACACACAAGCTCAAACCTTAGAAAGCACAAAACAGGCCGAGTACCTGGACTTTACACAGCTCTGCTATGTTCGGGTTGGGTGACAATACAATGGAACAAGGATCTTACAATCTAGATTGGACATAATATAGCTAGGAATGACAATGATGGGAAAAGGAAAGGAACATGGGAGGATGAAGGATGTAAGTGAAAGTTCATGATATGGACTTACAGTAGAACCCCTATTTTATGAACTAACTGGGGATGGAGATCGTAAAAATCAAAAAGTTCATACAATCCATCACCTTAAAATTACAATAGATTCGATGTATAGGTTGCATCATGATGCAGCATGTTGCTTTCTTCTCACCCTTCAAACCACTTCAATGCAATTTCAAATGCACTGAAGGCGTCGGAATGTGAATGGATGTCGACTTGTACTTCAACATCACTTTTGTCATGAGATTTTTCCCCTCTTGTCAGGAAATCTGGTTCGAATAACTGGTCATTCATAAGACTAGCGTTCTATTCTACTATAATTTACATATATATCTCGTAGATTACTCGTGATTATTTTTCCTATACTCAGGAGAACCAGCCATAATATTCAGTGATATTTTTAATATCAAAGACATTGACGTAAATGTCAAAATGGTCTTTCAGACGCCAAGCTCACCTCTAAAACATCATAGAGTACTTCATCAAAAATGTTAATGAACACTTCATCCTTCACTGACTGCAAACTTGTGGTGCTATAGTCACCATTAGGAGCTCTATCAAAATAAAATATTTGTGATTACAGCAAAACTGTACTATATTAATGTTACATTCATTTACACACTCAAACAAGAATGTTACTCAAGGACATACTGTGAAGCTCAAAACCAATAACTTGTTTTCATTTACTCATACCTAAATGGAAGTTCAAGTTCCTCATTCCAGTTGGGGTTTGGCCCCTCTGCTGCTGTTGTCCTGCAGACTGTTCGCTGAAAAGAAACTTCTACAAAAGGATGGACTAAAACCTTCAAAATACAATTAAAATGAAAATAAAAATAGACAATAATTTGACAGAACATTTGTAAATTGTCAATTTTCAATGTATGTAATAAAATGAAAATAATATATGAAAGATATGTTAGTTTGTTGACTTCTGTGACAAACACAGAATTCTGCATTTCATGGGCTTCTAACATTTTAGGGTGTTGATTTTTTTTTAAAACTCTTACATTCTTGAAAAGAAATACATAGTCAAACTACTGATATGTGTCCAGTCTTAAATTTCACTTTAAGATTTTTGTGTAGAATTAAGCCTGAATTAAAAATGATCTATCAGACAGGTTTGAATTTAGCAACAGGCAAAGGCTGCTAGTTACCTGAACAAGCTATTTAAAACAGATTATGTGACCCTATCAGCCCATTGAAAGATGTACATTTGTGTCTTACTGTCTGTAATCAAAGAACAAAACTTGTTGATACTATCATGGTTCTCTCTGATTCTGGCCCTTCTTACTATCTGTTTCAGTTAAATTAATCTTGAATTAGAAATAACAAAACCCTAATATTATCTTTTTAAAAATGCCAGAAAGAAGAATTTATCTAGCGTCCAAAAGTGTGATAGGAACCACACAAAACTTTAAAAAATCAGGACATTATATACTTCTAAAAAGGGCAACAAATGTAAAATCAAAACAAAAACAGAAGTAAGAACAGTGGGTCTCCATCCTCTCCCTTGAGGATGCTAAATTTGGGCTTCCAATTGCCATAAAAAATTTGATCTCAATTTCAACCTCACTGATCACATGATCTAACCAGTCAATGTTACTGCTTAAAAGGGAAACAATCTTGTATGACCAAATTACCATTCAATATATGTCAATATTATACTGTACCTGGTTGAAAGTCCAATCAATGCTGTGGGTTGGGCTCTGAGGTGATGGAGATGCTGCAAACATCTCATTAAAGGACCTTGAAGATCTGGATGGCTGTTGAAGTTTGCTAGGAAGGAAAATATATAACTGTGACAGAGAACATGCAAGAGAAAGTTATTTACCTTATAGTAACTGGAGGTTCTTCAAGATGTGTGATCCCTCTGAGTGAATCCATGTGCCCAATCAGAGAATTCTTGAAAGCAGTGTCCACTGGTCTGCGCATGGACCCTCATTCTCCTCATGCTTCCAACCGAGGAGCTAAAGGGCAGAGTAGACCAACCACCTCTCCAGTTCCTTCTATATCAGAATCCCACCGTGATCTGAAGCAGAAAGGAAGGAGGGCAGGCAGTGGAATACACATAAGGACAACACATCTTGAATTAAGTAACTTTCTCTTCTCCTTCGAGTGCTGGTCCCTGTGTGTATTCCACTGTGGGTGACTGATGACGAGCAGTACTCAAGCAAGAGGAGGGTGTGAGGAAGAGGCGACAGAGCCAATTGAAGGACTACCATCCCAAAGGCTGCATCAGCAGAGTTCTGTACTAAACCATAATGTCTCACAAACATGTGGAAGGAACTCTATGTAGCTGCTTTGCAAAAGTCAAGTAGAGGTACTTCTTGAAGTGATGCCATTGATGTCACTTGTTCTTTTGTAGAATGAATTCTCAACCCCATAAAGGGGAGGAAGCTAAAAGAGTAAGATAGAGTACAAGATCCATTTAGAGATTCTCTGAGAGCATACAGATTGACCTTGAACTCTTTCTGCTACAGCAATAAACAGTCTAGGAGGTTTTCTGATTGGCTTTGACCTTTGCAGGAAAAAGGCTATGGTTCATTGCACATCAAAGGAATGAAATCTCCTCTCTTCTTCAGATGAATTTAGTTTCAGAAAAAACACAGGTAAGTGGATTGACTGGTGCAGGTGAAACTCCGAAGCTACTTTGGGAGTGAACTTAGGATGTAAGCACACTGAAATTTTGCCTCTATGGAACACGGTGTAAAGTGCTCTGAGCTCATCCACTCTCCTGGCTCAGGTGATGGCTATAGAGATGTGCAACTGTCCATGTAAATTCCCCAGCCTAAAAGGGAAGCATCTGTATTGATCATCCTGTCTGGTTGGGGGAAAGGAAGGGAATGCCCATGCATACCTAGCAATGGATTCTTCCACCATAGTAGAGATGATGTTACCTTGATGAGAACAGTCACTACAGCATTCATGGTGAAAACACTGTTTGATGCCATGCTTGCAGACAAAGATGGAGTCTGGTGAACGGTATGACATAAGTACATGAAGCCATATATCCCAGGAGGGAAAGACAAGTTCTCGTTGTTTGAGGGTTGTTCATGACCTGATCTGTGAGGTCATTTATCACCTGGAACCTGTCCATCGGCAGATAAGCCTTTGCCGTGATGGAATTTAAGGATTCTCCGATGAAGTCTAAAGTCTGAACTGGAGTGAGAACAGACTTTTACAAGTTTATGATGATCCCTAGGGAAGACCAATTGAAGCACTGACAAAGTAGACTCTTAGGATTCTCGATGTGCTTTGCAACGAGAAGCCAGTCTTTGAGATGGGGAAGACAATGAAACCATGATGCCTGATGCTACCGAAAAGACCTTGGTAAAGATCCTGGGGGCAGAAGCAAGTCTGAATGGGAACTCTCTGTATTGAAAATAGTTAGAGCCCACGATGAGTATGAGAAAACGTCTGTGAGTGGGGTGAATGTCCACGTGAAAGTACATGTCCTTCATACTGAGAGCCTAAACCACAAGCCCTTTTCCAGGGATGGAATTATAGATACCAACATGACCATGCAAAATTTCAGTTTGTGAATAAAGCAGTTAAGATGACACAGATCAAGATTAGGTCTCCAGCTGCCCTTCTTTTTGGGTACTAGGAAGTATGTTTAGTAAAAACTCCTTCTTTGGTACTGAACAAGTACTGACTCTATTGCTTCTCGCTATAAAAGAGGGATTCTATTTCTGGTTTTAGAATCTCCTCACGAGAATGGCACTTGAGGGTCCCCCAGGCTTTGGAGGGGGCAGGGAGGTAAATTAAAAGTGCATAGCCAGAATGGATATTTAGTACCCTCTCGTCTGTTGTTATTGCACTTCAGATGTGGAAAAGAGGGCTACGCAACCGCCAGAGGGTATGTGGGAATCGGCAGGTGGTGGCATCATTGCTTTGCAGCACTCAACCTCCCAAACATATCATTTAGCTGAGTGCTGGGATTGGATTGATTATATTGCCACCAGAGCTAAAAGGAAACAGGACTTCTCAACCCTCTGCCTCTTATAGGGCAGCTCATAAGGTCACTGATGGTAAAATTATTGAGCTGTTGGTCTAGGCTTGTGTGACTGCCTGTGGAATTTTCTCTTCAGGGCAGGTATAAATATTCCCAGAGAGTGGAGGGTGGTCCTAGAGTCCTTTAGAGTGTATAAGGACTTATCTGTCTCTTGATTTAAAAAGATGAGTTTTGTCAAAGGGCAAGTCCTCCACAGTGTCCTGGACCTTCCTGAAAACCCCAAAGTGCACAGTTGATTCACAGCACATCACAATGGCAGTAGCCATTACCCTGCTGATTGAAGAGCGATCCTGTCAACCAACTGGCTTTTTTCAAGGAGAGCCTGAAGTTGAACTCTATCCTACTGTTCAAACTTGTCGATGAAGTCTGTGAATTTGGAATAGTTCAGGTACTCATACTTGGTCATCAGTACTTGGTAACTGGCTATTCAGAACAGAGGGCTAGAAGTGAAGAACTTCCTTCCCAATAAATCAAGTCTTTTACCTTCTTTGTCAAGCGGAGTAGATCTAGGATGCTGCTATCTAGATCTCTTCATGGCAGATTGAGCAACCATAGTTAGGAGCATGATGAGAAAAGAGAAATACCATGTCTTTGGCTGGGACAAAATAGCATTTTCTGCCCTCTTAGTGCAAGTGCTGGGGTATGCCAGACTATTCTAACTTGTTCCAGAATGCCTTCGTTAACAGGAAGCACTATTCAGCTGGATCCAGAGGATTGGATGATGTCCAGTAATTTATGCTGAGGATCCTGAACTTCCTCAAGGGACATCTGTAGCTCATATGCAACCCTACATAACAGTTCTGGAATTGCTTGTGGTAATCGGGAAAGGGTGTATACGTGAAGTTACCGGAGCAACTGCTTCATCTGGAGATGATGAGGACAGTCTCTCGGAACCAGTGGAACTGGTGGATCCAGCTCATAATCTTCTTAAGAACATAAGAATGGCCATACTGGGTTAGAATAGTGGTCCATCCAGCCTGGTATCCTGTCTTCCGACAATGGCCAATGCCAGATGCTCCAGAAGGAATGAACAGAACAGGGCAATCTATCAAGTGATCCATCCTCTCTTGTCCAATCCCAGCTTCTGGCAGTCAGAGCTATAGGGATACCCAGAATATGGGTTTACATCCCTGAACATCTTGCCAATAGCAATTGATGGACCTATCCTCCATGAATTTATCTAATTCTTTTTTTTGAACCCAGTTATAGTTTGACCCTCACAACATCCCCTGGAAACAAGTTCCACAGGTTGACTGGGCGTTATGTGAAGAAGTACTTCCTTATGTTTGTTTTTAAACCTACTGCCTATTAATTTCTTTGGGCGACCCCTGGTTCACGTGTAAATTGAAGGGATAAATAATACTCCCCTATTCACTTTCTCCACACCATTCATGATTTTATAGACCACTATCATATCCCCACATAGCCATCTCTTTTTCAAGCTGAACAGTCCCAGTCTTTTCAATCTCGCCTCATATGGAAGCTGTTCCACACCTCTAATAATTTTTGTTGCCCTTTTCTGTACTTTTTCCTAATTCTCTTTCTCATCCCCACCCCCCACCAGAACTTCAAAATGTTGGCATACAATGTATTTATATAGTGGCATTATGATATTTTTTTGTCTTATTATCTGTTCCTTTTCTAATGGTTCCTAACATTCTTTTAGCCTTTTTGACTGCTGGTGCACACTGGGTAGATGTTTTCAGAAAATTATCCACGATGATTCCAAGATCTCTTTCTTGAGTGGTAAAAGCTAATTTAGACCCAATCATTTTTATGTGTAGTTGGGATTATGTGTTTTCCAATGTGCCTTGCTTTGCACTTATCAACACTGAATTCCATCTGCCATTTTGTTGTCCAGTCACCCAGTTTTGTGAGATCCCTTTGTAATTCTTTGCAGTCAGCTTTGGACTTAACTATCTTGAGTAATTTTGTATCATCTGCAAATTTTGCCACCTCACTGTTCCTTTTTCCAGATCATTTTTTAATGTGTTGAACAGCACTGATCCCAGCACATGTTCTTGGAGGACCCCGCAATTTACCTCTCTTCACTGTGAAAATGGACCATTTATTTCTACCCTTCCTTCCTTTTCCATGGGGTCAGAAAAAAGCTCTGACTGTCTTCTCAGGCCTGGTCTACACTGGGGGGCGAGGGGGAGTGGGGTTTGATGTAAGGTACGCAACTTCAGCTACGTGAATAACATAGCTTAAGTCAACATACCTCGATCGACTTACCGCGCCATGAGGACGCCACAGGGTCGACTCCGCTTCCGCCTCTTGCCGCGGTAGATTACTGGAGTCGATGGCAGAGCGATCAGGGATCGATTTATCGTGTCTACACTAGACGCGATAAATCAATCCCAGATAGATCGATCACTACCCACCAATCTGGCGAGTAGTGTAGACGTACCCTCAGAAAGGAGGGGTTGCTTGACTCCCTACCAGATCTTGTTGACTCTGCAGGTTAGTACAGGTCTCATGGTCCCCAGTATGGCCAGTAAGACAGGTCAAAAGGTGGTTGTGGAGGTCCCCATGGCATAGCATACCAACAGTTCCAATGCAGGTGGTGAGGTGGAGGTTGATTCCAGCCAGGTCCTGGTCCCCTGTCTGGGAAATTATGCCTCAGAGGAGGAAACATCAGTTCATCAGGTGGTTCAGAGTCTCCTCACAAAGAAAATGTTGATTCCGTATTCATCAGCAGTACTGGAGGGAAGCCATGGCTGGACGATGGAAGGGGAGACAGACTCCTCCCATAAAATACATCTAATGTGATGGAGACTGGGGATCCAGGAGAGCAAAAATATCATCAGGAGGGGTATAAGCCTTTGCTCTCACTAGAGTGGCAAGTGATCCTGTCCACTTGAACTGACGGAGCCAGAGTTGTTACAGTTTGTGCCACAGCTGAGTGAGGCAGAGCTCTACTGTTGGTGGCTGAGGTGCTCAATGGTTGCCTTTTATCGGTGCCATCAGTTCCCATTAAGGCTTAGTTGGTACTGGAGGAACTGTTCCCACCAGGCAGCAGTCCAGTACCAATGGAGCCCTGCACTTGTGTGCCTTCATGTGATGACCTTGAGACTTAGAATGCCCTAAGTCCTCAAAGGCTGTGCAGGAAAACTTGATGCAGAGTTGTATCTAACTTCTTTGAAGAGGATTTTGAAGCTTGGATGTTTATGGGAATGGTCTCTGCCCTCCCAACAAGACCCCGATGTGGGATCTGTGAGAGTAGATTCCCCTCTCCTAAATCAGACCTTGTGGCAGAAGGCAGACTCCTTGCTGAGCACAGCATGGTCTCATGGCCTGGGTCTGACTAAGGCCTCATGGCTTTCTCCATTGAATGCTTGGTAAGGCAAAGTTCCCACCCCTCATGGGTATGGAAAGAATGGCAGATACTGCACTTTGCCACAAAGTGAACTTCCCCAAGGCAGTACAGTCAGCATTGATGATCATCACTGACTGAGAAGGAGTGTTTGCAAGAAGCACAGATGTTAAAGTCCAGTCCTGTACTGGGGAAAAGAGGGGAGCTAGTGAATTCCCTGGGATGAGTAATCTAACTATTGAACTATAAAATTTAGCTAAAAACTATAGGTTAAAATCCTAAAACTATTTACAAAAAAGATCTATATATGTATTTACAGATTGAAGAATAAAGGAAGACAAAGCTTCAGACACTGGAGGTTCTGACCCAGGCCATCTGGTCATAAGAAGGAAATGGAGAGACAGTCAGTCCGCTCCGCCCTTTATCTCTTTGGTCGGGCGCAAGAGGACAGAGAAGGCACATTCATGGACCCTGCTTTCAAGAATTCTCTGACTCCGGTAGACTACAGTAGACTACAGATAGGGACCAGGACTCAGAGAACTAATGAATATTAATCCTCACTTCACTAAATATGTAGTTAGCTGTACATTACTTGGTTTGGCTCTAAAATATTTTTGACATTTTCATGTTATGCCTCTACACCATGACTGTATTTATTCAGTGAAAAGAAAGCTGTAAGGGTAGTGAGATAAGCTCCACAGTGGAAGAGAACTTCCTGCCTGGAGGTATTCTTTCCTGAGGCATTAATCTGTCCCTCAGAATGACAAGACCCAGCTTTCTCACTTCCCTGAGGAGTTTATATGGTCTGCAGGCTGCTCAGTTTAAGCAGATCTATCCCAATGGAAGTTCTAAATTGTACAGATTCCTTAGCTTCTAGACAAGTCCTCTGTGGGAAAATAAACAAAAATGAATATATAGACAGCAATTTAATGTGTGGAATGAACAAATGCAAATATAACTATATTTACCACAAAAAGTTGTATAGAAACACTGTACAAGTAAATGTAATAATAATACAAAAATTGAACAATAATATAGATAACTACTCAAGATCGGTAGAATGTAAGATCACAGTTCTTTTTTAAAAAGCTAGGATTTTTTGGAATATTGAGGGCAAAATGTACACTGTCACTTTAATGCACATTCAACACTGATTAAGTGGATAATTAGCTTAAAGATAATCCTCTCTCTTCCTTCTATAAAAATATCAAACTTTTACGATATCATAATCAAAAAATTATACTTTACACTTATTCCTCAAAGTGAGAATATTTATGAAAGGCCAATAAAACATATAAGTTATGGTAAGTAGCAGAATGGCTCAATTCCACATGTTCAATAACGGAATAACACTAATTAGCTCTGGTGTAGTCCAAAAATTTAGTCTTACTTGGAAATTACTCCTGTTTATGAGAGAGAGTTTTTCAAGTTTTGAAGCATAATCTAAGGCTTGCTCTTCAGTCAGGCTTTTGAGCGAGCATTATTTTACTTTTGTTTTACGTTCAGATTAGTTGGATCGGATGTTTTAAACCTACAATAATTATGAAGGAAAAGACTGTTTATAAGTTAATTAGTGAAAACATACACAACTCAAAACTAAGTGTAGAGTGGAAAGGTATGTTTGTTATAAAAGCCCCTTAAAATAAGAAAAATAATACAATGCATTCTTACAAAATTTGAGGTGATATTTAAGCAACTGTATATGAAGGCAGGATTGAGCTTCAAAATTAGTAAAATGGAAATTAGGTTCTTTCCACTGGCTAAATGCTTTGCTAGTTAAAATGCTTAAAATGAATACAAGAAGGCAGAAAAGCAAGAGCAAATATGAAAGATGTACAGTAGAACCTCGATTCTACAAAGACCAATCTCACGAACAACCAGCTATACAAACCATTCTTCCCAAAGAGTGGGGGTTAGGGGAAACCACATAACAAAAGTGATATTAATGAACAAGTCGACATCCCTTCATATTCTGATGTCCTTAAAACTACTGCAAAGCAATTTCCAGTACATTAAAGACAAGAAAAAAAGAGACGAAGCACACCATACTACAATTTTTGCACCTTACCTACTGTGATTTTGGGATGATAAATTTTCTGAATTTTTTGGTTTTATAAACTGCTTAATCCCCAATTAGTTCATAACACAGTTCCACTATGCATATAATAACTACTGGTTTGTAGAAAAGACTATTTGGAATCTCTTTTATTACATCTAATCTATCTAATCTTATTTAATACAAGTACTGGATACAATTAAAAGACATGATATTTATAAGTTTTTTAGGGATAGCATGTCTGATATTACCTAGCTGTTTATATTCTCAAAGTCACAAATTATCCTCCAATTATTTTTTTCTCAGACACCCTAATATGCACAATAAACCAGTGATCTTAGTAGGCACTGCTAGACAACAACATAATTCTAAGGAACTTGCAAAACAGCAATACTTATACTATTAAACAACATAAATCAATTAATTTGTAAATGTACCTCTGTGTTATTATCATGAGGATAAAAACAATCACTGCATTTAATACATATAAAGCCAAATTTTCAGAACTAGCCATTTAATCGTGTTAAAAATATTTACTGACATGCATCTGTACTCCAAAAAAAACAGGGATTTAAACACACACCTTTTGCATGCAAATTTCAGAAGCAATTTATACAGCCAATTTTGAAAATGTAGCCTCCAGTATGAAAAAGATTTTTAAAAAGGCAATTAAAGAGCCACAAGAAAGAGAAAGAACATTTCAAACTAGAAGGCTTTTAAAAGGTTCATACCTTAAAACAAGTTTTCTCACTGGAATATCATAAGCTCTAATGATGTTCACTAAAAGATTTATGTCTCCATCTGATAGATTCTGTGCTGTAACTTTCTTCCTTTCCTTTCTTCTTGGCTTTAGTGGTCGCTTTGGCTCCGCCAGTTTAAAAAGACTGAGTCCTAAATTACTAGAAATCATAAGAGAGTTTTAGTCTTTTCTACACAGGATCCAGAGTTCTAATTCTCTCCACACATACACAAAACTATGCACTTACAAGAAAGAGAAATATATACTTTTGGTGCCATTTATTGTGAAATATGTTTAATTGTTTATTAGCACAGAAATGGCATTTTGTATTTTATAAATTTTTAACAAAAACGTACCAAAAATTATATCATAACTGAGAATATGAAATAAAATTAATTTAAAAACTTTAATACGGATCTAACCTACTATAATTATATAAACAAGATGCTTATTAAATGACATTATCCAATGTATGTAATACACCAAAAAAATCAAATCCCAGAACTATCTACGACAAACTGCAGGCTACAAAGGGGAAACAGAAATTAATGTGCCATGACATACCCTGGGTCATCAGAACTTATAACACAAGGCAAAGCAGAATAAAAAGAAAAACAGGAAAAGAACAGATGTGTGAAAAAACATACATTAATGATCCTAACTGTACAAACATATTTTAATTATAGAAAGCATTTCAGAACCAATTCGAAAAAGCAACTGCTAGCCAAGGTCAACTTCTCATTATATGCAACTAAGAAAGTGCATTATTTTTGTAAAAACAGTATAAAAAGGTGAATTACTTTTTTTAAACAGGAAAATTCACTAAACATATTTCCCATGTTTCAGAGTATTGTGCATATTTTAAATCTATTCATAATATAATCTGATTAGCAAACAATGCTCAGTACAAATCAGTATTAATCATTTGGAAATCTGTATCAGTCAAGCTAATTTCATTTTAAACAAATTGGGAAATTACCTATAAATGTTATTTCTCATTCTGCAACATGAAAATACTGAACCAAAAAGAATGGTTTCTTTGTTGAAAAGCAGCAAGTGTCTGTTTTGCCAGCAGATGGGACTACTTAGGTTTATATTGTTGAATCAAAATAATATCTTAAGGGCACAATAGTGCAGTAAACAAAGTTTTCTGGTAGCAAAGAAATGAAATTCTCATTCATTATCTATCTGCTTAAACAGATTTAAAACAAACAAACGCTAGTTAATGTCATTTGTGTGTTGGTGATGCAGAATAAGGATTTGTCTACACTACTGCATGGGGTCGATCTAAGATACGCAATTTCAGCTATGTGAATTATGTAGCTGAAGTTTACATACTCAGATCTACTCACCGCAGAGTCTTCACTGCGGTAAGTCGACAGCTGATGCTCTCCCATCAACTCTGCTTGTGCTTCGCGTTCTGGTGAAGTACCGGAGTCGATGGGAGAGCGCTCAGTGGTCGATTTATCATGTTTGTACTAGATGCGATAAATCGACCCCTGCTGGATCGATCCAGCAGGTAGTGTAGACAAGCCCAAAGACTTGAAATACTGGAGGCATGGAAGCATAGTACAAAAAGTCAAAGTCACAAAACAGCAGCAAACACGTATATAATATTCTGGCAAGAAAAGAGAAGAGGTTTCAAAGATTAAAAATACATTTGAGCAGAAGTAAAGAGACATATGGGAAGTGCCCAGCAGCAAGGTGTCGAGACATATGTAAAGCACAGGGTAAACAAAAATGCACTTTTTAAAATTATTTCATGCTATTTGCAGGGCATCTCCTTGTTGAGTCTTTCCTCAAAACTATCCCTCCACATCCTGTTCACAATTCTCTTTTCCCTCTGATCTGTTCGCTCATTTCTCAAAATGCCTTAGAATTGTGCAGCAAGAAAGGTTAGAAGTCTCAACTGCAACTTCTTCAGGATCAGTTTTTTTATTTGTCTGTGTTTCAAACTTTAAGTCCAAGATCAAGATCATAACAACATTATGTTAACTTATATTGATATCTCCTTTCATCCAGAAAGGATTCAGTATCTATATTTATATATGCACATATAGATGCCTATTTATTGTTGTTTTTCAAGCACATTACAACATTGCTAGGTGCCTCAAAAAATAAATAAAAACCGGGCCCCAGCCCCAAAGAGCATATCATGTAAATTAAACATGACAGAATATGTGAGGATCGTAACTTAATTAAAAGGGGGCTGAAGTACACAGAAAGCATGTGGGGGACAGTGCTAACATGGCATAGTATTTCTTTTTATTTGTTTAGTTTTTTTTGTTGTCATTCTTTCCCCTGGACATTTCTTGTAGATATGAGGGCTGAAGTGACTTTTTAGGAGGGAACTAAAGAAGATGAGAAAAGTTACAATGAACAGGGCTGCAGAGGGCATTCCAAGCATTGGGATCAGCACAGACAAAGAAAGTGAGATGATTTTAGGGAAGGAGATGAAAGAAGCACCAAGGCAGACATCAGTGGTGGAGTGGACAGGGTAGTGAGATGTGCATAGCGTACACTAGGAAGCCATTAAAAGAATACAAAAATTATATAGATATAGTATATATATATGTACTTATCCATACATACTCAGATATACATTTTATATATGTTCCCACAGATACATACACATATGCACATATTACAGGAACTATTTCATCCATCAGCACAGTAAAGCTACATCTGGATGAAACATGGCAGCTGTTCAATACTTCACAGCAAAATTACAGACCAGTGTACAACAGGAAGTAAAGAACATAATATCCAGCAGAAACTACATTGGGATTGAAAATGTCTACTCTGCAAACCATCAGGATTGTGTTTTTATATTTATAGCTTTCCTTTTAGAAGCAAAGACAAGGAACTACTAACATCTCACACACACACACACACACACACACGCGCGCGCGCGCACACATACACGCGCAATATGAAGCAAGCCAAGCCTACTAGAACCTGGGAGAGGTGAAGAGCAGAATTCATTTTGATATCTTCTATGGAAAATATTAATTGAATCTAATTTACTGGATTTAGCAATTGATGATACTCAACCAATTCCATTATATATATATTATATACATATACATATACATAAATAAACACACAGATTTAAGTTTCATCCGAAACAATGCAATTCCAGCCTCACAGTCCCCCCCCGACCCATGCTCAGACATTTGCTCAGCACTGATCCAGTGGGAAGAGTGCTGACTATTGAACCACCAAAGCCACCACATTTGGGTCTTACTTGGAGTCAGTTATTCAGGTACATACTAAGCTGGGGTCTCCTTAAGTTTATGAGGTCAGATCAGAAATTGGAGTAATATGGTAGCATATAAATAAGGGTTACTGTGAATGAATACTTCTACTGAAAATAGCATATGACCTTAAAACATTTATGATGCAATTTTATTGCAGATATTTAAACACTTGTGTATTTTGGCACAGATGAGCATACTGCTTACAGAATAATATAGCATTATGCTAAATTTAAAACATTAACAAACAGGGAGTACAACACTAAATTTTTGTGGTAAAGAAATAATTATGAGCCTAGAAATAAGGATAGTTTAAAATTAGTTATTTTAATTATTTTAGATATGACAAAAACTTTTTTTCCCTTACCCAAGACTAGGAACCTCCTCTTCATTTACCAGGTCAGAAAGAAGGAAATGGTGCTTTGCTGTTAGAAACCGGTTTATCACTGATTCTCTCACCTGGGAACACAACCAATTGTATGTCTTACTCAAATTCACTGAAAATACGTGTGGTTCAATTTATTAAAAAGAAGAATTATTTTTCTTAACATCCTATCATAAACAAAAAGGGGCATGTTAAGGGATTCTTGACTCCCTTCCATAGATACTTCCTCAGCACAAAATACTACCCCATTCTAATAGTCAGTTACTCCTCTAGAAGCAGTCTCAGTAGTTGTCCCAGACTAAAGAGCCTGGATCAAGGATCAGTACATGTGGTAAAGGGAAATGGAAAAAATAAGAGAGGAATTCTCTGAACACGCACTCTTTCTCTTTCCAGATTCCAGTGGAGAAGAGTCCATACTACAAACTCAACATAACTGGCACTAATTGACAATTTTTTTGGATATCTTAAAGATTCAAAGTGAGGGTTAAAACACATTGATGAAACAGTGTGAAGAAGCTTGCACTCCTCCTATCTATACTATATCAATTCTGTGGTGAAATAGAGCACTTCAGATTCCAGGACTGTCAATGAGGTCCTTTTTCAAGCACTATATTTGCAAGAAAATATATAGTTTAGGGCTATCGATTAATCACAGTTAACGCACGCGATTAACTAAAAATATTAATTGCAATTAAAACAATTAATCACGATTAATCACAGTTTTAACTGCACTATTAAACAATAGAATACCTATTTATATTTATTAAATATTTTGGATGTTTTTCTACATTTTTAAATATATTGATTTCAATTGCAACACAGAATACAAAGTGTACAGTGCTCAATTTATATTATTTTTTATTTCAAATATTTGCCCTGAAAAAATGATAAATAAAAAACAGTATTTTTCAATTCACCTTATACAAGTACTGTAATATAATCTCTTTATCTTAAAATGCAACTTGCAAATGTAGATTTTTTTTGCTTACAAAACTGCATTCAAAAATAAAACGACGTAAAACTTTAGCGCAAGCAAGTCTGTTTACATTTACAGGAGATAATGCTGCCCGCTTCTTATTTACAATGTCACCTGAAAGTAAGAACAGGTGTTCACATGGCACTTTTGTAGCCGGCACAGCAAGGTATTTACTTGCCAGATATGCTAAACGTTCCTATGCCCCTTTATGCTTTGGCCACCATTACAAAGGACCTGCTTCCATGCTGATGACGCTGGTTAAAAAAAAAAAAGTGTTCATTAAATTTGTGACTGAACTACTTAGGGGAGAATTGTAGGTCTATAGCTCTGTTTTACCCACATTCTGCCATATATTTCATTTTACAGGAGTCTCGGATGATGACCCAGCACATCTTTTTTCAGCAAATCTGAAAAAGCGCAAAGAAGGTACCAATGTGAGTTTTCTGAAGATAGCTACAGCGCTGAACCTAATGTTTAAGAATGTGAAGTGCCTTCCAAAATCTGAGAGGGACAAGGTGTGGAGCATGCTTTCAGAAGTCTTAAATGAGCAACACTCCGACGTGGAAACTACAGAACCCAAACCACCAAAAGGAAAATCAACCTTCAACTGGTGGCATCTGATTCAGATTATGAAAATGAACATGTGTTGATCCAGATTGTTTTGGATTGTTATTGAGCAGAACCCTTTATCAGTATGGAACCATATCCTCTGGAATGGTGGTTGAAGCATGAAGGAACATATGAAACTTTAGTGCATCTAGCACGTAAATATCTTGCGACGCCGGCTACAACAGTGCCATGCGAACGTGTGGTCTCACTTTCAGATGAATTGTAAACAAGAAGCGGGCAGCATTATCATCTGCAAATGTAAACAAACTTGTTTGTCTGAGCGATTGGCTGAACAAGAAATAGGACTGAATGGACTTGTAGGCTCTAAAGTTTTACATAGCTTTATTCAAAAATAAAACAATGTTTTTGTACATAATTCTACACTTGTAAGTTTAACTTTCGTGATAAAGAGATTGCACCATAGTACTTGTATTAGGTGAATTGAAAAATATTATTTCTTTGGTTTTTTACAGTGCAAATATTTGTAATAAAAATAAATATAAAGTGAGCACTGTACACTTTGTATTGTGTTGTAATTGAAATCAATATATCTGAAAATGTAGAAAACATCCAAAATATTTAAATAAATGGTATTCTATTATTAACAGTGTGATTAATCGCGATTAATTTTTTTAATCGCTTTACAGCCCTAATATAGTTTAAAACTCCTAATTCTTTCAATTTCCAGTGGAACAAACATTCCTGTGCTAACAGAGGGAAGCAGAAGAATGGAAGGTGTTTTCTTGGAGGGTTGAGAGACAGAGAGAGAGAGAGAGAGACCAATTAGTATAACATGCAGTTTAAAAATTATATTAATAATTAACAATTTGAGGGAGTCTGCAATATTTTCTTACTATAATTTTACACCTAATCCCTTCCTGCCAACATCCTTATACCTTTGTATTACAGTGACTGCTTTATAGTATGAATACAATACTAAATAGTTTTATCTAACAGGTCTCCCCATTTCTATTATTTTCAAAAGTTTAGAATTAAGCCATAAAAATTCTCTCTGGGCAGAAACTATAGCTATCCAAAGGACTCTGCTTTAGATCAATTTTTCAAATGTCATTTGTGATTACATCTGCAACTTTTGACATAAAAATGCAGTAAAAATGTAGTGCTTGGATTTTACTTTAAAAATTCAACACTGGTTCTCCACTTGTAAGGCAACTCCCTTCTCTTCATGTGTCAGTATATAATGCGTGCATCTGTAATTTTCACTCCATGCATCTGAAGAAGTGCGTTTTTTACCCACGAAAACTTATGCTTATGCCCAAATAAATCTGTTAGTCTTTAAGGTGCCACCGGACTACTTGTTTTTGTGGATACAGATTAACATGGCTACCCCCTGATACTTAAATAGAGTAGTAACAAACAAACTAGTAAGAAAGATCAATACTGACTCTTTTTGCATTTCTCACCTTCTGGAGATACTTGGCAACTAAAGCTCTATGTGCATCTAGGTGATCCTTACTGTCAATTACATCCTTCTCACGGAGCCTTTTCTCATAGTTCTAAGGGTAAATACAAAAATTAAGTTTGTGATTTGATGTCCCTTCTAGTGTTTTAGGTCACATAAGCAAATGGTAATCATTTTATTAACAAACATATAGGATCAAAGTAAACCAATTTAAATGTTAGATGTTAGGGGGTACTTTTTAAATGCAGTACGTAGCAATTCAGTTGCACATCCCAGTAATATAGATAGCAGTCATGTGGCTTTAACTACAACAAATAGCTTTCAAAATTTCCTTTTATCCTTTCCTTTTTAAGGCTGAACTTTGATTTTTTTGGCAGCTACAGTATGGAGGACCCTGTATCATCACACAGGCGATGCACTGGGCCTTTCTGGGAAGAAGGACACGACCCAAATGTATTCAAAGTTTTATTATGTATTACAGTCAAAGGAGTTTCTGTAGAACCTAAAGACTGCAAGGAACCATACAGGTTGCAAATTTTGTTTTAGATTAATTATTCAGACTTTTTATTCCGTTTTTGAAAAATTAATAAACATAGCAAAAGGGAAAGAAAGAGAAATACACAAAATGGCATGAAGGCCTAATAAAACATTTGTGATGTATAGAATCAGGGAAATTTAGAAATGAAGGTTACTCATCCGGAAAATGCACTCTGCATAACACTCATGGGGATGTGGCGATGGTGTAGCTGACACTGGATTATTTCACAGCAATGCCTATCAGAGCACTCTCCTGCCCCTCTCCTTCCTGCACTTTCCAAAGGCGAGGGTATAAAGGGGGCTTGATGCTCCAGCTGTCTCAGTTCCTTCCACAGCACCTTCAGGTCCGAAATTGTAATCAGGATTCTGAGGAAACTGGGAGGGGAATGAAAGTCCATCTCGGAGAATATTGGCTACAGGTAAGTAACCTTCATTTCTTCTTCAGATGGCCTTTGCAATTCCCATTAATGGGATAGCTTGATAAGCAGTGCTGTCATCTGAAGAGGGTGGGACATGGCGTCCTAATTAACTCAACAGGGATGCTAGATATAGCGCATAATGTTTTGTAAATGCATAAACAGAGCTCCATTTAACAGCTCTGCAAATTTCTACAATAGGAATACACCTAAGGCATGCCAAGGAGGCCACTGTGAAATATGTTATGAACACATGGAATATTCAAAGACTATTATATTGACTTTATGGTATACATATCACTATGGGCTAACTCATAGTTATATTCCTGGTTCCATGGGGAGTTACCGGGCTTTTTGCAGGAGCTAAAACAACTAGGAGGTAATCAATGCAAATCCCTAAGGCAGGTAAAAAGCCTGGGAAAGTTTTGCCCCCTGGGGGTAATTGCATATGCTGTTTCACCTGGTTTAAGAGGCCTGACAAAACACAGAACTATAAACCGTCTAAAGTGGTCAGCCTGATGTAGGGAGAATGGTCATTTTCACCCAGTCAAAGAACTGACATGAAACTGTGACCAAGGGATACAGATACTGTGGAAAGGGCCGGAAGAACTTTAATCCTACCAGCGTCCCCATGTGAAGATGGGTAACTGCCTTGTAAGAGAAGGTTACTCACCCTGTGCAACAACAGAGGTTCTTTGAGAAGGGTGTCCCTGTGAGTGCACCACATTAGATGAATCTGCGTTCCTGCACCTGCAATTGAAGAATTTCAGTAGCAGTGCCTGGTTGGTTGGCACATGCACTGTCACGGTCTCAGGCCTCCTCTGGCAGTTACATAGCGCTGTGACACCAAACCCCCCCTCAGTTCCTTCTCTATCGCAGAGTCCCTAGCAGGAAACTCTGAAGTAGAGGGGACAAAGGAGGGTAGTGACACACCCACAGGGACAACCATCTCAAATAACCTCAGGTTACTGCACAGAGTAACCTTCTCTTCTTCTTCGAGGACTGTCACTGTGAGTGTTTCCACTTTAGGTGACTAGAGCAGTCCCTCTCATTGGACGGAAGGGACTTCAGAATTGTATTTGTGGCTCAATAAAACCGTTAAGTCCAAGCAGAGCATCTGATGTCGAGTCCTGCTGTATTGCGTGGTGCTCTGAGAACATGCGGGCTGATGCCCAGGTGGCAGCTTTGCAGATGTCCATGATGGGTACATTGTTGAGAAAGGCTGTTAATGTAGAAAGCGATCTGATAGTGTGTGTGCAGGTCCACAGTGATGGTTGTAGTTATTGTTGATGGTAGCAAAGGTCAAAGGACCCAGAGATCCATTTCGAGTGCCTTTGCTTGGATATTGCGGCTCCTTTAGAACTTTCTGTGATAGAAATAACTTTGGTGACTTTCTGAAGGGTTTAGTCCTTTCAATGTAAAATGCTAGTGCCCTTCTGACGTCCAGCGTGTGAACATCGTTTCTCGTCTGTTCCCATGAGGTTTTGGGAAGAACGATGGGAGATGTATGGGCTGGTTATCAGCATGTAAGCATATGCGCTGGTTCAAGTGGAACGAGGAAGCTATTTTAGGTATAATAGAATAACTTTTGTGTATGTGGGAGTGCCATGAGAGCCTCAAGTTCTCCTACTCGTCATGTGGATGTGATAGCAATGAGAAAGGCCACCTTCATCGACAGATGGAGAAGTGAACACATCATCAAGCATTCAAACAGGGGCCTAGTAAGGCATCATAGCACTAGATTAAGGTCCCATGGTGGAGTAGGGGCTTATATTTCAGGATAAAGGATACAAAATACCTATGAGAAATCATTTAGTGGGAGGGTGGGCGAAGACTGAGAACTCGTCAACTTTGTGATAGAAAGCTGTGATTGACATGAGGTGTACTTTGATCACACTCATTGGCAGATTTGATTTCTTAAATTCTAGTATATAATCTAATACCATTGGTAAAGGAGAGGTAGTTGCCATTGTTTGTCTATTGTGGCACTATATGTGGAATCTCTTCCATTTGTGCAGGTAAGTATATCATTTAGTAGACCTTCTGCAGTTCAACAGTCTGGTCCTTAACTCCTCTGAATAGCTCATTTCACTGCCCTGAAACCATGGGGTAGCCATGCCTTTAGGTAAAGTATTTCCAGATGCAGATGGTATGAGACAGGAGATGTGGAAGAAGAGGAAGAGGACATGGTGGGCATATCACCATCTTCAACAGGTAAGGGAACCATGTTTATATGGGCCACATGAGTCTGGATTTGTCAGTCCGTATCTTGTGTATGACCCTGGATAAGAGAGGGGTCGGGGAAAACACATACAGTAAAGGTGCATCCCATTTGAGGAGAAAAGCATTGCCTAGAGATTGGGGTCTGCTCTTGAGCAGAACTGTGGGCACTTGGTGCTCTGGGTTATCATGAAGAGGTCTACAGTTAGGAAACCCCAGTGTTTGAACATCCTCTGTAGAATCTTAGTGTTTATTTCCTACTCGTGACCTTGAGAGAATTTTCTGCTCAATGCATCCGCAGTGGTGTTTTGGAATCCTGGTAGGTAGGAGGCTGAGATATTGATATTGTGGTGGATGCATCAGTTCAATAATCACATCACATCTGTGCATAGAGATCAAGCAAAGTTGTCCATCAACACTTTTATGGTCTTGTTTCCTGATCATGGGCAAAAAGTTTGAGCCTGTGTTGCACACTGCTCATAGTTCTAGTAGGTTTATGTACATTGTTGATTCTGAAGGGGACCACCTGCTCTAGACTGTGTGGTTTGCAAGTGCACTGCCCCCCCCAACCTAGCAGAGAAGTGTCTGTTGTAAGTATCATCGCTGGAAAAGTCTGTGAGAAGGGAACTCCTGCACAAAGATTGTGTTTTGTGTGGTTGAGTCCACCACAGTAGAGGTGTTGTTTTTTTTTTGTTTGTTTTTTTTAAATTTGGCTGGCATCCTAAGGCACTTGTTTATACTGTGTCTGTGTGGAATATATACAATCCTGAGTAAGCCTTGAATGCTGTGCATGTGTAGTCTGGAATGCTTCATGACAAATGTTGTTGCTGACATACGGTCTAACAGTTGGAGACAGGTCATGGCCAATGTCGGCGGGCTGGTTTGTGTTGTACAGATGAGATTGACTAGTCTGACAAATCTGTATGGTGGGAAAGAGGCTCTGGCCTCCAGTGAATTGAGGTAAGCCCCGATGAAATCTAGTCTCTATACAGGTGTGAGCGTTGATTTTTGCTCATTTATCTATGGGCCCACCTGTGTGGAGAGCGCTATTGCCTTTTGGGTAGCTCCTATGGCCTCTTCTTGGGTGGAGGTTTTGAGAAAGCAATCATCCAGATAGGGGAATATTATGAGTCCTTTTCTACAGAGGTGAACCACCACCACCATAAGAATTTTTGAGAACATCTGTGGAGCCTTAGACAGGCAGAAAGGGAGTACTTTATATTGGTAATGATTTTATCCCAGAACAAACTGGAGAAACTTCCTGGGTGAACGGTGCATCCTAATGTGAAAATATGTATCCTGGAGGTCGAGCACCAAGAACCAGTCCCTTTGTTCTAGTGCTGGGATTATCGTTGCGAGCATGACCATCCTGGACCATTGAGGCTTGGTGAATTTGTTGAGTTTCCTTAGGTGAAGAATGGACCTCCATCCTCCATTTTTTTCTGGATTAAGAAATAATGGAAGCAGAAGCCCTTCCCTCTGTGTTGTGTTGGTACTGGCTTCTACGACACCCAGGTGCAGGAGATGGTTTACTTCCTATCGTAGTAGGTACACATGAGAAGGGTCCCTGAAGACCTCTGCAACCAGAGGGAACAAGGGAGAGACTGGAGAATAGCACCATCACCAGGAAAAGGCAGGTCTATGTGATCGGGGACTCTTTATTGAGAAGAATAGACAGGCCTGTAACTAGAGCTGATCCTGAGAATAGAAGGGTGTGCTGTCTTCCGGGTGCTAAGATACGGGATGTAGACCTGAGGTTGAAAAGGATCTTAAAGGGAGTGGGAAAGAATCCCCTAATTATCCTTCATGTGGGAACAAATGATACAGCTAGATTCTCGCTGGAAAGTATTAAGGGAGACTATGCTAGGCTGGGGAAGACGCTTAAGGAAATTGAGGCTCAGGTGATCTTTAGCGGGATCCTTCCTGTTCCTAGAGAAGGGCAACAAAGGTGTGACAAGATTATGACTGTCAACAGATGGCTTAGGCAGTGGTGCTATAAGGAGGGCTTTGGGATGTATGGCCACTGGGAGGCATTCACGGACAGAGGACAGTTCTCTCGGGATGGACTTCATCTGAGTAGGGAAGGAAATAGACTTCTAGGATCGAGGCTGGCACAAATGATTAAAGAAAACGAGTACTTGTGGCACCTTAGAGACTAACAAATTTATTAGTCTCTAAGGTGCCACAAGTACTCCTTTTCTTTTTGCGAATACAGACTAACACGGCTGCTACTCTGACAACTGATTAAGAGAGCTTTAAACTAGGAATTAGGGGGAGATGGATGGGAGATGTCCAGAAAATCTCCACGCCAGATTTTAGCATTGAGAGGGAAGAAGATGAAGTAAGAAAGGATACAGCCGTGGGTAGGAGAATGTATATAAGGAGCGAGGGCGGTGTGGATACTAGTCTAATAGGTTATACTGGCTGTAGAATGACTGTGCCTAATAGGGTACAAAATGTGAGCGAGGCCAAACAGCAAAAATTAAGATGTTTATACACCAATGCGAGGAGCCTAGGTAACAAAATGGAGGAACTAGAGCTACTGGTGCAGGAAGTGAAACCAGATATTATAGGGATAACAGAAACATGGTGGAATAGTAGTCATGACTGGACTACAGGTATTGAAGGGTATGTGCTCTTTAGGAAAGACAGAAACAAAGGTAAAGGGGGTGGAGTAGCATTGTATATCAATGATGAGGTAGAATGTAAAGAAATAAGAAGCGATGAAATGGATAAGATAGAGTCCGTCTGGGCAAAAATTACATTGGGGAAGAAAACGAGTAAAGCCTCTCCTACGATAGTGCTTGGGGTGTGCTATAGACCTCCGGGATCTAATTTGGATATGGATAGAGCCCTTTTTAATGTCTTTAATAAAGTAAATACTAATGGAAACTGCGTGATCATGGGAGACTAACTTCCCAGATATAGACTGGAGGACCAGTGCTAGTAATAATAACAGGGCTCAGATTTTCTTAGATGCGATAGCTGATGGATTCCTTCTTCAAGTAGTTGCTGAACCGACTAGAGGGGATGCCATTTTAGATTTAATTTTGGTGAGTAGCGAGGACCTCATAGAAGAAATGGTTGTAGGGGACAATCTTGGCTCAAGTGATCATGAGCTAATTCAGTTCAAACTAAATGGAAGCATTAACAAAAATAAATCTGCAACTAGGGTTTTTGATTTCAAAAGGGCTGACTTTCAAAAATTAAGGAAATTAGTTAGGGAAGTGGATTGGACTGAAGAACTTGTGGATCTAAAGGTAGAGGAGGCCTGGGATTACTTTAAATCAAAATGACAGAAGCTATCAGAAGCCTGTATCCCAAGAAAGGGGAAAAAAATCATAGGAAGGAGTTGTAGACCAAGCTGGATGAGCAAGCATCTTAGAGAGGTGATTAAGAAGAAGCAGAAAGCATACAGGGAGTGGAAGATGGGAGGGATCAGCAAGGAAAGCTACCTAATTGAGGTCAGAACATGTAAGAATAAAGTGAGACAGGCTAAAAGTCGAGTAGAGTTGGACCTTGCAAAGGGAATTAAAACCAATAGTAAAAGGTTCTATAGACATATAAATAGGAAGAAAACTAAGAAAGAAGAAGTGGGGCCGCTTAACACTGAGGATGGAGTGGAGGTTAAAGATAATCTAGGCATGGCCCAATATCTAAACAAATACTTTGCCTCAGTCTTTAATAAGGCTAAAGAGGATCTTGGGGATAATGGTAGCATGACAAATGGGAAGGAGGATATAGAGGTAGATATTACCATATCAGAGGTAGAAGCAAAACTGAAACAGCTTAATGGGACTAAATCGGGGGGCCCAGATAATCTTCATCCAAGAATATTAAAGGAATTGGCACCTGAAATTGCAAGCCCATTAGCAAGAATTTTTAATGAATCTGTAAATACCGAATGATTGGAGAATTGCTAAAATAGTTCCTATTTTTAAGAAAGGAAAAAAAGTGAACTGGGTAACTACAGGCCAGTTAGTTTGACATCTGTAGTATGCAAGGTCCTGGAAAAAATTTTGAAAGAGAACTTAGTTAAGGACATTGAAGTCAATGGTAAATGGGACAATACAACATGATTTTACAAAAGGTAGATCGTGCCAAACCAACCTAATCTCCTTTTTTGAAAAAGTAACAGATTTTTTAGATAAAGGAAATGCAGTGGATCTAATTTACCTAGATTTCAGTAAGGCATTTGATACCGTGCCACATGCGGAATTATTAGTTAAATTGGAGAAGATGGGGATCTAGATGAACATCAAAAGGTGGATAAGAAATTGGTTAAAGGGGAGACTGCAACGGGTCCTACTGAAAGGCGAACTGTCAAGTTGGAGAGAGGTTACCAGTGGAGTTCCTCAGGGATCGGTTTTGGGACCAATCTTAGTTAATCTTTTTATTACTGACCTTGGCACAAAAAGTGGGAGTGTGCTAATAAAGTTTGCAGATGATACAAAGCTGGGAGGTATTGCCAATTCGAAGAAGGATCGGGATATTATACAGGAGGATCTGGATTACCTTGTAAACTGGAGTAATAGTAATAGGATGAAATTTAATAGTGAGAAGTGTAAGGTTATGCAGTTAGGGATTAATAACAAGAATTTCAGTTATAAATTGGGGACGCATCAATTAGAAGTAACGGAAGAGGAGAAGGACCTTGGAGTATTGGTTGATCATAGGATGACTATGAGCTGCCAATGTGATATGGCTGTGAAAAAAGCTAATGCGGTTTTGGGATGCATCAGGAGAGGCATTTCCAGTAGGAATAAGGAGGTTTTAGTACCGTTATACAAGGCACTGGTGAGACCTCACCTAGAATACTGTGTGCAGTTCTGGTCTCCCATGTTTAAAAAGGATGAATTCAAGCTGGAGCAGGTACAGAGAAGGGCTACTAGGATGATCCGAGGAATGGAAAACTTGTCTTATGAAAGGAGACTTAAGGAGCTTGGCTTGTTTAGCCTAACTAAAAGAAGGTTGAGGAGAGATATGATTGCTCTCTATAAATATATCAGAGGGATAAATACCAGAGAGGGAGAGGAATTATTTCAGCTCAGCACCAATGTGGACACAAGAACAAATGGGTATAAACTGGCCACCAGGAAGTTTAGACTTGAAATCAGACGAAGGTTTTTAACCATCAGAGGAGTGAAGTTTTGGAATAGCCTTCCAAGGGAAGCAGTGGGGGCAAAAGATCTATCTGGTTTTAAGATTCTACTTGATAAGTTTATGGAGGAGATGGTATGATGGGATAATGGGATTTTGGTAATTGATCTTTAAATATTCCGGGTAAATAAGCCAAATCCCCTGAGATGGGATATTAGATGGATGGGATCTGAGTTACCCAGGAAAGAATTTTCTGCAGTATGTGGCTGGTGAATCTTGCCCATATGCTCAGGGTTTAGCTGATCGCCATATTTGGGGTCGGGAAGGAATTTTCCTCCAGGGCAGATTGGAGAGGTCCTGGAGGTTTTTCGCCTTCCTCTGTAGCATGGGGCATGATTGACTTGAGGGAGGCTTCTCTGCTCCTTGAAGTCTTTAAACCATGATTTAAGGACTTCAATAGCTCAGACATGGGTGAGGTTTTTCATATGAGTGGGTGAGTGAGATTCTGTGGCCTGCACTGTGCAGGAGGTCGGACTAGATGATCAGAACGGTCCCTTCTGACCTTAGTATCTATGAATCTATGAAAGAGGGACAGAGAGGGAGAGTGGGTGGGGAGGATAGAGATAAATTGGATTGAATAGCCAGTCTTGATGATTTCTAGTACCCATTTCTCTGACCTGATGGCCTGTCATGTTGGGTGGAATAGTGTCAGGTGGTCTCCAAAAGGATGGGAAGTTGCAGATGGTTCCAGCATTTGAAAATGGGGGAGGCATCTTCGGTCCTCGACCAAGCCCTCAAAGCTGCTGTTGAGGGGGCCTGCTGAGATGTTGATGACAGAGGTAGTGGTTTCCGTTTTGTGGGCCTCTATGTTTTTGTGGAAAGAAAAGGAGTACTGGTGGCACCTTAGAGACTAACAAATTTATTAGAGCATAAGCTTTCGTGAGCAACAGCTCACTTCATCGGATGCATTTGGTGGAAAAAACAGAGGAGAGATTTATATACACACACACAGAGAACATGAAACAATGGGTTTATCATACACACTGTAAGGAGAGTGATCACTTAAGATAAGCCATCACCAGCAGCAGGGGGGGGGAAAGGAGGAAAACCTTTCATGGTGACAAGCAAGGTAGGCTAATTCCAGCAGTTAACAAGAATATCAGAGGAACAGCGGGGGGTGGGGTGGGAGGGAGAAATACCATGGGGAAATAGTTTTACTTTGTGTAATGACTCATCCATTCCCAGTCTCTATTCAAGCCTAAGTTAATTGTATCCAGTTTGCAAATTAATTCCAATTCAGCAGTCTCTCGTTGGAATCGGTTTTTGAAGCTTTTTTGTTGAAGTATAGCCACTCTTAGGTCTGTGATCGAGTGACCAGAGAGATTGAAGTGTTCTCCAACTGGTTTTTGAATGTTATAATTCTTGACGTCTGATTTATGTCCATTCATTCTTTTACGTAGAGACTGTCCAGTTTGGCCAATGTAAATGGCAGAGGGGCATTGCTGGCACATGATGGCATATATCACATTGGTAGATGCGCAGGTGAACGAGCCTCTGATAGTGTGGCTGATGTGATTAGGCCCTATGATGGTATCCCCCGAATAGATATGTGGACAGAGTTGGCAACGGGCTTTGTTGCAAGGATAGGTTCCTGGGTTAGTGGTTCTGTTGTGTGGTGTGTGGTTGCTGGTGAGTATTTGCTTCAGATTGGGGGGCTGTCTGTAAGCAAGCACTGGCCTGTCTCCCAAGATCTGTGAGAGTGATGGCTCGTCCTTCAGGATAGGTTGTAGATCCTTGATGATGCGTTGGAGAGGTTTTAGTTGGGGGCTGAAGGTGATGGCTAGTGGCGTTCTGTTATTTTCTTCGTTGGGCCTTTCCTGTAGTAGGTGACTTCTGGGTACTCTTCTGGCTCTGTCAATCTGTTTCTTCACTTCAGCAGGTGGGTATTGTAGTTGTAGGAATGCATGATAGAGATCTTGTAGGTGTTTGTCTCTGTCTGAGGGGTTGGAGCAAATGCGGTTATATCGTAGCACTTGGCTGTTGACAATGGATCGAGTGGTATGATCTGGATGAAAGCTAGAGGCATGTAGGTAGGAATAGCGGTCAGTAGGTTTCCGATATAGGGTGGTGGTTATGTGACTATCGCTTATTAGCACCGTAGTGTCCAGGAAGTGGATCTCTTGTGTGGACTGGTCCACGCTGAGGTTGATGGTGGGATGGAAATTGTTGAAATCATGGTGGAATTCCTCAAGAGCTTCTTTTCCATGGGTCCAGATGATGAAGATGTCATCAATGTAGCGCAAGTAGAGTAGGGGCATTAGGGGACGAGAGCTGAGGAAGCGTTGTTCTAAGTCAGCCATAAAAATGTTGGCATACTGTGGGGCCATGCGGGTACCCATCGCAGTGCCGCTGATTTGAAGGTATACATTGTCCCCAAATGTGAAATAGTTATGGGTCAGGACAAAGTCATGAAGTTCAGCCACCAGGTTAGCCGTGACAGTATCGGGGATACTGTTCCTGACGGCTCGTAGTCCATCTTTGTGTGGAATGTTGGTTTAGAGGGCTTCTACATCCATAGTGGCTAGGATGGTGTTTTTAGGAAGATCACCAATGGACTGTAGTTTCCTCAGGAAATCGGTGGTGTCTCGAAGATAGCTGGGAGTGCTGGTAGCGAAGGGCCTGAGGAGGGAGTCTACATAGCCAGACAATCCTGCTGTCAGGGTTCCAATGCCTGAGATGATGGGGCGTCCAGGATTTCCAGGTTTATGGATCTTGGGTAGCAGATAGAATACCCCAGGTCGGGGCTCCAGGGGTGTGTCTGTGCGGATTTGTTCTTGTGCTTTTTCAGGGAGTTTCTTGAGCAAATGCTGTAGTTTCTTTTGGTAACTCTCAGTGGGATCAGAGGGTAATGGCTTGTAGAAAGTGGTGTTGGAGAGCTGCCTAGTAGCCTCTTGTTCATACTCCGACCTATTCATGATGACGACAGCACCTCCTTTGTCAGCCTTTTTGATTATGATGTCAGAGTTGTTTCTGAGGCTGTGGATGGCACTGTTCTGCATGGCTGAGGTTATGGGGTAAGCGATGCTGCTTTTCCACAATTTCAGCTTGTGCACGTCGGCGGAAGCAGTCTATGTAGAAATCCAGGCTGCTGTTTTGACCTTCAGGAGGAGTAAACCCAGAATCTATTGCCTCTGTAGTTGTGTGTACGGCGCAGAACTTATTCTTTGTGCCAAGCAGTATTTCCCCTGATTCTCTCTTTGTTTAAGCATATAGATGCCTAAGAATTGAAGAGTCACCCTGGAGTCTTTTAGTGTGTGGAGCAACTCATCTATCTTAGCTGGGAACAACTTTGGTCCCTTGAATGGGAGATCCTCTATGGTGGACTGTACCTCTTTGGGGAGCCCAGAGAGGTGGAGCCAGGAAGTTCACCACATGACTATGCCCGTGGTGATGGACTGTGCCGCTGTGTCTGCTGAATCCAGTGAGGCTTGTAAGGCTGTTCGACAGGGTGAATTTGATTTAAATTACTAGTCAGAAAGACTATTTAATCATGGATTTCTACATAAAAGTGCATTCTTGTTGGTTGTTATAACCTTAATACATATTCTTCACAACTCAGAGATAGATGTAGGTTTCATTTTTAGAAGGTAAAAAGTATACATTTTAAAAGTAATTTATTTTGAAAACTTTTCAGATTAGTTTTACAGCTATATCAGAAAATGAATGATTGTTTGGTTATTTCATTTACCAAAGGCAACTGAAGCAGATAGTTCACCTCCCAATGACTTCATAAAGATCTCCAATTCAACAGATTAATCATTAATGTTTGGAGGATTTTCTTGCCATGCGGTATTAGGAGGAGAACATCACCGGACAGACATTTAAGTTATGTTATTTAATTAAAATAACAACATTACATGTTCTGGATTTTTTCCTTCAACAACAAACGTGCAATATTTTAACCAAACAAGCATATGTATTTTTGAATTTAGTTAAACATTATAGTTTTTTAAAATCAGGTTTTTCTTAAAATTGTTGTTAACTAAAATAGTTAAATGAAGTTTAAAAAAAAATAAATTGAATAGGTCAGCCAGGTCAACATGAGAAATTTAAAATATTGGCTTCTGCAGCTAACTCAGTCATTTTTCACCTCTATATATTTTAATTTATTTATTTTAAAACATTTTCGCTGCTAACAAGCATGTTATCTCTGGAGACACAAATCCACAGTTTGAGAACTGCAAAACTAAGCATCTTCTATACTGAGCACTGAGTCCCATTGGGTAGATAGAAAGATTAACTTAAATAATCTACTATGCAGAAGCCCCTGGAACCCCATAAGATTGGATCCCTAATTCATGAACTATTGGAACTCATTTACAAAATATTGTCTCATACTATAGAATTAGAATTTATAATCCCTATTCCATGATGAGATATCTTTGAACTATAATGTATCTTAATTAAAACCATCTTTAGATAGGTTTTTTCCTCAAAAAGCATAAAAAAAAAATCAGATTTAAATTAAAAAAATCCGATTTTTTAAATTTTTTTTTTAAATTGATTTTTATCCACCCTGCTGTTCGAGCTAGAAGATGGCCCTCCAAGACGATTACTTTAAATTGCTCTTTTTTGTCCACAGGGAGATAATCAATAAATTCAGACATCTTTGAATAATTGGAGTGGTTGTATTTGACCATTAGTACCTCATAATTGGTGATCCTTAACTGTAGGGTCGCTGATGAGTAGGCCTTACGCCCAAAGAAGTCTAATCATTTCCAGTCCCTATCATATGGAGTGGATCTGGAGTGATGTCCTCTGTCCCATTCATTCAAGGCATCTAACCATCAGACCATTTGGTGTGGGGGGCTAAAACAAAAATTCCATTCCCTTGGGAGGAATGTAATATTTTTTGTCTGCTCTTTTACATGTGGATGGAATTGTAGCTGGGGTCTGGCAGATGGTTTTGGGTGGGTCCATGAGCACTTCATGTATCAGGAGAGCAATCTTGGATGAAGTTGAGGTTTGTACAATGTCCAACAACTTGTATTAAGATTCTGCAACTTCTTCCAGTGGTATTTCTAGTGAGTCTGCAATCCTCTTAAACACCTTTTGGAACGGTTTAAAACCACCACCCATCATGGATTGTGGGAGCACGATTGTTTCGTCCCAAGAAAAGGAAGAAAAATTGGTAGCTGGGGTGACCTCTTCATCAGAAGTCCCTTCCAGTCTTTTGGGAGTTCACAGGATCTGAGTATTGAGGGCAATGGGGAATGTCTTGACCTCTCCTTGTGGGTACTGGGAAGCTTAGAATAGTGGTATATGGGTATACTTTATCATCTTGGATGTGCTCCCACCACAGATAGACAATTTGTAAATATGTGAAGACCAGCAGAAAGGCAAAAGGAAAGGATCACATACTGATAGTATCTTCCCCAGAAGGAAGTGAAGGGATTTCTGATGTGAAGCAAAATAGAAATGTGTGTCCTGTAAACTGAGATCACCTCACAATCTTTAATGTATTTATCCTCTCAGGACCCATGTTAGATAGGGCTGTGCTGTTATCCCCATCATATAGATGAGGGAACTGAAGCACAGACACTCTAAAGGCTGAGGCTTTTCTTTTATTCCCCTTATCAATGGGGATGCAGGTATTTGTACAACCTTTGGATCTGAATCTATCTGCAGAGCCAAGTGATTTATTTAGCATGTGCATAGTCCTCTAGCCAAGCGATGGCATCTTCAGTGGCGTGATGCAATTCTTCTAGGCCACCTAGTCAGCAGGCATTCATCAACAATGTGCATCGTCGTCTATGTTGCACCACAGTTGCACAAAGGGCTGTCACAAAGGCACCTGCGATACTGGTTGGCTGCACATAGACCATGCCCTGTCCAGAACCTGTTCAACAGGGACCATTGGCCAGGGGCAGGTCAAAACCAGGCGGGAAAATTGTGGCGTCAGCGACAGGAGACTGGAGCCAAGTGATGTACCTGGGCATCTACCATTATAGCACATGCTGATAGCACTGCGGAGTCAGAACCGATATCTGGAACAGCAACTTTCAGTCCATCAAGGACATGAGCCCTTCTTTAGAGATTTACCCAGTGCTGTGGCCTTAATTTTTTATGATTCTGAGGGGGTTTTTAGAACCAAGCATGAGGGAACTGAAAGGGACCCAAAGCAGTGCTTGACCCTGCTAACAGGAGCTGTATCTCACACCTGTATCCAGAAGGAGAGAGGATAGATTTGAAGAGGTGCTCCTACTAGGACTGGCTGCAGACCATGAGAATGTCCCTCCCCCAACCAAGCCGGACACCTTGTACGCCAGTCTGAAGTGGGATACAGCAGGACACGAAGCACACCTCTGAAATCCTGGCTTCTACCTCTTCAGAGCCACCACAGGATCTGTAAGCCAGTACCAAGGTATGGGAACAAATAAGAAATAACTTTTATAAATAAAGCTAAATTTTCTAATGCTAATGCTAACTAATTAAGAAATCTAACTAAGGCGCAGTGTCTTTGGAGAGGTTGGGTCCAGGCTGAATCAGCCTGGAGAGGTTCCTGGTCCACCTGCTGACATATTTGGAAGGAACACATTTGGATCCTCAGAATGTTCAGTAAAAGTAAAAGGAGGGGCAGGGGAGCGCTCTAACAGGCACTGCTATGAAACATTCCACTGTCAGTTACACCACCAGTGCATCCCAAGAGTGGGAAGGTACAGAGGCCACCTGAAGAACCTTAAACGACATCAGAGACCCAGGATCATAGAAGAAGGATGGTTTAAAAAAAAAAAAAACATGAAAAAGAAAACACTATAGGCTTGACTGTTCCCCCCAATATTTGCTTCAATTCAGTAGCATTGTTTTCTTTAGACACTCCGAAAAGTTGGACAAAAGTTAATAAAGTCGTTGCCTCAATTAATTTTTGCACCTCTCTTGACTTTTCATGTTTGGAATTCTCCTTTAAAAGAGGATTCCAAATAGACTGGTGGATAGGGGAGATTGTTGAAGTGCAGTTCCACTTAAATCTTCTTCCTCCAGAGTCTGTTCCAGCAGCTATTTTTTTGGAAGGAGACAATCAAATTCTAGATTTAGGTAACATGAGGTATATTTAAAGTGAAATACTTTGACTTATACTCCGTGTAATCCTTTTGGAGTCAATGCAGTTGAAGTCAGTTGAATTTGGCCCTCAAAGTAATGAAGAACTGACTTTATCAAGCCAAATATTACTGAAGATAAAACTGATCGACATTTTTATTAAAGACCATAATTTAAATAATTTCAGACAACTTCCTACCTCAAAAAGTTTTTCAGTTATTTCTCTTTCATGTAAAGGGACTTGCTTATAATTACGGAACTCTGCCACCTCTCTGTGTCTGAGTTGTAGGAGTCGGAATCTTTTTGATCTGTTAAGTTCCTCATCTGAAACAAAATTAAACTCTTGCTGCAATTGCTCCAGTCTGAAGAAACCAGGAATACAGGCATCTCCACTAGTGGCAATCTAAATAACAAAGGTAAATATTAAAAGTTCAATTCAGAGTGAAAAATGTCCATAAAATATTTTTTCAATGGGTTGACTAATTCTATTAGATATATTGCCAAGAGCCTCATTGTAATCAAAACCAGCCTGAATATGCCAAAATATAACAAATATTTAATATTTTAAAATAAGGGTTTCAATAATTCTTAGTTTTTAGTAAGAATATAGTGGAATTTAATTCATTCACAATTTAAATGTAATATAAAATATTGTAATAACTGTTAGAGTGACAACTGAAGCTATATATATTTCAACATATAAAAGGAAAACTATGGTACAGTATAATAAATTTAGGCCCCAATCTTGCAAACACAGTCATACGTAGGGCCCTACCAAACTCACAGCCATGAAAAACACATCATGGATCATAAAACATGGTCTCTCTCCATGAAATCTGGTCTTTTGTGTGCTTTTACCTTATACTATATAGATTTCATGGGGGGAGACCAGTGGTTCTCAAATTGAGGGTCCTGATCCAACAGGGAGTTGCGGAGAGGGTGGCAGGGGTCACAACATTATTTTAGGGGGGTTGCGGTATTGCCATCCTTATTTCTGCTGCCTTCAGAGCTAGGTGGCCAGAGAGCAGTGGCTGTTAGTCAGGCACCCAGCTCTGAAGGCAGTCTCCTGCCAGCTCATGCCACCCTTACTTCTGCGGTGGGCAGCCAGATAGTGGCAACTGATGACTGAGGGCTCAGCTCTGCAGGCAGCAGCGCAGAAGGAAGGGTGGCAATACCATACCATGCCATCCTTACATCTGCACTGCTGCTGACGGCGGCTCTGCCTCCAGAGCTGGGCTCCCGGCCTGCAGACAGCTGCCCAGCTCTGAAGGAAGTGCCGCTGCCAACAGCAGTGCAGAAGTAAGGGTAGCAGTACCGCAACCTCCCCTACAATAACCTGGCAACCTCCCCACAACTCCTTTTTGGGTCAGGACCCCTACAATTACAACACTGAAATTTCAGATTTAAATAGCTGAAATCATGAAATTTACAATTTTTAAAATCTTATGTCTCTGAAATTGTCCAAAATGGACCATGAATTTGGTAGGGCCCTAGTCATATACATAACTTCACTAAAGTGAGTAGTCCCACTGAAGTCAATGTTCAAAAAGATCCCAAGTCCTACAACTCACTGAAATTACTCACATGGATAAAGTTATGCACATATGTATGTCTTCGCAGGACTGAAGCTTGAGGTAGCTAAGAGCAGTTTGTGAATGCTTCATTCCCATTAATGAGCTGTTACTCACTTGGGCAGTGTCATCTCCTCCAGTGGGACTACTTGTGTAAACAACTGCTCCCCAGGGAAGAAGGGGTTCACAATTTGGTCCGACATACATACTTTTCCATTTACACCAGTTTCACACAAGTGTAACTCCACTGAAATCAATGGGTTTTATCAATGCAAAACTAGCTTAAAATTTCAAAATCAAGTGCCCAATATTTAATTAATGTTTGTATTATTTATTAAAAATACCATGTTTCATTTTCCCAATTCCTGTGAATGGTTCTGTTTTATCTTTCAATTAGAGTTGCCAGTCCAATGATACTTCCAGCAAGAAGGCCAGTCTGATCATATAGTGAGACACAGAAAATGCAGCTCGGCATCTGAATGCATTTCAAAATTGTGATGAGGCAGATTTTTTTTAAAATAAATTAATGTCACTGTTAAATTAACTCCATCAAAATTTTTAAAAAGCAAGGTAAATTGTGTCAATTTTAAACACCTAATTTTCAAAGTCACACAACTGTATGTACATTATTGTGCCTGACTTTTGAAAATCAGTGTCTTAAAATCATCTCAAATTATGTCATCAGATTTTCAAGATTTTGATTTATTGTTTGATTTAAAGATAAATCTCTTGAACCAAACTAATGATCTTTTCTGGGAAAACAACGTGCCTAGAAAATCTTACTGAATAAAGAAAAATTAATTTTCATGCACAGGGAAACACAACTAACTCAGAATCTCCATAAAGCAGACAGTGTGTAAACCCTGTACCATAACTTAATGGTGTTGATGAACCCTCTTATGAAGATGGGGTGTAAAAACTAACCACACATTCACTTTAAAAGTTTGATTGTCCTTTCATCTCTTCGTTCAGATTATATAGAGCCAGCCAGACTGGCTTGAACTCTACACATTTTATGCTTACCCTCCTTTCTGGCAGTGACCAGGGGCTCTAGATATACATTTATGCTTCCTAATGTGATGGCATCTCGGATCTGTAATATTTGACTCGTTTACAAACAAACAAAAAAAAATCAACTGGGAGATTATTTTCTAAATGAAAGAGAAAGGTGAAGTGTACCATCGACTGTTACTACTCAGAGCTAAACAATCCAAAAACAAAGACCAAGAGGGGAAACTAAAACAGATTTAAAAAGAGCCAAAGAAGTATACTTTCACCCTGGTTTCAGTTATGACCTGAGGAGCTCATACCTCTAAATAAACACAAGAGTATGTTGTTATGATTACTTAGAGCCCAATTCTATTTTTTTTTAAGTGAATGGCAAAATTCCCATTGACTTTAATGGGAGTAAGATAGGGCTCTCAGCGAGTAACAGTAGGGAGAAATTAGTATTGGGGAAGTTAAATTTAGGTTTTGTAATGACCCAATCACTCCCAGTCTCTTGCAAACTGGATACCGTCAGATTAGGCCTGAATAGAGATTGGGAGTGGCTGGGTCATTACAAAACCTAAATTTAACTTCCCTAAACTTAAATTTCCCCAATACTAATTTCTCCCTACTGTTACTCACACCTTCTTGTCAACTGTCTGTAATGGGCCACTCTCTTACCACTTCAAAAGTTATTTTTCCTCCCTTGGTATTCTGCTGTTAATTATTTCATTAGACTGACCTCACACTTGGTAAAGCAACCCCCCCATCCTTTCATATATTTATACTTGCTCCTCTATTTTCACTCCAGGCATCCGATGAAGTGGGTTCTAGCCCATGAAAGCTTATGCCCAAATACATTTGTTAATCTCTAAGATGCCACAAGGACTTCTCGTTTTTGCTGATACAGACTAACATGGCTACCACTCTAAAACCAACTACATGTAGAATTCAACTGTTACTTTTTGTGTTTAAAGCAGGATTATTTTCTTCACATCCTTTAAGAGTCAAAATTTTTTTGCAAATCCCAGATTTCAACAAAATGGTTTATTAAAGCCTTCTTACCATTATCAGCTGCATCAGATCTGCATTTTTGGGGTCATTTGGATCCAGCTTTGTTTCTGCAGCCCACTTGGCTAGTTTCTTCATGTCAGTTAAGCCTGATGTGCCAATAGACGCAATGGCATCAATATTTTTTAAAGCACTGAAATGATAGTTGATACCAAAGGATTCAGATTTTAAAAACAGATGTATTTTTTGGTCAGTGCAATATAATAAACAAAGAATAATTTTTTGAAAAAAATATTTGGACTGCAAATTCCACCACTTGGAAATATGAAATTTGATCACACACTCGCAATAAGAAAGCAAGCAAGTTTTTGGCATTTTTCTCTTCATGGCTTGCGGTGTTTTTTTTGCTACAAATATTTATAATCTATAAAAGGACAGAATGTTTTCTTTTGTGAAAAAGGACAGTAAAATTAATTACCATGACAATACCATGAAGGCTTTTTGTTATGGAATTAAATCAAGCTTTTGAGTTTTCAGAATGGTGGTTTATGAAAGTGTTTGGAATTAAATATATTTTACCTTTTGGAATGATAGATCCTCTGTGCAACAAAAGACAAACAGAGGTAACTTCCATTAGCACTAAAGAAAGTTATATGCATGTATGTATGATCAGGTGGTTCCTCTATAAAACAGCAGCAAGAAGCTGCAATGAGAGAGAAGCTGCAATAAAGGGAGGTTGTGAGAGTTGTTGGGACTCCCAGAGGTAGGAGGCTTGGCAGTAAGCTGAGGAAGAGAAACCCCTGAGGACAGAGCACAAGACTAGCAAGGTAAGCATTATGTTTTTGTTTTTGGTTTTGGTTTATGTACTGGGAAAACGGAAAAGGAATAAAAGCCTGGCCAGAAGGATCTACAGACCAAAGCCTGACCAGAAGGCCTGTGAGACTACTTGTTTGATGGCAACATAATGGGACAGCCCTGAGGAGGGGAGAAATTGTTAGCAGGGTACTGCAGACACACCCCTGGCCACAAGGGGGTGCATAGGAGGCTACTGACCCTACTACACTCAGCATCAATAGGAAAACAGGCTCCGATATCCTTTAAGCATCCACTTCAGACAAAAATATCCAGAGCATTCCAGGCTATACAATTCTAGAAGACTGCAAGATATTTTGGCTCCAATTCAAACTCATATTTTCAGGAGCAAAATTATGACAGGCCAAATTTAAGGGAACTCCTCCCCCACATCACAATTGGCCCTCTTTTTGAAAGTGTCAGCGAAGGTCAAGGACTGATTGGATATATAGGCAAAAATACCCTCTCACTCCGAGATGTGAACTCTCCAGATCAGGTTTCAAGCACGAGGGAGGGGAGGAGTATGGGAAGCTTGCACTGCTAGTTCCATGGTACTGGTAGGCATGGACCTTACCTGTTCTATGGGCAAACAAAGGACTTCAGCCAATGCAGCACTGTTCATGAGCATTGCATTCATTCATATTTTAAAAAACTCTGCTGCACAATTGTACAAAGTAATAGAGATCATATAAATGAGCTGCTGCTCCATGCTGCTAATGATCTTTCAACTCCCACCATACAGTAAGTATGAGCTAATCGATCTAGAATAACTTTCTTTCTTGGCTGCAGTTTGGGTCAAAGAGAGTACTGGATGGATTACCATTGGGAAGAACTATTTCCCACATTAAGATGACAGGGAAGACTCGGAGCATGCTCACCTCATATAAGTCACCTAATATAACTTCCACGAGCTGATGGCAGAGTCAAAGGGCCATGTTTATCCATGGTGTAATGCCATTCAGTTCATTGGAATTACACAGAAGTGACCAAAGTTGTCACCACTGGGAAGGGGCAATCCACAATGCCTAGTCTGCAGCCTCAGGATAGGGGAGATTTTCTTATACAGACCAGGTATTACTTTCTGTAGTTTACCAGGCTTCCAGGGCTCACATGGACCAGTAGTTAGGAAGTAAATTTAGTATGAATTGAGGTCAGGTTTATTTTTAACCAATTAAATAAGAGCAACAGTGACAATATTGCTACCCTCTTTATCACTCTTGTGGTTTAGTTTCTCTCAACCCATGGTAAGAATGACATTTAAAGTAGACATACTGTATGCATAATATATTTTGTATAAGCCTTGCTTGTGGGTTGTATTTCTTGGGGATGATTACCAATAATGTTCTCTTCACACTCTAACACAAGAAACAAGAAGAAAAAACTGCACTGATCCTAGTTTGCTATCTGGGCATTATAATAATGAAGGCATCAGCTGCCACTTCTTTCAGCATTTTATGCTGTCTAGCAACCAAATGTTAAAAGATTAAAATGTTAATTAAAATATTTACCTAAAATATTATCTCTATATCCTTTGCATTGGGATAAACTGCATAAGAGAAAAAAGTTTCTGTATTTTAAAAAGCCATATGACAGTTATTGCTTGATTATTAAAAGTCACCTCTTTTCTAAATATTTTTAAATACCATAATATATTAAATTTTTCAACACATCACTGCAGCATATTACCTTGGAATCCCTGTTTTCTGCTGGGGTACTAGAGGAATTAGGGGTACTCCATTTTCTCCAACTGCCCAGGAAACACTATTGGACACTTTGCCAGAGGTCATTAAAGTAATCTTATTACTACCATCAGCTTCAAATGAAAATGGCACACCTACATCCAGGAGAAAAACAAAAAACATATACAATGATCTTTCCTGTAAGTTTCAAAATTGCAGTATCCTATTGTGATTTATGAAACACTAATTCAGTATCTGTGAAAAAAATGTGCTTATTAACACCAACTAGCACCAACACCTACTCTTGGAAGAATCTGTTTTCCTAACTGCACACTGAACCACTACTACAAGGCTCTCACTTTTCCAAAAGGTGGCTTTATTCCTTAATGGTAATCAAAAGACATATGGTTGAAAAGTCAGCCCCCAGGGAGCCATGATGTACATCCGTATGTATATCCAGCATGCTCAGGGGGCCTTCAACCCACTCACTCTCTTCTGCTCAGCACCCACATCTTTCACCTTGCCTTCCACTACTGACTTCACTCCTGTGTAGGCTGCTCCTGCTCTCTTGCCCTACACCCTAGTCTCTATTGCAAAATACTGAAACGTATGAGTCACTCACTTCATAATACGACTCTCAATATTATTTTTATTTTTACCTTAATTGCCCATTTTTCTACTCCTCTCTTTAGTTTATCTTCATGTGCTACATTTATCTAATTTAAGATTGGAAACTCCTTGGGACACAGTTAAAGTAATTTGTTAATCTCCAAAGAATATGCAACACACCATGCAATGTTGTTATAGTACTATATAAATGTTTATTACTAAAATAAAAATAATAAAATGGTGGAGTCTGGAGTGCAGGAACTTTGGGACCCAACTGAGAAAGAAGTTATTGGGATTTAATGTTGTTGGAAGTCAAGAAAAGGGATAAAGCATTTTTAAAGTGTGCAAACAAACCAGTTAGAAAGAGTAAAAACTAGTATACAAGAATATATTTTACAGGGCCAGCTTCTCAACTGCTGTAAATCGTGTCAGTGGAACGATGCTGATTTTATACTAGCTCATACTGTCCCACTACGTATATTTCTTATAGTCAAAACTTAAAAGAGGATTCTATTTTTAAATAGTGAAAAGTAACAATTAGAACTCCTTTTAAAATCATGTAATTTTTTATTACATAAAAACAAAGTATTTCACGAAGTAGGACAAAGAAAAACCCCATCACAAATTTAGCTAATAATATGAACTGGGACCGTTTTATATAACTCAGTCTCAGAGGTTCTAAATGCTCTTGACTGAATTATACTTTATGCCTGAGACTAGCAGAATATTCTTAACATACGGAAATATATTTTATTTACTTGGGTAAAACTATGTCAAAGTAATATGTTGGGCTCAATCTAAGAGTAAAACATTCTAATCCAATACCTCCAATAATCTAATACACCACTAAGAGCAAGCAAGAATCCATACCACTCCCAACTCCTTCGTGGTCCAACATCACACGCTGGTTGCTGCTAAATTCTATTTCTTCTGTACGAGCTCTATCAGTGTGAACTGTAGTCTCAGGGACAGGTATAAACATTTCTGCTAACAAGTTAGTGCTGCTGAGTCCCATTGTTTCATATATCTGAAATAAGCAATGACATAAGTAGTGAAATGCTACACTCAATTCTGGGTGCCTCATTACTACAACCTAAGAGTAAGTTGGAGGGTGTTCAGCAAAAAAGCAGTTAACATGATTAAGATGAGGAGGAATATTAGATTGATAAGTAACAAATTTAAAGATTTACATATGTACAGTGTTTAAAGCAATGACTAAGTAGTGGACAAGATAATTTTCTAAAGGGAATACCCAGGAGGAATCTTTGCTGACTCATAAAAATCCATTTTGTCAACTGAGTGTCCCCTCCACATCTCATGTGCCTGATGGCATTTAGGGCAACATCTAGCCTTTAATGAAAATCCCTTACTACCTTCCTACACAATATACAACTATTGACCAACATGGTGGTGGCAGACACACCCCACACTAGGGAAGCTACTGGAGCCTATTTTCCTCAGTGTGCCTGGCCAGCTCCACAGGACCATGTGCCATGGCCCTGTCTCCCCTCCTGGTCCCCTTTGGGGTGGTTTGCAGTAAAAGAGCTACTAGGAGGGTCAGTTTCAGCATTACACTGAGAGAAGGGATTGCAGCTATACCCTGTCCCTGTGCAAGAGGGTGGGTGACACAAGTGGGCATGGAAGAAAGGAGGCTAGTGTGTACCTTTAACTGTACCATGAAAAGACAGTCTGGATGATAAATGTTGCATTAGGCACCCCTTAGACATAGCATTGTAACAATGTGTTATTTTAAAAGTGTGCTATTGTCTGCTTCATTACATTATTGAATTATCCTTTTCAAAGTGAATGAAGCAGCTTTCAGAATTCAGAGTGCAGCCTTCCGTTGAACTCAAGTTAACAACTTGATCACAAGACTACATTTTTTCAAATTGTCCAGTAGTTTTATTCTGTGGACACAAGTTTTCCCGAGTAGAACAGTATATCATATTTGTTTTATCTATGCTGTAAACCACAGCTTCTCTAAAAATAAAAAAAAAGTTGCTTCACTTACCTACGGAACCATAAAAAGAAAAGGAGTACTTGTGGCACCTTAGAGACTAACAAATTTATTAGAGCATAAGCTTTCGTGAGCTACAGCTCACTTCATCGGATGCATTTGGTGGAAAAAACAGGGAAGATTGATATACACACACAGAGAACATGAAACAATGGGTTTATCATACACAATGTAAGGAGAGTGATCACTTAAGATAAGCCATCACCAGCAGCAGGGGGGGGAAAAGGAGGAAAACCTTTCACGGTGACAAGCAAGGTAAGCTATTTCCAGCAGTTAACAAGAATATCTGAGGAACAGTGGGGGGTGGGGTAGGGTGGGGGGGGAGAAATAATGTGGGGAAATAGTTTTACTTTGTGTAATGACTCATCCATTCCCAGTCTCTATTCAAGCCTAAGTTAATTGTATCCTTTTTGCAAATTAATTCCAATTCAGCAGTCTCTCGTTGGAGTCTGTTTTTGAAGCTTTTTTGCTGAAGGATAGCCACTCTTAGGTCTGTAATCGAGTGACCAGAGAGATTGAAGTGTTCTCCAACTGGTTTTTGAATGTTATAATTCTTGACGTCTGATTTGTGTCCATTCATTCTTTTACGTAGAGACTGTCCAGTTTGACCAATGTACATGGCAGAGGGGCATTGCTGGCACATGATGGCATATATCACATTGGTAGATGCGCAGGTGAACGAGCCTCTGATAGTGTGGCTGATGTGATTAGGCCCTATGATGGTGTCCCCTGAATAGATATGTGGACAGAGTTGGCAACGGGCTTTGTTGCAAGGATAGGTTCCTGGGTTGGTGGTTCTGTTGTGCTGCTGGTGATGGCTTATCTTAAGTGATCACTCTCCTTACATTGTGTTTGATAAACCCATTGTTTCATGTTCTCTGTGTGTGTATATCAATCTTCCCTGTTTTTTCCACCAAATGCATCCGATGAAGTGAGCTGTAGCTCACGAAAGCTTATGCTCTAATAAATTTGTTAGTCTCTAAGGTGCCACAAGTACTCCTTTTCTTTTTGCGAATACAGACTAACACGGCTGCTACTCTGAAACCTGTCATTATGCAAGGCACTGAATTTAGCCGTATAGAGTGGAAATCTGTCAACTTCATGAAAAAACTCGTACAGATACAGACAGACATCATCTTCCTCTCCAAATGCAAACAGATGGACATCATACCGAAAGGACTGAAGGTAAAAAATCCATTACAATCTACATACCACACAGACTATGCTGACAGCTTGTGCCAGACACTCTCAAAGAAACTGCGGAACCACCTGATCAACATCCTCTACAGCAAACAGGGAAAGATTAAGAATGAGCTCTCAAAACCTGATACTCTCATAAAGAACCAACCTTCCACACAAACGTCCTCGTAGCTGGACTTTACAAAAACTAGACAAGCCATTTACAGCACACACTTTGCTTCTCTACAAAAGAAAAAGGACACTAAGCTACCTAAACTACTACATGCCACAAGGGGCCACAACAGTGGTTCCCGTAACCCACCCAGCAATATTATTAATCTATCCAACTATACTCTTAGCCCAGCAGAAGAATCTGTCCTATCTCAGGGCCTCTCCTTTTGCCCCTCCACCCCCATGAACATGATACAGTTCTGTGGTGACCTAGAATCCTATTTTCGATGTCTCCGACTCAAGGAATATTTCCAACACACCTCTGACCAACATATTAATCCACAGAGACCTTCCTACCAACACTACAAAAAGAAGGATTCTGGGTGGACTCCTCCTGAAGGTCGAAACAGCAGCCTGGACTTCTACATAGAGTGCTTCCGCTGACGTGCACGAGCTGAAATTGTGGAAAAGCAGCATCGCTTGCCCCATAACCTCAGCCATGCAGAACACAATGCCATCCACAGCCTCAGAAACAACTCTGACATCATAATCAAAAAGGCTGACAAAGGAGATGCTGTCGTCATCATGAATAGGTCGGAGTATGAACAAGAGGCTACTAGGCAGCTCTCCAACACCACTTTCTACAAGCCATTACCCTCTGATCCCACTGAGAGTTACCAAAAGAAACTACAGCATTTGCTCAAGAAACTCCCTGAAAAAGCACAAGAACAAATCCGCACAGACACACCCCTAGAACCCTGACCTGGGGTATTCTATCTGCTAACCAAGATCCATAAACCTGGAAATCGTGGACGCCCCATCATCTCAGGCATTGGCACCCTGACAGCAGGATTGTCTGGCTATGTAGACTCCCTCCTCACGTCCTACGTTACCAGCACTCCCAGCTATCTTCGAGACACCACTGACTTCCTGAGGAAACTACAATCCATTGGTGATCTTCCTAAAAACACCATCCTAGCCACTATGGATGTAGAAGCCCTCTACACCAACATTCCACACAAAGATGGGCTACAAGCCATCAGGAACAGTATCCCCGATAATGTCACAGCTAACCTGGTGGCTGAACTTTGTGACTTTGTCCTCACCCATAACTATTTCACATTTGGGGACAATGTATACCTTCAAGTCAGCGGCACTGCGATGGGTATCCGCATGGCCCCACAGTATGCCAACATTTTTATGGCTGACTTAGAACAACGCTTTCTCAGCTCTCGTCCCCTAATTCCCCTACTCTACTTGCGCTACATTGATGACATCTTCATCATCTGGACCCATGGAAAAGAAGCCCTTGAAGAATTCCACCATGATTTCAACAATTTCCATCCCACCATCAACCTCAGCGTGGACCAGTCCACACAAGAGATCCACTTCCTGGACACTACGGTGCTAATAAGCGATGGTCACATAAACACCACCCTATATCGAAAACCTACTGACCGCTACAAGATCTCTATCATGCATTCCTACAACTACAATACCCACCTGCTGAAGTGAAGAAACAGATTGACAGAGCCAGAAGAGTACCCAGAAGTCACCTACTACAGGAAAGGCCCAACGAAGAAAATAACAGAACGCCATTAACCATCACCTTCAGCCCCCAACTAAAACCTCTCCAACGCATCATCAAGGATCTACAACCTATCCTGAAGGACGACCCATTACTCTCACAGATCTTGGGAGACAGGCCAGTCCTTGCTTACAGACAGCCCCCCAATCTGAAGCAAATACTCACCAGCAACCACACACCACATAACAAAACCACTAACCCAGGAACCTATCCTTGCAACAAAGCCCGTTGCCAACTCTGCCCACATATCTATTCAGGGGACACCATCAGAGGGCCTAATCACATCAGCCACACTATCAGAGGCTCGTTCACCTGCGCATCAATCCAATGTGATATATGTCATCCTGTGCCAGCAATGCCCCTCTGCCATGTACATTGGTCAAACTGGACAGTCTCTACGTAAAAGAATGAATGGACACAAATCAGACGTCAAGAATTATAACATTCAAAAACCAGTTGGAGAACACTTCAATCTCTCTGGTCACTCGATCACAGACCTAAGAGTGGCTATCCTTCAGCAAAAAAGCTTCAAAAACAGACTCCAACGAGAGACTGCTGAATTGGAATTAATTTGCAAACTGGATACAATTAACTTAGGCTTGAATAGAGACTGGGAATGGATGAGTCATTACACAAAGTAAAACTATTTCCCCACCTTATTTCTCCCCCCCACCCCACCCCACCCCCCACTGTTCCTCAGATATTCTTGTTAACTGCTGGAAATAGCCTACCTTGCTTGTCACCATAAAAGGTTTTCCTCCTTTCCCCTCCCCTGCTGCTGGTGATGGCTTATCTTAAGTGATCACTCTCCTTACATTGTGTATGATAAACCCATTGTTTCATGTTCTCTGTGTGTGTGTATATCAATCTTCCCTGCTTTTTCCACCAAATGCATCCGATGAAGTGAGCTGTAGCTCATGAAAGCTTATGCTCCAATAAATTTGTTAGTCTCTAAGGTGCCACAAGTACTCCTTTTCTTTTTGTGAATACAGACTAACACGGCTGCTACTCTGAAACCTATAGAACCATATAATTTGATCATTTATTAATTTCCCTTTTGAAACCTGGAATACAGCCAGAACCTATTAATTTAAGTGTATTTTTTTAAAGATGTTTTAATTTCTTCTCTGAATCTCAGTCCACACTGTCCAGACCAAGAGATAAGGGACAAATCTTGGCCTTTTCCCCTCCCAACACATACCCAGGCTAAAAATGCAATGCCAAGTTAGATCTTTGTAACTTAGAGCTGAGGTAGGGGAACAATTCATTTCCTGGAGGACCCACGCTTTACAACCTTCTAGCTGTTATTAAAAAATAGAGTGTAAAAGCAAGTAATTAAAATGGTCTTTTTAACATTTGTTACATAGTGGAGTCCTTGTAAAAGAATTATGTACCTGAAGTTTCAAACTCTCTGGCCAATTGAATATTTTCAAATTGAAAATTTGTCCAAAGTGAACTCTGAAGTCTGAGCTTATTTGCCGTGTGACGGTCCTCGACACTTCTTTAGTGTTGAAAAGGATTTTTAAAAATACTGAACGTTTTTTTACATCTTCTCGTCTTAAAACTTCTGCCCTGTGAACATAAATTGAACCAAGAGAGATTTTGTGCAAAATATCTTTGCTCTTTGGGGTATTTTATAGGAGTCGGATTACTGAAAAGAAAGCAAGAGAAGAAAACCAAAAATATGCCAATTAATCAATCACTCTATAGAAACATCATTACACAGGAAAACGACTTGGGAATTTCAGTTCCTTTATTTCTCATGCATGCAAAAAGATTTTATAATAAAATGTTTCCTCTTACTGTTATATGAAGAAGCCTCAAGTGGAGATAAAATCTGACCTGTTCATCTAGTGAAAATTCTTTCCCCCACAAATTATAAACATCATCAAAAGCAGTCAGGATCTAAAATATGCTGGCAGTGTAAAAGACGAACAGCAACAGGAATGGTTTATGCTAAAGCTATTTTCTGCATAACCTTGATATGGAACAGTTTAAGAAATTGAAACCCTTAAATAATCTGTATTAAACTGTGAAATACTGACAATGTATAAATTTCTTCTCTCTCTATCTATTGCTTCTCCTATGGTGTCTGAGCACTTTCCACATAACATTGATAGTGACAGTGAAGTTTCTAGTGGATTTCATGGAGTCTTTGACATTTCTCCCTTTTCAAGGATAAAAAGTCTGCTTTTTTTTTTTTTTAAAGATTTAAATAATTTGTAAAGGTTGGTTTCCTTCAGTGTAATTTTTTGCTATTTGTTGACTGGAGGTTTCCCCCAAAACCCCAACAAAACCTCAGTATTGGGCTGTAGTAGAAACAGGAAACAACAGAGGGAGGAGCTGGAGACAACCAGAGGGTCAACAATCTGTAAAAAGTGTGTCTCTACACACTTTACATGGGATGGGCTAGGTTGGCATCTGCTACATTCCATGAGTTACAGATGCAGAGGTGGCTTGCCCTTTAACTTTGGGTTGTGAAAATGATTCTGTCACTAAGTATCTCACCCACAGCCTGAGATAATAGGACTTTGTATATGGGTTGAATGGGGTGTGTGAGAAATTTTTCACATGTGCAACTAGGCCACAGATATTACAACAGCTCATAGTTGTACAGGTGATCGTGGCTCACTGTCCATCTCTAAAGGATTCATGGCCAGTGGATCTGTGCAGTTTGCTGATCCACTGGACCAGGGGCCACATCTGGCCCTTCAGAGGTTTTAATCCGGCCCTTGAGCTCCTGCCGGGGAACGGAGTCTGGGGCTTGCCCCGCTCCACGTGTGCCATGGCTCTGCGCGCCTCCCGGAAGCAGCAGCATGTCTCTCCTCCATCTCCTATGCGTAGGGGCAGCCAGGGGGCTATGCATGCTGCTCCCACCCCAAGCGCCGGCCCCCGCAGCTCCCATTGACCCGCAACCGTGGCCAATGGGAACTGCAGGGGTGGCGCCTGTGGACAGGGCAGAGTGCAGAGCCACCTGGCTGTGCCTCCACATAGGAGCCAGTCAGGAGACGTGCCGCTGCTTCCGGGAGCTGCTTGAGGTAAGCGCCCCAGACCCCTCCAGCACCCCAACCCCCTGCCCCAGCCCTGATCCCTCTCCCACCCTCAGAACCTCTCGGTCCCACTGTCCTGGACCCCAGAGCCCACACTGTCAGCCAGAGCCCTCACTCCCCCACCTGCACCCCAACCCCCTGCTCCAGCCCGGAGCCCCCTCCAGCACCCTGAACTCCTCATTTCTGGCCCCAACCCAGGGCCTGCACCCCAATCCCCAATTCTGTGAGCATTTGTGGCCCGCCATACAATTTCCATGCCCAGATGTGGCCCTCGGGCCAAAAAGTTTGCCCACCCCTGTATTGGACCCACAACACTTCCCTGACACTCCCTCAGCTCATCTACAGATACTCGTCCTCATTCCCACAGGGAGCTGTCACAGAGCTGGACTCCATGATACATAAAGAGCTACCAAAATTCAGTGAATGGCCTCTCGACTTTGCATCTGTTCTTTCTAGTGACAGTGGTAGTCCAATTCTTCCACTGCATGTAGGGTCCTCCTTGGCCACAGAGGAACTTGCAGGACTTTGCCCAATGTTATAAATATATGCAGGATCTTAAATGTGACCTACAAAGGAACTTAATAAAGTTATAACAACTTTAGAAAGAAGATGCTGAACATTCCAATAGCTAGGCTAAGCAAGGTGTTCAGAATGTATTTCTAAAGTTTAATTAATTTAAATTAAATATAAATAAATAAATAATATTCAAACTAAAAATATAACAGAAGATTGATAATGACAAAATAATAAGTACTTGCAGTGTTACAGCTATGTTAGTCCTACAATATGAGAGAGACAAGGTAGATGAGGTAATGTATTTCTGTTGGTGGACGAGAGAAGCTTTCAAGCTTTGAAGACCTGAGAGAGAGAGAGAGCTCTGTGAACCATGAAAATCTGTCCCTTCCACCAAAAGATGTTAGTTCAATAAAATACATTACCTCACCTACCTAAAATTATAAATGACAAACTAATTTGTAGAGAACCATAAATGTCTCAGAGCAATCTTACCTGGGGCACAGATCATTAGGAGTTATACTTCCAGTCAGGCTCAACTCAGGAATTAAAACAGGTTCTCCGGGTTTCCTCCTGATGTTGATAGCTTTTTCTCTAACTTGTTGCTCTACCTCCAGCCTATCAGCCAGCTTAGGAGGGATGGGTTTTACTGGTTCCTCACCATACTCTGACTCCTCTGCTTCTTCTTCCTCTTGGTCTTGACTTTGTTTTATTTTCTTTTTCTTCTTGGTCTTCTGCATATAGAGAATACAGAGTTTTCCTCCAAAGTGTTCTACTTGCAATTGTTTTGACCAAAATATACACTATGTTTAGTTATTTCTGACTGTTCTACTTTCCTTACACATTGCAAATTGTTAGTTGGAAATTACTTTTTATTATTCTTAAAGGATTACATAAAGTTCTCCCACTCTTTGGTCCGACTTCATTTATTCTGCAGCTAGTAGTTCTCTGCATTCATATAGCTAAACAACAGGCTTAAATTGACTATCTCAAAGAATACACTGACAAATTCTGAATTTGCCTGAGTGATCATTGTGAGGCTTTAGATTTTCTCTTTATCCTGTGCCATCAAGTTTGTCCTCTGTTAGGGTTGACAGCCATTCCCAGGATCATACTTGACTCTTTAACTAACATAGGTAAAGACTGACGTAATTACTATTGCAATTCTTCCGGTCCCCAGTGATCCAAAGTACAAGAAACAAAACCCAGATCTCCCACAGATCAGCTGTATTTTCATAGCACAGACCCACAGAAATTCTCCCTTTGACTCCCACATCTAGTCAAACTAGTTGTGCAACTGTTATTTCTAACACGCTTGCTTGCTTGTTCTTTTGCCTTACTCTGCTCTATATTTTTAATCATCTTTCTTCCTTTTAATCTACTCCTTCCCTTTACTCATTTTATTATGCCCACCAAGTTATCTAGAAACTCTTTAGACTATAATCTAAGATATCAAAACTCCAATAATGATAGTAAACTATCAGGATATTTGAGGCTAAAACGGAAACAAAAAACAAAGCACCACAACCCACACAAACCAAAAAAGTGCTCTACTGGCATGGAGTAAAGGTCTGTATACTTGCACCTAACTTTAAAAAAAAAAAAAGGACAGACCTGAGATGGTTGAGGATCACAGATCCTTTTATAATCTCAGCTTCAAACATGTAAGGCCTTGTCTGGTCTGTAGCCTACAGAGATGGTGCTTGCTTATATTTATATAGAAACACCAAAAAATCTATTTTGTAAAAACAAGTTTGACAATAGTTAAGTGAGGCCTGGTAAAATATGAGCAATGTAAAGTGAGACAATTTAGAGGCAGGTTGAAGATAAATTAGGACACAATCCCTGGTTATGCTGTAAATATGTTTTGGTCCAACTGGTTTTTACATGCATTTTAGATAAAATGTTAACATTCTGGAAAATGTTATCTATACTGATAGTTACTGGAATGGTATTTACACAGATATTAACTAAAATGACAATTAATATTAAATAGCTAATGCAAATGTAAAAAATATTTAATTATGTTAAAAAGGTAGACTTAATGTTCATTAATTAAGGGGTATTATTATAATTGATTATAAAAACGGTAGCACACTAATTTTAGATTAGGCACAGCCATCCACCATCAAGGTACCATTAGAGAAAGGACTATAGCCGTTCTCCTCAATTAGGGATTCATCACCCCTAAATGCAGTACTTCATCTAAGAATGAGAGTATAAACAGAGTGTATGGTTATATTGTAATGCTCGTTTGCTGAAATATTTTATATTAAACAGTTTTTAATTTTATCACTTTGTGCCATTCACATTCCTCCACTACTTAAATTTGCTGTAAATACTCTGGAGGCTTAAATAATTCAGTTTGGTTTTATACCTTATTTTTAAGTTACTAATTGGGAACTCACAAATCAAAGGTTACAGGTTCCACTAGGAACGGTTTTTCTCCCCTTCTTCATCCATTCAAAAAGCCACTGCAAAGAACATCCTGGCTCCAACCAATCATCCCCCTTTCTGAATCCTTCAACTGGTGCCCCTTCTCCACTGCATCAAACACTAACTATTTGCCTTCACTTTTAAGGTTCTTTCTGGGTTAGCCTCACCCTACCTATTATCTCTTATATGTTATTGAGCTCCCAACCCCTACCTCTGCTCTATCATCTTTCATTGCCCATACACAAATTTCCCCTTAACACCTTCATGCTTGCTCCAATTACAACCTTTATGCAGAGGAGCAGCTCTCCCAAAAATCAGCATAGCCACTACTGTATCTTCCTTCAAATCTTTCCTTTACAACTCAACTCTGCTATGAGATCTACAAGACACACTCAACAATGACTAGGCAGCTCCTGTGTTGGATTACATTGATCATAATTGTCTTACTGGTATCCTGCATTCCCCCCATCTATTCATTATTTCCACCTGTTGTCTCTCATAATATATTTAGGTTGTAAGCTCTTTGAGGCAAGATTTGTCTTTACATTATGTGTCTGTACAATGATTAGAACAAGGGGGCCCTTATCACTAATGATGATATCTAGGTACTATCATATCACAAACAAACAAACAAAGAACAGAAGGTCCCCAAACCCAGGACAGTCAGGGCAAAGAGTTGCTGAGGAGGGTGTAGCCCATAAGCAGGAATATTTAGAGGCCACCTTGTAGAAGTGCTATTAAGACAAAAACTAAAAGCATCCATCCATCTTTCTCCCTCTACCTTTCTATGCTAATAACCATAACAACATAAAACTGGCACTTCTCAGGTAGATTATTTTATTAATCCTGGGGAGAATGAGTGGCCCTGGAAGAAACAAAGTGATAGCGGTAATAAAAATCATTTGTTATTAATGAAAATACATTAGACAGCTTAGTCACTGCACGCCAATCTTAATTGACAAGGCCCCTATTATTTGACACATGGGTTTCTCCTGAACAGAAATAACTAGTGCCTGAACAAAAATGATAGCTAGTGCATAAGACCACTAAAAGAAGATGCATGGGCGAAGTACAACTGAAATCCTTACACTACTCTGACACCTCCTCCTCAGAGTTCCTAGTGCTTCCCAAAGGAAGTGTGGAGGGAGCAGTGCCATGACCTTTTCCATTCTGGGACCAGAGCTGCCGAGGCTTGCAAAGAGCACACATTGCATTCTTTAAAAGGATAATATTGTGGCTGAACTGCCAGGAAGCTCTGGAAAGTACTGTGGCTGCTCGAAACAATCATCTCTGGCAATCGCAGTTGGTTCCGCGTACCTTGAAATCCCCTCCTCTTGCACACAGCTGTATCTTCAAAGAAGAACAGAGCCCTTAATTTGTATTCTAAGACAAATATTAATGAAGCGCTGAAGAAGTGAAAAACTAGTACATTAGTTCATTGCATTTTCTAGTTTTAAATAGTTATTTGATGTAGCTAGACATTTAGTATTGACTGCCAGTTCCCCAGAAACATCTTGTTGCTTCACTGCTAACTCTGAGAAATATATTCATTTTAACTCCTGACATGACAAGGAAAATCATTCACAATCACAAGGACATGAATTTAACATGCATACAGCAAAACTGTTTAATCTAATGAAACCATTTAAGTGCTGAAATGTAAGCAAAGACGTTTGAAAACCAACATCAGACAAAACAATCACCACTACAGAATAAACTTCTTAGAGAAAGTTTAACTTGTTCTACTCCACTACAGCTATTGCACTTAAATACCACTTATTTAACATAAGTTAATTTAGTAACAATCCTAAACATAAATAATTTACCCAACTGAACTCCATTATACTTAACAATTTGTGATGGCTATACTGATCTTTAAGTTATTTCTACCATAAGAGATAGCTTAAAAATACACTTGGCAATAATTCAATTTTATAGGCTGTGTTGTTTACACAAACCTTTGCCTTTTTCCAAGATTTCCACTCTTGTAGCTCAGTTTTATATTCTTCTATTTTCTTTCCATACTCTTCCATGCATTCTTCTAAAAGTTCATTTATTTCAGCCTGAATTTCTGCTTCATAGATTTTTTTATCTGATCTCTGGTCAACCTCTTCCCTTCAAAACAATTAATTATAATTTACAAATATATTGTACACTATTGTTGGCTCCTTTCATTATAACAAAAATGTATTCTGTTGATAAATGCATTCACATTTAACCTATGCTTTCATGTACAGGTAAGTTTTCAAGCAATTTTCAGCATATAGGATAAAGCAGTATTACTAGGTTATCTTTTTCATAGTTTCTGAAGCTCTAAAAACAAAGCAGGCCTTTGGCATCCTAATAAACTTATTACAAAATAAATTCTATAGGGTCCTGGGCCATGCCAAGGGCTCCTAGGTGCTACAATAATACTAATAAATAACAGTAATAATAATAAATGAAGGACATAAAATTATTCCTTAAGACAACTTTTAATGGTCAGCAGTAATTAGCAATTATTTTTCCTTTGTCTTGCATATTATAATGAATTTGTAATGCTAGTTGCATGAGTGCATAAAATGTGTGAGATATTCTAAGAAGAACAATTTATATCTAGTGTTTAATAATAAGACTTCAAAATGGTGTGAGGCATGAGGTTAGTTTTAAGATTTGTGATAGATGTTAATTAATAGCAGAATGTAACTATCTATAATGAATTAAACAATTCTGACTTTGGACATTATCCTCTAGTAATTTCTCTCAGGTATTGTAATTACTTGTTGTTTAAAAAAAAAATAGTAGCAAGTTCTGGTATCACCTAAAAGCTTATCATTGTGCCTTTTTCATTTTACTTGTGAACTCTCAAATATAGCAATATGCAATAAAATCCCATTGCTGGCACATGAAGTAACAAAAATGTTATCAAAACACACTTTCTCAAATAGAGTTTCATGGGCGTGTTAGTAAACTTCTGAAAGTCACGCAGGGATTTCATTTCTTTCCAAACTTTTATAATAGTCTTCAGCAACGTTCGGTCTTTTTCTTGTTCAGCATCACGAAGTCTTCTGGTTTGCCTATAAATGTATATATATGTACAAACTTAAACTTGCATAAACTTGATGGAACAATAGAGCGAGAACTTATAATACTGAAAAAACACATGGTGTGGTTTTCAATCTAACTGATTACTTCCCTACAATCCAAGATAGTATAACAAACTCAAATTTGAAGATGACAGGATGTGGCTTTCTTTAAAGCTCTGTATTCTATTTTGCTGAATTCTGGACAATGTGACTTTACTTACAGTTAATTATCTTGCACTCTCCATCTCTTATACAAAGGCTTATTAAAGCAATACATTATTAAAAACATTTTAAAGTCAATGTGTGTAAACAGCAACCCAGGAGAATTATACTTCTGCTATGAAGTAATGTAAATCAAGTCATGGCCCTGGAGGATTCGAAACACTAACAAAATTAACAACTTCTTTTGACTTGGAAGGGATATTTGACCTTTGGAACCATTTCTGTCTTCCATTGCATTATTTAAAGGATATGTGAATTGGTATTGCCTTTCCTTAAGCACTTACTTATACACGTATGTACTTCTTGATGACCAGACTAAACATTTCCAATGTAAATGACTATTTAGGATTAACATAATCTTTTATCAACACTGTCCTGGCTGTAACAATTGTCTTTTTTAAAAAATGATATAACCTAAAAGATGATATCTTCCAGGCCAATGGGGCCTACGGGAAGCGGCTTGGGCCAACGGATGTGCTGGCCGCCACTTCCCGCAGCCCCCATTGGCCTGGAACGGGGGACCACGGCCAGTCGGAGCTGCAGTTGGCCGAACCTGCAGACGCTGCAGGTAAACAAACCGGCCCAGTCTGCCAGCAGATTTCCCTGACGGGCCACATGCCAAAGGTTGCCGATCCCTGTTCTATAATATGCTACTTAAAAACCCTCTAAGTTAAGACCTGGATATTCAGTAGCTTATATTCACTACTTGTACTGACTTTGCTTCTGCTTTTAAATATTTTTTTATAGAGATTAAATACAGACCTTCTGAGACAGTGCACTCCACAACCTGTATTGGCAAGTATGATTCAATGTCTTACACAAGAGGCCCATCAATTTACTAATATGGCAAATGAGATCACTGGAAGTGCTGACTATTGAAGCTTGCCACACTTCAGTGATACTCCTCTCAGTTTGCCAGAAGTCCATGGCATGTTTCCAGTCAAGAACCAAAAATGCATCTTCCTTTCCAGTTTGTGTTTATTACAGTGTTGTTTATTTTGCGTTTGTTTTGCTCCATCTCTTGGATCTCTGTGTTAGTTTCCTATGTAACATATATTGGTTTTAATGCATGTGTTACTACGCCCAAGTGGAAACGTCTACATTGCTATTTTTAGCCACACAGCTTGAGCCCTGAGAGCTTGAGTCAGTTCACCCAGAATCCGAGACTTGCTGCCAAGGTTTTTTTGCTGTGTAGATGTACCCTAAGTTTCATTTCAATAATATCTTTAATAAAATGTTTAAGTTATAAAAGATGATTCTTTAAAAATATGCTTAATTTTAATATAATCAGAGCCTTTGCATTATTTTCTTGACACGGGCATATGTAAAAGTTAAATATGATTCAACACTTAAAAGTAGAGTGGCTCAGTGGCATAATGTAAACACCTCCTATTGCAGCAAAAAACTACACTTTATAGCCCTATCTCATATGGTCTGCAGTAACAGCAACATACGAGAAACTAACCAAAGCATACTCAATGAGACCACTGACATCAACCAAAATGAAAGAGTTCTCAGAGTTTAACTGAAAGCATTTCTGCAATCAATTAGCTTCCTAGGGCCAGAAAGGCACAACACACTTTTCAAATCTAAAAGGAAGTCCTCTTTTCTATCCAGCAGTGAAGGATACTACTGATCACTTACTGATATAATGAAATAACATGCTTCCAAGTAAGAACAAGCATCCAAGGGACAAACTGGAGTTCATGAAACAGTTAATTTATCCCATTTCTGTGGTTATCAAGGACCAGTATTTGCAATGCATAAAGACTGAAAAGACTCTTAAAAAAATGCCTTCATGCACATTTGTTTTTGCACAGAAGACACAAATACAAATTGGATTCCACGGCCAATGGCATTTTCTTTTTCTGTAATGTATTTGTTCATAGTTGTCATAAACATACAGCTAAGGGTAGCATAAAATTCCCCTGTAAGGGATTAAGAAGCTCAAATAACCTGGTTGGCACCTAACCAAAAGGACCAATAAGGGAAGAAGATTCTTTCAAATCTGTGGGAGGAGGTTTTGTTTTGTGCTCTCTTAGTTTTTCCTACCCTGGTCCCTCTCTGTCCAAGACAGAGCAACAATCTCCTAAAACCCTGCCTGAAATAAGCATCCAAGATTACAAAAATTATAAGTAATAGCAAGGAAATGTGTTCGCTTATCTTTTGTTTTAACTTGTGAATTTTCCCTATGCTAAGAGGGAGGTTTATTCCTGTGTTTTCTGTAACTTTGAAGTTTTGCCTAGAGGAGAATCCTCTGTGTTTTAAATCTTATTACCCTGTAAAATTACCTTCCATCCTGATTTTACAGAGGTGCTTCTTTTACTTTTTTCTTTATTATAAAGTTCTGCTTTTAAGAACCTGATCGGTTTTTCGTGTCCTAAAAACCGAAGGGTCTGGTCTGTTTACCTTGTTCACCTATTTGGTTGTATACTATTCTCAAGCCTCCCCAGAAAAGGGGACAAAGGGGCTTGAGGGAATATTTTTAGGGGAAACAGGAACTCCAAGTGGTCCCTTTCCTGAATCTTTGTCTAACTCACTTGGTGGTGGCAGCAGAACGTCCAAGGACAAGGAAGGATTTGTGCCTTGGGGAAGTTTTTAACCTAAGATAATAGAAATAAGCTTAGGGGGTCTTTCATGCTAGTCCCCTCATCTGTACTCCAGAATTCAGAGTGAGGAGGGAACCCTGACAATAGTAAATAAAGTCTAATGTGGCACTGAAAACCAGGTGAGATCTTTAATTTATCCAGTTTTACAGACAGGCTGACTGAGACAGAAGTCAAGTGATTTTCCACACATTCTCACAACGAGTAAGCATCCCAGTATGAAATCAATTTTTTTTTTTTTTTTACGCAGAACCCTTCTGATTCCTAGCTGTAATCTGATCTCCAACCACTAGCATAGCGATCACCATTAAAAAGTCAACACTAACCAACACTCTGATATTTAGGATACCATCATTAAGTCATAATTATAAGTAGAGGGAAATACTGTAATCTCTCAGGTACAATAGTATCGTAACTGCTGGCAAATGTTAACTATTTAATGGTGACCACGGTACTTTCTCTACTTCTGTTAATGTATTCAATAGATTCAGAAATCCTAGGAATCTTTTATTGCGAGCTAAGCATTAGGTAATTAAAACTATAGCATTAAATATTTTAATTAAAGGAGTATAATTTAAGAGAATTTAGTATTTAGACTAGACCGTGGGATTACACAACCACACAGATACTCTAGGGTTTTCCTTTCATAATCAGCAGGCATTTTTTCTACCTGCGGAATAGTCACTAAGGATTAATCTTGCCATTCACTGCATGCAAGTGAACCCCTGTGCCCAAATGCAGCTTCGTTGACTTCAGTAGGATTCTGTGTGGGTAGAGGGATGCACTCTTATGCTAGATCAGGGCCTAAGATTCAATCCTGCTATGAGCTCCATGCAGGCAGGCTCTTACATCTGCAGAACGCGCCACTAATTCAAAAACAAAAAAGTGTATAAATTCTTAAGGCCCAAGAGTTCGACCTGAGAAGTGAGTGCTGAATGAGGTCTTTAGTTAGTAAGTCTTCAACTATATAAAATAAAGTCCCCCTCTGAATTGAATTAAAATTGAATTTGCCACAATTAGGCCAAACAGGAGGGAATAACAGCTGTTCCCAACTGATGACAGATACTGCTGAGATGTTGACAATTCTGTCAGAAAACCAGACATGTTCCAAAACTTTTTCCAGAAATACGTTGTTCCTTTAGGAGCAATAAAACATTCACAGATTTCACTAACACATTTTAAAAATCATTCTTTACAACAAGCAGAAGGAAAATTTACCATTTAACTCTGTATTATCACAGGCTAAATAAAAATTATATAAATTTTGCTTGTAATAAATTGGAGACTGAAACCAATTACATCTAAAATTAAGTCCCCACAAATGGGGGTGGGGGGAATGTTTAGTACACATGAAAAGTGATGGCTTATTTGACTCCACATAAAAAATGCCAAATTGACAGGCCTGTAGACTGAAGTTGTCTTTTTTATCAACAAAGCACTAGTGACATCAGTGCACATTTCCCTCACACCTTACCAAATTCACCACATAAAAGGAATTAAGAGTGAACATTACAAGAATTTAGTGCAGTTTAGCTTATGTCTATGAGGTCTGTATGATCTAATACCACTTGGTCTCTGATTCGGGTTTAGGCTCTTAGAAACCTCACATGCTTGACAATGAGCTTTACTCCATTGGGATGTAATGTACTGACTACATGCAACACCAGCCTCTGTTACTACATGTAACACCAGCTGGAATCAGACTTGATTATGTTTGTAATTAAATTGCTCTCTAGTAGTTGGCCTACAAGAAGAAAAATCCTTAGAGTAAAACTCCCACTGACATCAATGGAGCCAAGATTTCACCCTTATTGCTATAAACTGAGATTTTCCACAAGTGGAAGAAATCTGAATTCTCCATACTGCATAGCTGTAGTGTAGTTGACAATTGTAGTGTCTGTTGTTTGTGGCTATTAATTTTTTTTACAAGAACACAGTAAAGTTAACAGTGAAAAACAGCATAACAATAATTTCATTACTTGGGTTTCCAGAACTACTATTTTCAGTAACACAACGGAATGCTGGGAAGAAGGGCACACATCATGCATATTAAATCTGTATTACTTTGAAACTTCATATGCATTTATTAATCAAGTTAATGGATATGGTTGTCTGGTGCTTTATATAAACTTCAGGTTATTCACCAACCAGAAAAAAAACCAACATAAAATTAAAATGATTTTTGGAATGGAATGGAATGTAAAACACTACACAATCTGATTTTGTCTACGTATTTCTTTATTAGTAACCTGGGCTGTTTACTTCACATGCACTAATACTTTACCATGAAGTGTCAAGTTTGGCATGGTTTTATAGTTCTGTACATGTGCAGAAATAAAGAAAAAAGGAATAAAATTCTGAAAAAAAGTGATCTAATGAATCTCTACATACCTGATTTCAAATTTATATTCAGTTACGCTCTGTTGTGCTACAGGGTTAGGGACATTGGTTCCACTGTTGTCCAAACTAATCTTTACAGCATTCCTCAGAGCATGCAGCTTAAACAAAAAGCAAAAACAAACCTACAATTCATAGATGGTTTTAAAATTTATGGAGGAAATGTACTGCACACCATGTAACCTGAAATGAACCAGTTAGCCTTGTATGATAGGAAACGGCTACTCCAAAAACGTAATTGGAAACAGATTAAGGATTTACTTTCTGCACCCACTTTGTATCTCCTCAAATTGATGATTTCAGAGATTCATGAGTGAAACCGAAAACTACAGAAACCTCACAGATCAGTATTCATGGTTCAACAGTCATGACAGGAGTGAACTTGAAACAAGGGCAATGGAACTGCAATCAAATATAGAAGAGGATCGCTTTTACTTATCTATAGAGTGATGAAACAAGCACTTAATTGCTTGTAAACATTTTGTCTACAGTGCATCGCCTTGATGGACAAAACGTTCTATGATCACTACTCAACTGAAAAAAAAGCAAACTTTAAATAGCAAAAAAGGCTAAATATATCAATGTGGCAAATAAACACACTGTGAAAAATCTGTTCAGGATTTAAATCTAACCAAATATATTCAGCAGAAATGCAAAAGTATCCATTTACCTTCCCTCCATTGTGCTGGTATCTAAGCACCTCACAAAAATTCATTAATTTTTCTTCACAACATCCAGAGAGGACAGGGAATTATTGTTACCCATATTTTACAGATAGAAATCTGAGGCATAGTGAGATTAAATGACTTGCTTGATGTCACTCAGATAGGTTTTGGCAGGCTGAACTAAATCTGAGTCCCCATCTAGTGACTTAACTACAAGACAGTTCTTCCTCTCAAATAAATTTATTCTTTCTGGTGTTTTCTTTCACCCTAATCTTGACAATGGGTAAAACTACAGTAAGCATCAGTTTGATAATTTCAGATACAGAACTAAACAAGAATGGGTCAAGCAATTCCTATTTTCAGTTGACTGTAACTTTCTCAGATCATTATTCTGTAGCTTAAATTTCTCATGCTTGATCTTAAATTTTTTCATTCTCACACCTGGAATAACTTCTTATACCCCAATGTCTTCATTTATTACACCATCAGGTTTTGGTGATAAATATATTAAGTGTGACAATATATAAATAAAATCAGAATATTTAGCACAGATCTAAAGCTGGAAACTGGATTTTTATTTTAATGGAACCAAGTATTTATAAACATGACTGTTTTCCTTGAAAATGTCAAGGTAAGAAATTCTTGTCAATACAATGGAAACAAATAATAATTGTATTCCTTTTCACCTAAAACTGAGACTAAGCTTCACTCACCTTTCTCCATCTTTGTATGCTGTTTTTCCCTTTCTGCCTGTCTGAGTCACTGTACACAACTCGGTAAAGCCATATCTTTAATCTACCATGCACTGCAAAACATTTTTGATACTCTGTATAAAGGATGCTATGTAAATTCTATTGTATTATAACAATTATACTGACTTGTATCTTGGATCCCTTTAGAGAGCCCATTTTAAATAAATAACCTTAAACAGATCGGTCTGAACTGAACATGGAGTAATGTTTCACTATGCTGTTGGACACATTTTAATCAGCTTTCAATTGAAATTCGTTTGATCTGATGTTAAACAACAAACATTTGGGAGGAGGGTTAAAACTTTATAGAAAAACAGGATTATTTTCAACAAAATATATTATTCATGGCACAAAGCTAGAAGTTACATTGCTACATTTTTAAGACTCAAATTCAGTTTCAACCTTAAACTAGCTACTGAGTATCTCAACACGCTAGAGCATACAGTGAAAATACCTTATCTGTAAGGAGTTTGGTAAGTTTTTGCTGTCTTCTTGCTAGATATTGATCATACAACTGAGCCAGTTTGGCTGCCAGAACATGTTCACGGCTAAAACATGGATGATGGGTGAATATTAACCCAGAAATATCAATGTCCAGTTGAAACTGTCCCTGAGGATCCCCAGATCCAACCACATATTGGTTGGCATGCATAGGTTTTATTGCCTGAAATAAAGAAAAGAGTGAAATATAATATTCTGACGTGTTAGCATTAGCGCTTGTAAAGATGGTCATCTGACAGGTAATAACCCACTTGTCTATACCTAATCATAATGTGCCTGTACCTGAGTCTTTAAATAGAAAAATGTATCTTGTTTAATCAAAAAATTCCTTTATTTAAGAATCCAGATCTACAGACCTACCAACAGATCTTTTACACTACACTGTAAAAAACAAAACAAAAACACACACAGAACCGGATCTGTCCATCAATGGCAAACTCACCTGAAGGTCCTGCTCAGTAACTTCAATTACCCTAGACTAAAAGTTACATGATAAATATTACCCTAGCAAAACAGTACTCAAGAATAGGAATAAACCCAGTGCAGAGCAAACAGGCACAGCCAAACTAGTTAAATAGACACATATGAATACAATTCAATTGCATCCCAATCAACATAGGATAGATTGAATCTGTGGATCTGGAGTCTTGAAAAAAGGAAATTTTCAGCTAGCAAGAAAAATTCTCCTATTCGTAAGATCCTACTTAACTTGTGATATTGTGGATTCCGCAATATTAGGATTCCACCACTATTTTGACATGCGAGCCCTGCTGGGCGCAGGGCTGACAGTGGGAGCCCCATGTTCCTGCTGTCAGCCCCAGACCCCAGCTCTCAGCCCTGGGCGGACAACAGCAGGAACCCCCATTATCAGCCCTAGGCGGCTAACAGTGGGAGCCCCTGCTATCAGCCCTGTGTTCCTGCTGTCAGCCCCAGCCTTCAGCCCTGGGTGGACAACAGTGGCAACCCCTATTCTCAGCCCTGGGCAGCTGACAGTGGGTGCCCCTGCTATCAGCACCATGTTCCCACTGTTAGCCCCAGGTGCCCGACAGCAAGAGCCCCAACTCTCAGCCCCAGGCGGCTAACAACGGAAAATCATGGAAAAATAATAATGGACTTTATTGCCACTAATAAGGTTCATTATTACTTTTCTTCAATTTTCCATGGCTTTTCTGCAACTTAGCCGCATTTTTTTGATAATCATCCCACAATTCAAGTAGGGCCTTACCTATTCGCCATCAAATTCATGTCCACAGAACCAGTATATGGATCTCAGTGAACATATGCAGGGAAAACCAATTGGCTGCGTTACACATTTCCTTATAAGGAATATTCAACCCAGGAAACTGCCATGACTCTTAGGAAATAAGCCCAGATGGAAGAGGCAGACCTTATTCTGTGGGCCTCCGAAATGGCCCAGAGGATCCACCCTGATACAGGCTTCTACCCCTTTAATGCTGAGTGACTTACAACAAAGAGGGGCTTAGAATTCCTAAACAACTTGATGTGGCCAATATCAAGTGCTTGGCAGCTTCTCTTTGGGAAGAGGAAATAGCTTCAGGTAGAAAGAGAAAGCACCAAGGAATTCTCCTTGAGTTCAAGGATGAACGCTTGAGATGCCAAATAGCCAGCAGCCTTCAAAGTGAAGTAGTCTGACTCTGAACTGGAGATTTTGCTCAGACTGCGCAGTGAAGGAACCGTATGGAAAAGCTGGAATTGAGAGCAGGAAAGCCCACAAAATCTATTCCTGGTCAGCTGGTTTGGGGTGTGCTCTGCTTTTCTTCTGAAGGAGTGGCTTTCCCTCTAGTTATTTTGGTATGACCAGGAGAGGTGAAAAGGCCACTTTGCTTCCCCATAATGCTGCAGAGAAATACTAGTGTTAGTCAGGCCCAGTGAGATCTGTGATTTGAGTTCAAGGGGAAAGGACATTAGGGGCAGTGTTTTGGACCTCGCATCCCCCTACCTCTGTCTACCATGTCTTCTAGGGGATTCCGCTGCTTCACAACAGCCTTCCACAGCCCAAAGGGAAGCAGGGATGGATGATTAGATATTCTTCATAGTAAAGCAATTGCAACCAAGACTGGCAGAAGAGCACAATGTGCTCCTTACTGGCCTCAGCTGATCTCTTCTTAAGAGCTTAATGCTGGGATGACTGATCAAATATTCCATGTACAAGTACCATCACAGCTGGATGGTGATGGAATGCAGCTTGCAGCCTCTCTGTTAGTGCCACGAGGACTTCAGCTGCTGCACTGCTCCTCTCCAGGCATAGTGACAGGGACCAAAAACCTCTGGCCTGGCCGATCATTATGCCCTTGCTACCGCCTGACAAAAGTTGACACAGCTTGAAGTATGTGCACTTGAAGTATGCAACAAAGGTCTCCAGCGCTGGACCAGATGAGCATATGCTTTATCTTCTCAACAAGCTTATTCACCATCTTATATAGCTGTTCTTACCAGGCAGAGTTCCTCAGGAAGGAATAATACACTGGTGATGCTCCCTTTTTGGGCAGAGAATCAAACCTGAAATCAATTCAAGGATTGTAGAGGACAAGAGCCCTGGTTTTCTTACATTTTTCTTTTATTTAATTTGATTTTCTTTGGTTTGTCTTTGTTTCAGCTCTGCAGAGGGAGAGATACTGGATAAAATTTTCAAAAGGCCATAAGTGACTTTGGAGCTGAAGTCCCATTGTCAAAAGTGACTTGGACACATATGAGCTTATGTCTCACCAAAATTCAGCAGGACTTAGGCTGCTAAGGGCCTAAGTTTTTTTTGCAAATGAGAATTAGGCATTTTTGCAATTTTACGTAGTCAACATGCCTGCACTGTGGAGGCAGAATGGAAACTGGAAAGGATCTCCAGATGAGCCTGGTTAATCCTCTCCTGCCAATAAAGTGCAGATTTAGTTTTGCCTCTTTCTGCAGTGCAGGTCCATTAACAGACCTGTGGAACTATATTTAATGGAGAATTATGCATTTGTAATTGTCACTAGGACCAGCTGATGAGCAACTTTCAGACTGGTATTGCAGCAGCAGCCAGGGCCAGCTCCAGGCACCAGCGAAGGAAGCAGGTGCCTGGGGCAGCCAATAGAAAGAGGCGACACTCCGTCAGTTATTGGGGCGGCACATCCGGGTCTTTAGCGGCGAGTCCTTCATTCCCTCCCTTCCACTTCAGCGGCACTTCAATCGGGGTTTTTTTTTTTTCCCCCTTTTTTTTTTTTCCGCTGCTTGGGGCAGCAAAAAAGCTGGAGTCGGCCCTGGCAGCAGCTGGAAGAATTCTTAGTTCACAGAAGTGGTAGCCTTGTTATATTCAGGGGTCGGCAACCTTTCAGAAGTGGTATGCCGAGCCTTCATTTATTCACTTTAATTTAAGTTTTCGTGTGCCAGTAATACATTTTGACATTTTTTAGAAGGTCTTTCTCTATAAGTCTATATATTATATAACTAAACTATTGTCGTATGTAAAGTAAACAAGGTTTTCAAAATGTTTAAGAAGCTTCATTTAAAATTAAATTAAAAATGCTGATCTTACACCACCGGCCCGCTCAACCTGCTGCCAGCCTGGGGTTCCACTGGGGGCATGTGAGGGGGTGCAGGAGTCAGGGAAAGAGCTGTGGGGGGACTGGGGGTGTGGGCTAGGGTTGTGGGGGTGCTCCCAGCCCACTGCCCTAAGTGGTTCAAGGCAGGGGGCCGGATGGGATATGCCCTGATTCCACCCCCCGTCCCCACCTCATCTCCGCCTCCTCCCCAGAGCAGCGAATGCTTTGCGGCTCTGCTTCTCCCTCGCTCCGCAAGGGCCATCAGCTGATCAGCAGCAGGGAGGGGGGGGGCAGGAATGCAGCATGCTGGGGGAAGAGGCGGGGGAACTTGTCTGCTCTGCAGCAGCAGCCAGCAGGACCACGCTTCTTCAACCTGCCCCAGAGGAAGGGAGGGGAGGGGAGGGGAGGGGAGGGGGAGAGGGAGAGGAGACGATTGGGCTGGGGTGGGCAGGATTTTTAATGGCACGCTGCTGTCTGCCGGGGTCCCGGCCTGGGTTCAGCAGCGGGCTGAGCAGGGCTGGGACTCGGCAGGCAGCAGCGTGCCATTAAAAATCAGCTCGCATGCCGTCTTTGGCATGCGTGCCATAGGTTGCCGACCCCTGTTCTAATGTGTCATGGTTTCTCCAAAGAAAGAAAGAAAGTTTTAAGAAATAGAGTCATTAAAGTGAAACTCAGCTTGTTTGAATCTGTCCACACTAGATTTTTTTTTTTTCTTTGCACAAGTGTAGCTACACCAATGCAGCTTCACGGTGCAAACTCCTAGGCTAGATGTGCTGCACCAATGTAAAAAAACACTTGAACTGGTACAGCTTAACCCAGTGCAAGTCACTTTTTACATAAGGGCAACACTTTTAGGGGTTTGGACTGTCTAGCCATAGCAGTGTAAGACACCCATTGTAGACAAATCCTTGAATTAGTCATTACATTTATTACATTACATAGTTATATACATTACATTACATTACATAGTTAAGGATTCCCGAGTATATAGTACCCAAAATGGCAGATGAAATTTAATTTTGAGAAATGCAAAGTAATGCACATTGGAAAACATAATCCTAACTATACATATACAATGATGGGGTCTAAATTAGCTATTACCACTCAAGAAAGAGATCTTGGAGTCATTGTGGATAGTTCTCTGAAATCATCCATTCAATGTGCAGTGGCAGTCAAAAAAGCGAACAGAATGTTGGAAATCATCAAGAAAGGGATAGACAATAGGACAGAAAATATCATATTGCCTCTAAATAAATGGTATGCCCACATCTAGAATACTGCAGGCAGACGTGGTTGCCCCATCTCAAAAAAGATATATTGGAATTGGAAAAGGTTCGGAAAAGAGCAACAAAAATGATTAGGGGTATTGAACAGCTTCCATATGAGGAGAGATTAATAAGACTGGGACTTTTCAGCTTGGAAAAGAGGCGACTAAGGGGGGATATGATAGAGGTCTATAAAATCATGAGTGGTAGAGAGAAAGTAAATAAGGAAGCGCTATTTATTCCTTCTCATGATCCAAGAACAAGGGGCCACCAAATGAAATGAATAGGTAGCAGGTTTAAAACAAACACAAGAAAGTATTTTTTCCAAGTAACACACTGTCAACCTCTGGAACTCCTTGCCGGAGGGTGTTGTGAAGCCAATAATGGGGTTCAAAGGGAGCTAGATAGATTCATGGAAGATAGGTCCATCAATGGCTATTAGCCAGGATGGACAGGAATGGTGTCCCTAGCCTCTGTTTGCCAGAAGCTGGGATTGGGTGACAGGGCATGGATCACTTGATGATAACCTGTCTGTTCATTCCCTTTGGGGCACCTGCCATTGGCCACTGTCAGAAGACAGGATACTGGGCTTGATGGACCTTTGGTCTGACCCAGTATGGCCATTCTTATGTTCTTAATACAAAATGGTGTCACAGTTATGGCATATATGAAATGCAACCTACCTTTCTATACAATGTTTCAAGTTCTGGTTCTATGTCTTCCTCCAATGAAAATACTGGAGGTCTCGTAGAAGATTGTTTAATTGGACTAGGCAATGCTAAGAGTTTGCCATCATCTCCAAACCACCTTTTCCCCTATGAATAATAAAAGCGAGATAACATTTTTTGTAACTTTCATATGGGAATGACTTGCAATTATACTATTATTTCAGAAAATAAGATCCCACATTTCAGGAGACACTTAGCTTTTAAATCTTTTTTTTTTTTAAGCAAGCAAACAAGCAAAACAATTTAAGCATGAGTAACTTGTGAATGGCGTCCCCCCATATGTTTTAGTTGATTCAAACAGAAAATTCTGAGTATACTGCAGTCTACTGACAAGCCCCAGGCCCAAACAAGATACATCTAAGGATCCTGCCTGAACCCTGCCAATCCTACAATTTTTCTTAATTTCCCAACACTGCACATTTTAAGAAACATGCTAAATGTAGACAAGGCATATGATGCAAACTGCATGCTTGTTGATACAACTAAAACTACAAGAAATTTCATGGCTAGGTCCATCAATCGCTATTAGCCAAGATGGTCAGGGATCCAATCTTGTGCTCTGGGAGTCCCTAGCCTTTGAGTGCCAGAAGCGGGCAGTGGACGACAGGGGAAGCATCACTCAATGATTACCTATTCTGTGCATTCCTGCTGAAGCACCTGGCATTGGCCACTGTCAGAAGACAGGATACTGGGCTAGGTGGACCATTGGTCTGACCCAGTATGGCTGTTCTGTTGTTCTTAATCTGTCTAACCAAGATGTTATGCAAATCTTAAATGAAATTTTATAGTGCTCACTTTTGATTTACTTTAATTTTCTAATAAATAACAACAATAACCAGCTCTTACATAACACTTTTCATCAGCAGATAGCAAAGCACTTTATGAAAGAGTTCATCATCACTATCCCCATTTCACAGTTGGGAAACTGAGGCACAGAGCACTCAGTTTGGGTGGGAGGTACCTGGCCTGAAGCACTCAGTTGTTGCCAATTCCCCCAAAAATGCTTGCTTTCTAATAAAAATCTTCCAAAATTCTGATGCTGCTCTCAGACTGGTTTTTTAAATGTGTGTGTCCCATATGCTAGTGTGATTATTAATGCTTCACCTGAAGGGTAACAAAATAAAAAAGTAAAACATCATAAGGAAAGGGTCTGAATTTTGAACACTCCTGTTTGTGACATAAAAAGAACCTGAAACCGACACTGGTAATAATGTAATGGTGACTTACCTGCTCCTGTCTCAGTATTCTGTTCTCTAGAATATTTTGATTAGATAGTGACACAATGGGCCTCTCTCCTGTGTAAAGACCCTCATCTTCTAGGTACCTCGGCTGCATGTTTTCAGGCACCTTCTGAGACATAGGCACTAAAGAGCAATCAAATATTCAAATATGCAAGATATTTTATAACTGGAGATATAATTTATCAGCTTTCTAAGGACCTATAGTGCTTTTTAAAAACTATCTTGATATTTTGCTGCTACAAAGGGAATACCCTAAAAAAGCTGTCTGTGAAATTTGCCTGATGGCAATAACTAATATTGTTTATGTACAGTACCAAAGCAGCTCTTTCCATATATTTCCATAATAAGGACAGATGTATAATATAAATTTACAACAACATTCTACATATTTATTTATACTTAAAGTAACTTAGTTTTAATGAATAACATAAAAATAATTACTATGCTAATTAATAAGTGTTTTTTGGTTTTGTGGTGATGGTGTTTGTTCATTTTTGGGCATTGCCCGCATTATTTCCCAAGAAAGCTGATTCATACACTCTGAGGCATGAACTCAAAACTTTCTAGATAGCAGCACCCACTCGGGCTGTACACGCATACTATGTTCTCACACCTCAACTTTCTATACAATGGGGTATATATATATATCGGGGTGTATATAAGGAGCACAGGTCTAATTATCACTCTGTTTTCTCCATTAAATCAAGAATATAGTCGCCAACACTGAGGCAACTGGAAGCTGAAGCTGTCTGACGCAAAGCGCCCAGAACTGAGAACTCGAGAATACTAACATCGAAGATGTTGACACGGAGAAAGATCTAGATACCAATGCTAGCACATACTGGTTATGGGTTAGAGAAGAGCTGAGAGACCGATGGCTCTATTTCTTCTTCCTCCTCCTTCATAGAATGAGGCTGGGAAGCAAAAGCTTTTGAGGACTTGGCAGGCCTAGTGAGTGGACTTGGCAATGGCTCCTGCCTCAATGCTTGATTTTGGGAAACACAACCACTAAGTTAGCAAGCTCCTAAGGTTGCTTAGTGTGATTCTCAGCAAGTCTAAGGGAGAAAACAATTGAGGACAGTTGGCAGTTTTTCCAAGAGACATTATTAAGAGTACAAGAGCAAACTATCCCACTGCGAAGGAAAGATAGGAAGTCTGGCAAGAGACCACCCTGGCTTAACCAGGAGATCTGCAATTATCTGAAACTCAAAGAAGAGACCGACAAAAAGTGGAAACTAGGTCAAATTACAAAGGATGACTATAAACAAATAACACAAGTTTGAAGGGACAAAATTAGAAAGACCAAGGCACAAAATGCGATTAAACTAGCTAGAGACATAAAGGGTAGCAAGAAAACACTGTATAAATACATTAGAAGCAGGAGGAAGACCAAGGACAGGGTAGGCCCCTTACTCAATGAAGGGGGGGGGGGAATAGCAACAGAAAATGTGGAAATGGCAGAAGTGTTAAATGATTATTTTTTCGTTTCAGTTTCAGTAAATGCCCGTGAAAATGAGGTAGAATCAGAGGCTAAAATAGGGAAAGAAAAAGTTAAAAATTACGTAGACAAGTTAGATGTTTCAAATCACCAGGTCCTGATGAAATACATCCTAGAATAATCAAGGAACTGACTGAAGACATAGGCATGGGAACTAGAGGTGCGGGGGGTGCTGTAGTACCCCGGAGTCCAGGCTGCCAGCCTCATGCCCAGGGTCAACTCGGGGGGGATGGACAGGGGTAAGGAGGCTGGCTTTCAGCACCCCCACTATTAAACATGTTCCAGCACTACTGACTGAAGAGATATCTGAGCCATTAGCAACTAGTCACGGAGAAGTCATGGAAGATGGGAGAGATTTCAGAGGACTGGAAAAGGGCAAATATAGTGCCCAACTATAAAAAGGGAAATAAGGACAACCTGGGGAATTACAGACAAGTCAGCTTTACTTCAGCTCCTGGAAAGGTAATGGAGCAAATAATAAAACAATCAATTTGCAGACACCTAAAAGATACTAAGTTGAGAAGTAAGAGTCAGCATGGATTTGTCAAGAACAAATAGTGTCAAACCAACCTGATAGCTTTCTTTGACAGGGTAACAAGCCTTGTGGAGAGGGAAAAAAGTGTTAAATGTGGTAGATCTTGACTTTAGTAAGGCTTTTGATATGGTCTCACATGACCTTCTCATAAACAAACTAGGGAAATACAACCTAGATGGAGGCTACTATAAAGTGGGTGCATAACTAGTTGGAAAACCAGTCCCAGAGAGTAGTTATTCGTGGTTCACAGTCAAGTTGGAAGGGCATATTGAATGGGTTCTGAAGTAAATAGGATTAAATTCAATAAGGACAAATACAAAAGTAATCCACTTAGGAAGGAACAATCAGTTGTACACATACAAAATGGGAGATGACTGCCTACGAAGGAGTACTGCAGAAAGGGATCTGGGTGTCATAGTGGATCACAAGCTAAATATGAGTCAACAGTGTAACTAACACTGTTGCAAAAAAAAAAAAAAAAAAAAAAGCAAACATAATTCTGGGATGTATTAGCAGGAGTGTTGTAAGCAAGACACGAGATGCAATTCTTCCGCTCTACTCTGCACTGATTAGGCCTCAGCTGGAATATTATGTCCAGTTCTGGGTGACTTATTTCAAGAAAGATGTGGAGAAATTGGGAAAATGTCCAGAGAAGAGCAACAAAAATGATTAAAAGTCTAGAAAACGAACTATGAAGGAAGATGGAAAAACCTGGGTTTTTGTTAAGTCTGGAGGGGAAGACTGAGAGGGGACATAACTGTTTTCAAGTACACAAAAGGTTGTTACAAGGAGGAGGGGGAAAAAATGTCGTCCTTAACCTCTGAGGATAGGACAAGCAGCAATGGGCTTAAATTGCAGCAAGGGAAGTTTAGGTTGGATATCAGGAAAAACTTCCTGTCAGGGTAGTTAAACACTGGAATAAACTGCCTATCGAGGTTATGGAATCTCCATCACTGGAAATTTTTAAGACCAGGTTTGACAAACACCTGTCAGGAATTGTGTAGATAATACTTAGTCCTGTCATGAGTGCAGGGGACTGGACTAGATCAGTGGTTCTCAAAGCCAGTCCGCCGATTGTTCAGCAAAAGCCCCTGACGGGCCGGACCAGTTTGTTTACCAGCTGCGTCCGCAGGTTCAGCCGATTGCAGCTCCCACTGGCTGCGGTTCACCGCTCCAGGCCAATGGGGGCTGCAGGAAGGGCAGCCAGATATCCCTTGGCCCGTGCCGCTTCCCCACTGGACATGAGAACCACTGGACTAGATGACCTGTTGAAGTTCTATGATTCTATGGAAGTCTAACATATGGAGACAACTTAGTTAGGTCTCTGTGCTTCAAGACTCCTCCTCAGGCACAGATTCCTCTGGCTGTACCTGCAGCACCACAGAGATCCTCAGACAACAGGTGCTACTGGAGGTTAGAGTATATTATATTCAGTTAAATTAAACAACAAAAGAAAAAATTGCACATCATACCTGTTAGGATGCTTGGAGTGAACAAAATTTCCCTTTCCTTCTGTAGTCGCTCAGAGTAGCTTTTGTAATCTGCAGGTTTTACTACTAGAAAATCACGAGCCATTTGATCAATAATGAATAAATCTTCTCTATCATTAACAAGGCAGTCCTCTTCATTCTAGATGTAAAAAATTACCAGTTCTTTTGTTTAGTATGAAATTCTGGTCTGGAAGACATCAATTTCACAATTTTGCATGCAAACAGAAAAATGGGTTTTATTTAAATTATGCTGTACAGTACATCCTTGCTATAATGAACCCTTCAGGAATCCAAGCCATTTATTCTTTATAGCCAGGGGTTCGTTACAGCAAGAGAGACTCATCGCGAGGGATGCAGGGGCGACAGTTCCTCCAGCACTGGGCTGCAGCAGGGGCTGAAGGAGCTGTCAGCTCCTGCCACAGCAGGATCCAGGTACCGGGTTCATTATATTCAAAGATTCATTATTATGAAAGGCATTATAGCGAGGCTGTGCTGTATTTGGTAAAGCCAGTTATTCACATTCATACACTGGAATGATCAAAATCAGTATCATCACAATTTACTCAAGATGTTAGCAAGTTACTGTATGTTAGAGTATTGGAAATAGAAACTCCATTTCATCTTAACAAAATGTACAGTTTACTAAAAATATGTTAATTGAGACAGATTCTACCACCCTTACTGACATTGAGTAGTATACTAGTCTGCCAGTAATCCCTCTGGAATGAATGAGACAATTTGTGGAGGAAGATACTGCTTAATGTGAGAAAGGTGGAAGAATCAGGCCTGTTACCACGTTGGATCATCAACTATGATCACTTTTCCTTTATGTCTTGTCATCCTACTTTCATATTGTCTTGAAAAAGTAGCCTATCATAATTTTTTTTTCAGTCTCTTTAAAAAACATGCAATATTAGCCTCAGGTAAAATTGACATCTAATGATACGTCTACTGATTTGTTCAATTTACTATGAAACTCTATTTTCTCATATATGGCTATGCAGTTTTACAAGGCTTCTGCATCAAGAGTGTAAATTATTTGTTATATAATTGTTAAGCAATAAGTACTTCACTACTAAAAAAAAGAACTAATTGCAAAGAAATCAACTTCTACCACATATACCAGTGTTTTGAAAACGTAATCCCAACATTTTGTTTTTAAAAATAAATTATAAAATAAGTCAGTTTTTATTAAATGGATAAGCAAAAGTTAGCATAAAAATTCTGAATAAAAATATGAAAAAAAAAGTGTATGATTTGTACCATTTCATCCTCTATTTGTTCTTGCTGATAGCTTACTATAGATTCCTGTTCTTCCCCTTCCTCTTGATTTGATTCACTCTTTTTTTTGCTCTTAGTTTCATCCTTTATATTCTCTGGTTCTTGATCAAAATTGAAAGTAAAAAAATTATATGCTTCTTCAGCAGAAGGAAAATCAGTCTGGATCTAAGGAGAGAAGACATCATTTATTTAAGACCATGTTTACAATTTTTTTAATACAAGTAAAACAGCTAAAACTATCCTTTCACGAGTAACAGCAATAACGTTTTGAATCATTAAAAAAAAAAAAAAAAATCACACAAACACCAAAACTTTGAAATCAAGCATCTGTTAAATAGTTTATATATCAAAACACTTTTACCATTCATATCTTTACTACTTAATAAAACATCTATAGTAAGATTTTTAAATATCAACTGCTTCAGTTTTAATTTGCTCATCTTTCTAAATACAAACATACTTGGGAAATGATCAGAGACCAGGATTATGCTGTGAAAGATAAAGCCTTGCATGTGGAGGAGGCAGAAGACCATCTTACATACAGCAGTTTCTAGAGATATTTTGCACACAGAAATCACAAGCAGGAACAATGCCCTTTGAGGGAGTTTAGAGGAGCACAATGAGATGTGACTTCTACACCTCCCATGCTGAAGGCCCCAGAGTCTACCAGACAGTACTGAAGGGGTGGGGGGCAGAGACATTGTCCAGTCCTGCCTCCTGTAGCACAGCTGGCAGTGATATGATGCCATATGTGCCTACACTCAAGAAGCACAAGTTTGGGACTCTTCTGCCCCTGCACACAAAGTCAAAATCTGCCCTAATAGGCAGAACTAATCTTTAAAATTTATATTTAGTGACTCAATTAACAGCAGTATTTTGTTACAACACATACAACATGTAGGAGTATTGTTGTGGCTGTCAATCAATCAATGACAGAGGAATGTCTAACTAGAAGTGAGAGCTCCTATGGGCCCCAATCCCTGGGCCCACATTGCTCCAATTTCACAATTCACGTTTTCTTTTATCAGAGATTTTTGTGGCTATTTTTAATATTTGTTGGTAGAGTTGCTATGGGTTTATGAAGATGATCATATTTTAAATTATTACGTTCCTAAGCACCCTGACAATGGGGAGGGCATTTTGCAAATTAAGGTCCCAATCCTGCCAGCTGCTCCACGCAGTGAAAATCCTGCAGCCACACTGAGCCCCACTGAGGTCAGTAAAGGTTGCTGTTATTAAGGAAACTGATTCTTACGTGTGACTTTTGCTTGAGTTTTTTGACAGAATCCCGAAACTTGACTCTAGAAGATGTCTGACATTCATCCTCTTGCATGTATCTTGACTCATCTTCATCAGACTGCATTAAAGTTATCATACAAATTATTTACAGACACAGCAAAATGAAGATGGTAAATAGTTGAGTGTACAGATGTTCACAGTACAATTTTATTTTGATAAAATGTTTATTAGAAAGTGGGTGCATTTGCTAGTTACAGTTAACTCTTCTCTTCTAAAGCAAAACAAAACTACTCAAACCATTGTGTGATCCTGATTATGAAAGGAGGGACAGAAACAACAATTTATGAAACCGGAAGTGGATACTACATTCACCCACCAAATGACCTATTGTTATTCCTATATATTTTGTATACTGGAATTACTGCGTCCCATTGATTATCTTCATTTTACTAAGTCTCCATGATGCCTATTATATCAATATCCTCATTTAATGCCAGCCTCTCTAGTTCATCCATCTTAGTATTTAAATTTCTAAAATTTGTATACAAGCAATTGTACATTTTGTCAATATTCACTTGCTTGCTTTTGTGTGTTACATTTAAATGGAACTCTTATGTTTAACTGTCCTCATTAGCTCCTACTTGTACTTTACCAACTTCCTATCCTCTTTACAAGCATATGAAGATTTCCCTTTAATAAATTCATCCCTAAGAGATGTCTCCGCTTGAACCTTGTGCTCCTTTGCATCCATAAACTTTTCCCCAGCTCGTTAGTTTAAAAAATCCTCTACAACCTTTTTCATTTTACAAGCCTGCTCTCTGTTTCCTTTTTGGTTTAGGTAAAGCATATCCTTCCTGTATAAGCTCTTCCTTTCCCAAAAGGTTTCTAATACCTCAAAACCCTCCTCCCTGCGCCATTGTCTCATCCACACATTGAGACCCTGCAATTCTGCCTGCTTTCCTGGACCAGCAGGCAGAATTGAAAACATTTCAGTTAATGCTATCATGGAGGTCCTGGACTTCAATCTCTTAGCTAGCAGCCTGAATTTGGCCTGCGGGATCACCCTCCTACCTTTGCCTATATCACTGGTACCTACATATGCCACAACCACTGGCTCCTCCCCAGCACTGCACATCCATCTGTCTTGTGAGATCCACAGCCATTGCAGCAGGCAGTTTATTATGTGGCTCTCCGGGTCATCACAATCCCAACTATCTAAGTTTCTAATAATCAAATCCCCCATTATTATTATTACCTTCTTCTTCCTAGTAACTGGGATTCCCTCCCCAGGAGGAGTATCCTCAACGTGAGAGGATACAGTGACACCATCTGCAAACTATGGGTTTATTTCCCTCCACTCCAGCTTGATGTTCCTCTTCTACAAAAATGTCATCCTCCTTTACAGCATGGAGGCATGTCAGACTCAAGGGTGGGACCCATCTATTGTGTCTGTGAAAGTCTTCTCTGTGTACCTCCGTCTCCCTTAGCTCCTCCAGTTCACCCAGTCTGGTCTCAAGAGCCAATACTATGTCTCTAAGGGCCATGAGTTGCTTGCACCATATGCACACATACACCATCTGCCCAAGACAGGTAATCGTTTATGCCGCATTCAGTGCAATAAACTAGATTGCCCTCACTCTGATGCTGGACTACTGCCTGCAGTAGTTTTAGTCTTCAGGGTTTTTTTGTTTGGTTGGTTAGGTTAGGGTTTTTTGGGGGCGGGGACGATGTTAGTGGTCTAAATTCAGAGTATATTTGTTAGGTGTATCTGCCTCACACTCCTCAAAACTTCCATTTGCTAGCTCCTCCAGTAGTTTTGGACCTGATTTTTTAAACTTCAGTTCTCCCTGAGTTAACCCCGCCCGCTTGTCAAGTGATTCTAAAGGAGTTAGGGATCAAAGGATAGCCGGCTAGACCCTCATTATCTAGCCTAGCCTAGCCTAGCATGTCAGTAAGCTCAGGACACAGCCCCCACAATACAACACACTGTAATATTTAAATCAAGCAAACACACAGCAAGCAAGCAAGCAAGCAAGCAGACAACCTCACCTCGAGGATCATGTAGTCTCTCCTCCCTCACCTGGAGAACTGCCTCGCAAAACTCCCAATTGCTGCTCCTGCTTGCTAGCTCCCCTGGTAGCTTAGGAACGGACTTTTTAAACCCCGTTCTCCCTTACTTAGTCCTGTCCCCTTATCAACATAAAGGGGTTAGGAATCAAAGGATGCAAAATACTCACAAAGAAATATGTCTAAAAAGTGAGAGTTCTTTAGCTGTTATAGCTTTGTACCTTTATATAAAGCTATAGCTTTATCTGTATAACCTCTAACAGAAATAAAATATAAAAGCACACTATTTACAGATAAAATACTCTTTTTGGTTCAAGTATAGCAATTATGTATCTTAAAACATGGTAAATAACAGGAGCATACAGCTTGGAAGGGCTAATCTCCAGGTGATAGAAGCCTCACTTGAAGTCTATGCTATAACGAAAGGAAATTTAATACTGTATGTACAGCATGTACATTAAATGCATTAATTGGAAAGGCTCCTGTTAACTAGATAATTCTTGAAAAATTCGGGATGCCTGTATTTCTGTCTAGCAGACAATATAAAAAAGAGCAATACAAATGATCTTACACAATGGCTTTCAAACAACTGACAGTTTTATTACCTTCACTTTCTGGTTAAAATGACAGCATATGGAGCATGCACATGTACACATTGTATTTCTCACCTCTTTATCCCATCTAGTTTCCGATTCCCTCAGCCTGAGGCTTTTTAAGTGCCTTGGTCTTGGACTTGGACCTTCTTGCAGTAAAGCACTTTCTGCTTTAGACTAAGAAAAAACAAAAAAGAAATTTTGGTCATGTAACTTATGAGTAATGTTATAATAATTCCTGGAAACCAAGATCTTACTACTAGGGCTGTCAAGTGATTAAAAATTATCAATCATGATTAATTGCGCGATTTTAAAAATTGCAATTAATTGCAGTGTTAAACAATAATAGAATACAATTTATTTAAATATTTTTTGATGTTTTCTACATTTTCAAATATATTGATTTCAATTACTATGCAGAATACAAAGTGTACAGTGCTCACTTTACATTTATTTTTGATTACAAGTACATGCACTGTAAACAAAACAAAAGAAATAGTTTTCAGAGTAGCAGCCGTGTTAGTCTGTATTCGCAAAAAGAAAAGGAGTACCCGTGGCACCTTAGAGACTAACAAATTTATTAGAGCATAAGCTTTCGTGAGCTACAGCTCACTTCATCGGATGCAAAAGAAATAGTGTTTTTCAATTCACCTCATACAAGAACTGTAGGACAATCTCTTTATCATGAAAGTTGAACTTACAAAATGTAGAATTATGTACAAAAAAACTGCATTCAAAAATAAAACAATGTAAAATTCTAGAGTCTGCAAGTCCACTCAGTCCTACCTCTTGTTCAGCCAATCGCTCAAACAAACAAGTTTGTTTACATTATCAGGAGATAATGCTGCCCGCTTCTTGTTTACAATGTCACCTGAAAGTGAGAACAGGTATTCTCATGTCACTGTTGTAGCCGGTGCCACAAAATATTTATATGTCAAATGCACTAAAGATTCATATGTCCCTTCATGCTTCAACCACCATTCCAGGGGATGTGTCTATGCTGATAACAGGTTCTGCTCAATAACTATCCAAGCAGTGCAGACTGACGCATGTTCATTTGCATTATCTGAGTCAGATGCCACTAGCAGAAATTTGTTTTTCTTTTTTGGTGGTTCGGGTTCTGTAGTTTCCGCACTGGAGTGTTGCTCTTTTAAGACTTCTGAAAGCATGCGCCACACCTCTGATTTTCGAAGGCACTTCAGATTGTGAAACCTTGGGTCGAGTGCCGTAGCTATCTTTAGAAATCTCACATTGATTTTGTCAGATCTGTAGTGAAAGTGTTCCTAAAATGAACAACATGTCCTGGGTCATCATCCAAGACTGCTATAACACGAAATATATGGCAGATTTCAGGTAAAACAGCAGGGGACATACAATTCTGCCCCAAGGAGTTCAGTCATAAATTTAACCACATTTTTTTTTTTTTTTTTAAAACGACCATCATCAGCATGGAAGCATGTCCTCTGGAATGGTGGCCGAAGCATAAAGGGGCATACGAATGTTTAGCATATCTGGCATGTAAATATCTTGCAATGCCAGCTACAAAAGTGCCATGTAAATGCCTGTTCTCACTTTCTGGTGATATTATAAATAGAAGTGGGCAGCATTATCTCCTGTAAATGTAAAAAGAAAAGGAGTACTTGTGGCAGCTTAGAGACTAACCAATTTATTTGAGCATAAGCTTTTGTGAGCTACAGCTCATTTCAACGTATGCATTCGGTGGAAAATACAGTGGGGAGATTTATACACACACACAGAGAACATGAAACAATGGGTTTTATCATACATACTGCAAGGAGAGTGATCACTTAAGATGAGCTATTACCAGCGGGGGAGGGGGGGAGAAAAACCTTTTATGATGATAATCAAGGTGGGCCACTTCCAGCAGTTAACAAGAACATCTGAGGAACATTGGGGGGTGGGGTGGGGGGGGGAGAAATAACATGGGGAAATAGTTTTACTTTGTGTAATGACTCATCCACTCCCAGTCGCTATTCAAGCCTAAGTTCATTGTATCCAGTTTGCATATTAATTCCAATTCAGCAGTCTCTCACTGGAGTTTGTTTTTGAAGTTTTTTTGTTGAAGGACAGCCACTATCGGGTCTGTAATCGAGTGACCGGGAGAGTGAAGTGTTCTCCGACTGGCTTTTGAATGTTATAATTCTTGAAGTCTGAAACAATGTAAACAAACTTGTTTGTCTTAGCAATTGGTTGAACAAGAAGTAGGGCTGAGTGGACTTGTAGGGTCTGAAGTTTTACATTGTTTTTTTTAAACATAACTTCACTCAAAAACAAAATCTACATTTGTAAATTGCAGTTTCATGACAAAGAGATTACATTACAGTACTTGTATGAGATGAATTTACAGTGTAAATATTTGTAATCAAAAATAATATACACTTTGATTTCAATTACAACACAAAATGCAATATATATGAAAAAGTAGAAAAACATCCAAAATATTTCATAAATTTCAGTTGGTATTCTATTGTTTAACAGTGCAATTAAAACTGGATTAATTTTTTAATCGCGATTAATTTTTTTTTTAGTTAAACACGAGTTAACTGTGATTAATCAACAGCTCTACTTAGTACAAGTAATATTAATGAAAGATTCTTTTTACTGCATAATCCTCTTAAATTATTATAAATAGCCAGATTCTGCTTCCCTTTATTATACTGTACAGTAGTTTACTCCACAAGTAGCCACAATGATTTCAGCAAGACTCCAGCATAGAAAGTAGTACTTACTCAACATAAAAGTGGCAGGATCTGACTCTCAGTTAAAATGGCAAGGTTTTTCCAAACATTACATTTTTCATATTACAAACAAGAATCAAATTAACTTTTTTAGAAAATAACATTAAAACCAACTACTGGGAACTAATCTGTATAGATATCAAATACTATATTAAACAGAGTTACAAAGGCAAATTTAATTCATTCAATTATATGCAGCACAAAACAAAGAAGATTGTATTTGATAGGATTTATGAGAATGTAATCAATAAAATCCTTAATAGATGCATTCTCACCCTTGCAGCTTTTAATTTTTCTCTCATCCGTTCCCTAATGGAAAATTCTGCAAAGCTTGTTCTTGAGGTAGAAGGGACAGGAGGCAAGCCTGAAACAGGAAAATCACGATAAATCTAGAATTTCAGATTTTTGATGGCAGAATCTAAAATCGTATAAAAGACTTGCTATTCAAAATATTTACAGGATATGGAAAATTTCAGTTTCCAACAGAAAGACCCTCTTCAACTGAGAAAACGTTAAAATATACACATACTTGATTTTGACAATGAAAATAAGTCTTTGTTTTCATGTTTCAAACCTTATAGGCTAGCAGTTGAACTCTTTTAGCCCAGCTAGATTTGCCTTCCAAAATTAAATTAAAATACGACTGATTAGATCTGACCATCCAGAGTACAATATATCAACATTTCTTTCCATTAAATAACTCTTAATTATCTGTTGTGCTCCATATTCTAGTGATCTGAGCTTGCCATTTCTAATATTATATGGTATTATATATAATCAATCATGATTAAAGGAATACCCCCCCATGACAATTCCAAAATAAACATTAAAACAAGATACCCATTGTCTATGTACTAGTCTTTGTTCAAAGCTATTATAAATTGCCCCAAAATGAAGTAAAATCTTATTTTTGTAAGTAATACTATCAAAAAATTTAGTTCCTCACTCTCAGAGGGTACTTGGCCTTCTGAAGGGGTCAGGGGCTCAGCCCACCTCTGACAGACTTCATAAAGGGGAATCAGGCAATTCAGGTTCACATGGGACTAGTTATCTCACTGGGGCAGTTAATTAGGCAGTGAAGCACCTGGGCATGATAAAAGGCAGCTATTCACAGTACAGACTAGAGAACAGAAGCTTCCGGTGAGAGGAACAGTCCCCAGAATGAGAAAGATCCAAAAGTGATGAGGCTCACCAGGAAAGGAAACTAAGGAAGAATGTTCCTAAGTGGGAGAGGCTCCAAAAGGAAAGAGCTATGAGTGCCAAGTCAAAGTAGAACCTGTCCCTGGTGGAAGAATTTCACCAGATAGCAAGAGAAGCCTCAGATAAAGAGAAATTAATGCTGTCCTAAGGAAGGATCATTGCAGTTTGACCTCCGTGGGGGACCTTGACCCAAGTGGAAAACCACTTCCCTAGCTCATGAAAAGAGGCCCTGGCTCTAGAAGAGGGTTCCATGTCAAGAGGGCCTTGAGGGTAGCAGACCTAGATGTAAGTGGGGTTGATGGACTATAAAGTTAACTCAGCCCCCTCCCCCTACAGCTAAAGATGCTGGAGTGAACACCTATTTACATAATGTTCCCCTTTTAAGTAAAATAAACTAGACCTTTGACGGTGTACTGTTCAATGTACATAAGCCTCACCAGATTTATTGAAGCCCACTGAGGAAAACTGAGGCAGAGTCATAATTGCAATGCTACATCAGGCCACTGGGGGCACTCCAGGGGTGAGGACCATCACTATACTCATCTTGAGCCTTTTAAAACAAATTCAATAGCTGGCAACCATTGTATTTGCTAAACACAGTTCTCAGTATTTTCAGACAACAGCTTGTTGACTTCTTCACAGCTTCAAGCCCTTCATGTTGTGTCATTTTCCTTATTTGCACTGGAGCAGAATATGTTCAATCTTAAGGTCCAGATCCTGCAGTCACCTGCACGCATGCTAGTAACATTGATGTCAGTTTGTAGATTATAAGGCCACAAGAAACCACAGTGATCATCTAGTCCAATGGTTCTCAACCCATAGACAACAGGCTTCTTTCAGCCCAATCAACACACAGCTGCGGCCCATGTGAAATCTCCTGGGCCACACAGGTGGTATATATATTGAGTGGACGCAGCCCACATAACACATGGAGAGCTACGTATGTGGCCCACAATGGAAAATAGCTTCAGAACCACTGATCTAATCTGACCTGTATGACATAGAAAAAAGGTTCCCCACCCCTGGACTATCAGGGGCCACTGACCCACAGGAAAAATCAGTCTCAGGTCACAAACAGCCCTGCGGGGGGGCACGGAAGCTTGAGGATTCTCCTAGGCTTTGGGGTGGGGCCAGAAATGAGGGGTTCAGGGTGCAGGAGGGGGCTCCAGGCTGGGTCAGGGGGTTTGGGTGTAGGAGGGGGTGAGCACTCCAGCTGTGGGTGCAAGCTCTGGGGTGGGGCTGAGGATGCAGGCTTTGGGATGCAGGAGGTGGCCATGGGTTGGGGTCAAGGGGTTAGGAGTGTGTACTTAGTCATATGTTTGCTTTAGTGGCAAATTAGTTTCTGTCACAGTATTTTTAACTCTTAGCACTATAGAGCCTGTACAATTATGAGAGAAAGATAGATTCTACTCTGGCTCATGCATCACCAAAAGAATAGTTAACTAACTTCTAATTTTATGGACATATTCTGCCCTCAATTAGACTTGTGCAGTCCCATTGAAATCAATGGAGTTTCAGAGGTGAAAATGAGGGCACAGCTTGATCTGGAGCATCTTTCATACTGGTGATGATGCATGAGTCACTGAACCAGAAAGAACACAGTTTGACTTTTAGATTGCAAGATGAGTTTACATGGCTAGAAGTTAGAAAAAACAGAGTTTACTTTTAAAGTGAGCAAATTTTCTCTGAAAGTTACTGAGAAACAATAAATAAGCAACCACATGTATGTGTAATTAGCATAAATGGCATGAAGCAGTACTTCCTTAGCAAAAGTCTCAAAGAGATATACCAGACTAGGAAAGCAAAGTCAACAGGGCACATGGGAATGTGAATTCCAAATTATCCAATGGTAAAATCATCTTTAAAATTATTACAATTTTTTACTTTTCCATTAGAGAAATTCTGTGATTTGAAAGAGTTTGATTATTAACCAAAAGGGCACCTAAAGTGAAGTTCTAAAAATGATCATCTTTCATGTAGACTTAAAGTCTATGAATACTACATGTCCAAGAAAGAAATGCTGAATTATGATTGGAGTGAAAGGCTGTTCAGTGAGAGAGAATTTCTGGGACACATTCAATGGGGCCAGGATTTCACCCTTAGTCCTCCAGGAAGCACTTACATTTTAAAGTTCTAGGGAGCTCCACAGGGTGCTATTCTACATTAAAGATAAGGGTGTCTAATCTTTTTGGTTTTACACAAACCATCATTATGGAAAGTGTAGTTTCTCTACTTAGAGAGGAAGGAGAACTAATAACTGATGACATCAAGAAAGCGGAAGTACTTAATGACTGTTTTGCATCAGTCTTCACTAAAAAGGTTAATGATAACCAGATACTCAACACAATTAACATTAGCAATCAGGGGAAAGGAATGCAAGACAAAGGAGGGAAAGAACAGTTAAAGAATATTTAGGTAAGCTAGATGTTTTCAAGTCAGCAGGAACTGATTAAATTCATCCTAGGGTACTTAAGGAACTAACTGAAGCAATCTCAGGGCATTAACAATTATCTTTGAGAATTCCTGGAGAACAGGAGAGGTCCCAGAAGAAGAGTGAGCAAAGTACCTATATTTAAAACGGGGAACAAGGAGAACCCTGGGAATTATTGACCAGTCAGCCTAACTTCCATACCTAGAAAGATACTGAAGCAAATTATTAAGCAATCAATTTGAAAGCACCTGGAGGATAATAAGGTTATAAGGAATGTCATAAACTCTTTGTCTCCTAGTGCCCAGCTGGAAACATTTTGCAAGAGAGGGTCTGAAACAATAAAAAGAAGGGACAAACTCCTCAAGGCTCCCACCTCTCTCTGCCTATCGCATTCACTGCACCTGAAATGACAAAAGAAGCATCTGTTGGACACTAGGGGAGGGGTCCTGACCTACAGGGTTTGGTCAGTAAGACTGCTGAAAGCTTGTGGTGATACAATGTGCTTGAATCTGACACAGTTTAAATTAGGGATTAGTAAACATTTTATCTTTATTTTTCTTGTAACCATTTCTGACATTTATGCCTGTTACTTAAACTCACTTAAAATCTCTCGTTTTTACTGTTTTATTTAATCCAGTGTGTTCAAGATGAAATGTCTAGGTAACTCTATTTGGGGTGACAAGTTGTCATATTATTCCCTTAATGGAATAACGAACTCAGGAGATTTGTACTGTCAAGGAGAGGGCTGGACAGCACAGGATTTATGTTTCTAGGGGAAAGTCTGAGATTACGGGTGTGTTGGGGTCACCCAGCCAAATAGCCAAGGCTGGTGAGAGCTAGAGTATAACCCAAGTATGGCTGGCAGGCTGCAGTTACATAGACACTAGGGTGTGACTTGTATGCTGGAAGGCTCTCTGTTAAGTGGTCCAGGTGGGAGCTACTTCAGCAAGGCGCTGTAAGGCACCCAAGGTTGCACGGCAGGGTTGACACAGCTGCTCATTAGTCTGGATTGTACCTGGTACGTCACAGTGGGTGCACAACTAGTTGAAAGACCGTACTCAGAGTAGTTATCAGTGGTTTGTCAATTTGGGAGGGCGTATCTAGTGGAGTTCTGCAGGGCTCAGTCCTGGATCCAGTATTATTCAATATGTTCATTAATGACTTGGATAATGGAGTAAAGAATATGCTTATAGAATCTGGAGACGACACCAAGCTGGGAGGGGTTGCAAGCACTTTGGAGGACAGGTTTAAAATTCAAAATGACCTTGACAAACTGGAGATTTGGTCTGAATTCAACAAGATGAAATTCAAAAAAGACAAGTGAAAAGCACTTCACTTAAGAAGGAAAAAGCAAATGAACTACTACAAAATGGGAAATAACTGTCTAGGTGCTAATCCGCTGAAAAGGATCTGGGGGTTATAGTGGACCACAAACTGAATATGAGCTGTCAGTGTGCTGCAGCTGCAAAAGAGGCCAATATGATTTTTGGGTGTATTAACAGAAGGGTTGTATGTAAGACATGAGGGGTAATTGTCCCGCTCTACTCAGCAGTGGTGAAGCCCCACCTGGAGTAGTGTCCAATTCTGGGAACCACAAATTAGGAAAGATGTGGACAAATTGGAAAGAGTCCAGAGGAGAGTAACAAAAATGATAAAAAAGTTTGAAAACCTGATTTATGAGGAAAGCTTTAAAAAACTGAACATGTTTAGTCTTGAGAAACAAAGACTGAGGGGGTAAGCAATCACAGTCTTCCAATATGCTACAGTCTGCTATAAAGAGGATGTTGCTCAATTGAAGGTAGGACAAGAAATAATGGACTTAATCTGCAGCATGGGAGATTTAGGTTAGAGATTAGAAAAAGCATTCTAACTATAAGGATAGTTAAGCTCTGGAATAGGCTTCCAAAGGAGGTCATGATGTCCCACTCATTCAAAACTTTTAAAAACAAGTTAGACAAACACCTGGCAGGGATTGTCTAGGTTTACTTGGTCCTGCCACAGTGCAGGGGACTAGACTTGATGACTTCTCGAGGTCCCTTCCAGCCCTACATTTCTATGATTCCATGCCTGGCTGCAAATGTGCTATGGGCTAGGCACAGTAAGTTTAAATCCAGGAAAAAGTGTGCCCACAGCTGGTAACTAAAAGAGTTAGGATCTCTACCCAAAAGATACAGCACTTTATCAATAATGGAAAGAACTTTGATGTAAGGACAGATCAGATTCAAATATGAAGATCAAAGGATGATTTCTAGAACAGTGTTTCTAGGTTGGTAGTGATCCCCTGGGAGAGAACATGAAAGATGCTCAGGGTTCTTGCAATGCATTGAAATTATGCTCTAAAACAAAGAAAATTTCACTCCTCTCACATCCTTACCCTTTAAGGTGACTATTCTCTGTCAAGCTTTCAAAACAAAACACACAAATTATTGTTACTACTGATACTCATCTTGCATTTACTTAAAAAAAAAAAAGTAAGAGGGGGTTGCAAAAACTTCTGACTTCAAATAAGGGGCTGCCAACCTAAAATGATGGAGAAACACTGACTTAGATTATTAGACTGCCGGGGAAAAGGAGACTGTTTGTTTTCTGCTTTTCAATCCTTGCTTCCAAAGGTCTGGGCCTCCCTTCTGACATAGCTACATTTATAACAAATGGACACACCTTTTTGTGCACCAAATTTATTAGAGGTTCCTTTTTCGTATTTCGTGGTATCTTTTCTGCACCCTTCATACATTGTCTCTCTTAGACTGTAAATTCTTCATGCAAAGACTAGGTTTTGGTATGAGTTTGTACAGTGCCTACTATGTGGTCCCAATCTTGGTCATGGCCTGTGGTTGCTACCGCATTAAAAGTATTAAATAATATATGCAAAGTAGTTCCACAATGTTATTGAAGGCAGGCTGTGTGAATTAAAAGACAAAGCAGATTCTGTCCAAGGCCTACTATTGTATATTTATACAGACGGGAAAAATGTTTACGGTTTTCATGATAATGAGCCTATTATGCACAACAGAAATATTTCTTCATATGTACTGCAGTGTTTCCAGCTGGCCTGGATGGTCAAGACTAGGTTTTCACCCTATACTATACATTTGATAGTCCACTTATCTCCTTTCACAGGTGCTCAGTTTAATGTAGCGTTCATACTGTTTCAAAGAAGAACATAGCATAAAAGTCTGTGGAATTTTATAATAGATGATATTATGTTTATACACCCAATAGTCCATTTTTTTTAATGTGTTTTCCTTCTTGTGGTATTTTGTTTCCCACCTACTTATGGGTCAGGACTTTAACTACATAATGTTCTTCACACCTTCACAAACCTCCCTCATTTTCATTGCAATTCTTGAGTTTCTCCGATGCTCTTCAGAGACTGTTTGAAAACATGGCATTGACTAATGTCTGCTTTTTTTTGCTGTTTGAAGAAGCAAGGGTTTTTTTGTCCTTCCTCCATGTGAATTAATTATTTTCTTTTCCTGCTCTTTGAGAAGTAGCTGAATTATCCCTTATGTCCCATATCTCACAATTCATCTTTTCTACTAGAAAAGTAAACATTTTGTAAAATGATTGGCCGACAAAAGGTGTAGCCTCTTTGGCTGATGTTTTTTGGAGCATGTGGCTTTTTTCTTTGAACAGCTGTGAACACTGACATTTCAAGTAAATATTTTTTTCTAGCTATCTCCAATCATACCATGAGTAATATAGTCAGGTTTTTTTTTAGCCAAACATTGCTCTGCTTTCTCCTTTGGAAAAAAAATATTTCTTTGCCAAGGCGTGAGTAAAGGGTGATTTCATATTTATATAAGGAATTAAATTAATAAAAAGGTTGTAAAAATGAAAAGGGCAAGAGGATTGGGAGGGGTTTTATCACACAACTTACATAATGTTACATTGAGATTGATGATTAATCAAGACCCTTATACAAGAATATTGGTGATAGAAGATAACTAGAATATGCAATTAAAGCCATATATAGGTTACATATTAATACTATACTCAAAGTGTAAATTACCTTCCAGGATTAAGCTTGTCATTTAAACAGAAAAAGGGTGTTGTGATTAAGACATGCTGCTACTAGTTCTGCTCTCCTTAAAGGACAGTCCAAGGCTTTCCTTGTAGCTTTGTGCCCTTTAAACTAAGGTGTCTACGAACTTGGTATGGATATTTACCTTTAGAAAAATCTAACATAGGTTTCAAAGCAAATAATCGTGCTATTACTTTGCAAAAGTGTGTTCTGATTTGTTGGATCAAAGACACTTGTAACCTCACCTCAATTCCTCTTCATTGATTAATGCCAATGAGAAAACTGATGCACACAAATGTGGTCTGGGACTTCTGCAATACTGGGCAACTCCTTCTAAGCCAGACAAATAAGGTTGTAGGGAACAGTCTTGTAAAATCAGTAGTGAAACCATTTGCAATGTATTCCTGACTCTTCATCATCAAAGGAAGAGCCCATGTGAGTAGTGACCCTCTCAGATTGTTTTCTGTAACAAGAAGCTATAAGTATTAGACTCAAGGAAAGATCCTTCAACTGAACTGAACTGTTTGGATTCTAACAGGGTGGAATAACGGAACGAGAAGATGGCGATTCCCAGAGTCATTCTGGGTAGTCCTGAGAGACTTCTGGGAAACTGGCAGATTACTACATCTCTGCTACCATTTGGAATTATAGACTATGACTCACCTATACATATATTTTACCCGCTTCAAACTCTCATTTCCTTTTCTTAGCTAATAAACCTATAGTTAATTTACTATAGAATTAGCTACCATCATTGTCTTTGGTGTAAAATCTAGGGTACCAACTGATCTGGGATAAGTGACTGGTCTCTTGGGACTGGGAGCAACCTGAATGTGGTGTAATTTTTTATATAAATGACCTTTTATCACAAAGTCCTGTTTTCTGGGTGGGAAGACAGACTGGAGAGTCTAAGGGGATTGTTTGTGACTCCATGGTAAGACTGGTATAGTGATTCAGGAGTTCACATTTGTTAGTGACTTGGTAAAATCTAATTATAGAAGACACCACCAGTTTAGGTTATCTGCCCTTTTTTCTGATAGTCTCCCAGAAGGTAGGTGCTCACAGACGTGAGCCACTCCAGACAGCATGACATTGCCCACTCTTGGTGACTAGTCTCCAACTCTGAGTGGAACCAATTGGCCCAGCTCTACCAGTTCCAGTGGGGACTATGTGAGGAGATTAAGGATGAGCTAGCCTGTGGAGGCCTTCATCAACCTTGTCATCCACACTGACAATAGGCTCAGCAAGCAATGTGAGGAAAAGAAGGGGTCTGTGCCACTATCTGACCAGTGACCCTCAATACCAATCTCAACCCAGACTCTGAACCCATGCAGCAGGATAGTGCCTTCCGCCATGTGACCCCTGAGGAAAAACGGCACCGTCACAGCTTGTGTTTCTACTGTGGAGATTCAGCCACACTTTTGGAAATTGTCCACCCCAAGCTCTAGCACAACACAGTTCAGGAAGCAATCACACCCAGGCCTGGTAAAAGGAGTTGGCCTGGATAAGCCTGACATAATGTCCCTCCCCGCCATTCCTCGCTGAGGCATGCCGCAGGCCTGGTGAATCCAAGTCTGCCTCCAGCTACCAGGGGAGCCTTACCAAATTCTGCCACAGCGGGCACTCGTGGATTCCAGGCAGTGGACAACTTCATAGATGCTGATACAGCCTAAGCCCTGGGTATTCCAGTTCAACCAAAGACTGTCCCCAACCCAGTGGAAACTATATATGGCTCACTCCTGTCATTTGGGCTAGTGACACAGGAGACAGTGGCGTGAAGTTGCCATTTGGGACCATCGGGAGCTTCTTCCCCATAATCCTGGTCATTTCACTGCTGCTGGCTCATGATCCTTTGGGATGAACACCAAGTTAGCTTCTGCTCCAAGTTTTTCAAGCAAGTCTGCCTACACACACTGCCTGACAAACCCCAGAACCAAGACATACCCTCCACCAGATCCTGGCTGTGGGTCAGTGAAATACCATCAGAGTTGACTCCAGCACTGCCACAAGTACAGCAACTATGGTGATGTCTTCGAGAAGTATGCTGACACCCTACTACCACACCAGGATTATGACTACCCGATCGAGCTGCACCCGGGAGCCAAGGTGCCATTCAGCCATATTGACGCGATGTTGGAACCTCAGACAGCTGCCCTGTGTTCCTCTCTCCAAGAGAATTTGCCCAAAGGTTTCATATGGCCATCTGCCTCTCTCGCTGGGGCCCCAGTTCTGTTTGTTAAAAAGAAAGATGGAACCCAGCACCTATGCATGTATTACCAAAACCTAAACCAGGTTACCCCCAGGAATCAGTGCCCCCTTCCACTCATCCTGGAACTACTGGACCATGTATTTATAAAACTCAACCTGCAAGGGCCTATAACCTGGTTCAGATCTGAGCCAGGGATGAGTGGAAGACAGCTTTTTCAAACCCAGAATGGCCCCTGGTAATGCCATTTGGCTTCACAAATGCCCCAGAAACATTCCAGCAAATCATAAATGAGGTCTTCTATGACATCCTAACCCAGTATATCATAGTCTACCTTGATGATATCCTCATCTTTTCCGAGGATCCCGAACAACGCACCCAGCATGTTCGGTCAGTCCTGGAACGGCTCCATCAACATGGCCTTTAGGCAAAGCTGGAAAAGTCCATGGAATGGCCTCCAAATGGACCCCAAGAAGGCAGAGGTGGTTCAGACCTGGGTAGCCCCCCCCAAAACATCAAGAAGCTACAACACTTCCTGGGGTTTGCTTTTATAGAATCTTCATCTCTGAGTTTTCAGGTCATATCACCCCCTGACAGTGCTTCCCCACAAAAACATCACCTTCACTGGTTCCCATAGGCCCAACAAGCACTGGACTGGCTCAAGATTACCTTTACCAGAGCCCCAATTCTGGTCCATCCCAACTCAGCATGACCCTTGATCACTGAAACTGATGCCTCTAATGTGGCAATTGGGGCCATACTCTCAAAGATGTGGTCCACAAAAGCACCTCCACCTTTGTGCCTACTATTCACAGAAGCTCACTCCAGCCAAACAGAATTAAGAAATTCTAGATGAGGAGCTTTTAACCATTAAAGCAGCTTTTGAAGAGTGGCAGCCCTAACTGGAGGGTGCTCAGTACCAGTACAGGTATACACGGATCATAAAAACTTTGAATATCTCCACTGAGCCAAAGCACTGAACGAGAGGCAGATTTGCTGGGCCCTGTTCTTCACATACTTCAATTCATCATCACATCCCACCTGGGGCCCAGAACAAGACTGTTGTTACCTTGTCCCAAATAGGGGAATATCTTGCCAGCCAGAAACACGCCTCCTTCCTTCCCCAAATAACATTCTTATGTCCTGGAACTTCCTAAATGCCATGATTCCCCAAGACCTCATGTTACCAATCTGCTCAGCTACAGAGAAGGAGCTTCCTCCCAAAGGGGTCGAGACAGCAAGCCAGGTCCAGGATGGCTTGCTCTATGTCAAGTGCCGCTTGTATGCCCCACCAGCCACCCAGTTAGAGGTACTAAGGCTCTGTCATTACTCACTATTAGCAGGCCATCTGGGGCACTTCAAGACCCTCCATTTGTCGACCCACTCCTTCTGTTGGCCCTCAATGTGAACAAAATCCACTCATATGTTGATTCCTGTGAGATATGCACCTACATCAAGACGCCATACTCGAAACAGCTCGGCGCCCTAATGCCTTCCAAGACCCTATCTAGTCCCTGAGCAGCCATTACCCTGAACTTCATGGTCAAGCTCCCCATGTCTAGCAGACAAACTGTAGTCTTGGCTATGCTTGACCAGTTGATAAAAGTGGCCCACTTCATCTCCACTGCACACCTGCCCTCTGCAGAAGAAACGGCTCAGCTCCTGGTGACTCATGTCATCCATCTCCATGGACTCCCAGAGCGAGTCACAACTGATCAGGGTCTGCAGTTTGTGTCACTATTTTGGCGCAAAACCCTATGATTGCTCTGGGTCTGCACTTACACATCCACCACCTAACACCAACAGATGGTTAGTCTGAACAAGCAAATCAAATGTTAGAACAATATTTATTCTGGTGGAGATTTGTGAAGCAGCACAACCGATCAAGCCTCCTACCCCAAGCAGAGTTTGCTAACAACACTGACCAGTGACCATGAAGCTTCAGTTACCCACATCCCACAAAATACCCCCAGTGTTTTATATATCTTTGCTAAAACCCTACATTAACAACACGTTTGCTCACCTGGCTCAACCATTGCCCACTCTGGTGTGGATCCACGGACACAATGAATGTAAGGGCTATGAGATATAGGACTTAAAAATTATATGTGGTTCCCTCTAGGAACCTCACAGACTGGGAGGGCTATTGTCACAATATGTGATCCTAGGAGTTTGCATCCCAAATCATCTCCCTGACCTTGTGGCAGCCTTACATGCTGTTCATCCAGACAAACCTAGGTTGGCTATCGGAGGGCACCCCAGGAAGAGATAACATAAGGCCCTTTGAGTCTAGAACACAGACCTGCAGACCTGCCATGCAGCTAACATCTTCATGCTGCTACCCAGAAGCCACTGCAACCAGCTTGTGCTCCACTGCCCATAACCTGCTATGGACACAAACCATGGGAAGTCCCACCTGAAGGGGACTAACAGGCAGCATCCTCATGGCTCCTCATTGGCTCCCCACCCACATAAACCCAAGAGGCATTCCAGGAAAATTTCAGGCAACACCACGAATCTCCTACAGTTGTCATGACTATCCTGCTCCTGAACTCCTGGCTTCAACCTTGGCTTGATTTGTACTTTGCTTCCTGACCCAGATCCTGAAATCTCACTCAGACTCTTACCCTTGGAATGAACCCTGGACTGGAACCTTGGTCCCGACTGCCCTTCTTAAGATCCTGACATCTGCAGGCCCTGAGGTTTTGCTTGGTACTAACATCACTACTAATGGAAAAACTCCTGGACTGCCTCACGCATGCTAACATGTTCTCTCGTAGGAGTTCTGAAAGGTGGAGAATCTGGAAACAGGAGGCATGCTCCACAGATTCTAGTAGGACTATGGTAATGGCACAGGACCACAGCCATGACTGCTCCAACAGTCCCTGTCTCTGGACATCTGGTGGGTACCAGGGTATTGGAACTCTCTTGATGAAGGATAAGGGAAGTGACACCTACTGTCACAGGAGCGAGGGGCATAAGAGCCTACATCAGGCTCTGAGGAGGACCCTGAGTCACACAACCACGGTGGTATTGTGCCAGTGGTGCCAAGGTCCGGGGATGTCGCTCTGGAGATATCAGTACCAGGACTTCATGTCGGGTATACCCTGGACATCCATTGGTACCAGTCAACCTGTCTCCTGTACCATCAGGGAGTCCAATACCAAGATGCAGAGTATGTCCCAGGATGCTGCATAGGTCTCTGGCATTGTCAATACCAAAAGCTTTTCCTGGTGCTGCTGTTCTTGCATGGAAGTCAGTACCATAGCAGGGGTCAGTCTCATTGACCTGGGCACCAGAGTCAACAAATGCTTGATGAGAAAAGGTCTGTACCGTGCAGTGTCTTTTCGCAGAATATGTCCTCCCGCCCTCTCAAGCTGGTGGACAATAGTGAGGACCTCGATCGTCTAGTGGAGCTACGTCTTGGCTCCTTTGAGGATTCTGCCCTCATGTGCTTCTTTCTTGGCACTGGTTAAGGGGATCAGTGCTGGCGTTCAGAAAAAAAATTCCAGAGGGGCATTCCTTACCTGAGCGGGAAAGTTCACAAGGGAGATGCCGGGTGGCCTCCATGAGGATGTGGCGCAGTCTCCCTTTTGCTGTTTGGTCTGTCCAGGTCTTAAAGACTCTACAAATCTGCATCAATCTGTAACACAGACTGATGGTCCCTAAACTGTGGGGCATCCCCCCCAGGGGGGGATGGAGGAAAGTTCAGGGGGGCCCAGGCCAGCCACCAACAGGGGCAGGGAGGGAGTGCCACTCAGCCCTGCTCTGCCCCCAGCCCAGCTCCACTCAGTGTCCAGCCCATCTCCAGCCCCTGCTGTTGCTCCACTCTGCCCCCAGCCACAGTTCCACTCCACCCCCTCTTCCACCTCCAGCCCAGTTCTGTCCTCATTCCCTTTCCATCCCCAGCCCAGGTCCACTATAGCCCCAGCTCGTTCCCCATCTCCAGTTCAGCCCCCAGCACCACCTTCAAGTTCCTCTGCTAAGCCAACTGTGCAGTAATGGGGGGGTGGGAAAGAGCACGGATAGATTCATTACTGTTGGGCCAGGGGGAGGGTAACCGAAAGTTTAGGTATCACTGCTCTAACATAATCTTCACCGAGACTGTTTAGGCAGGTGGAACGAGGGTCGCTCACCAGCATAGATTTTTTATTATTATTATTTGCAGCCAGCACAAGGCTTAAAGCCTAGAGACTTAGGCATATGCGGTACCAGCTATCAGCACCTTGAACATAAAAGAGGGGACCAATCCTCCAAAACAAGCAAGAAAATAACAAACATGTATACTAATCTAATGAATGCCACAAACTATTTACCATAGGGAAGATAATTTTTTGGGAGGGGGGACAGAAGGAAGAAGAGAGGGAGAAAAACAACTTCCAGTAGCAAGAGGATACTTCCCATGCTTGGTAGTCAGAGTGTAAGATGGAACTGAGGGAGGCATGGGGCACCTCTGCTGCCCAAGGGCCTAAAGTGCAGAGACCACCACCAACACCGTGACGCGTATTGCTAAAGGAAAAAAAACACTGACTTAAACCTGAAGTGGAATGGACATGTGCAATCACAGGAAGCAGAAATTATTATTTTGAACTGGGAATGAGAACGAAGGAGGTGGACAGCAGTTGTACTGTAAAACCAGTTACATATTCTTTGAGCTGAAAACTGGCTTGTAAAATATCCGTCTTAAGTGTTTTTTCCTTACAAATTTTAAAATAATCTGTGACATTAAACACTGCAAAGAAACTACTGATTTAAGAAGTTTATTGCATTACAAATAAAAATAATTGTTGTTCACATTTACAAAGAATATTTAACAAACAAGATACTATTGGAAAACTGGATTTTGAACATGAGGAATAATCTCTGCATTAAGCAAAACTACTAACAGCATCAAGACTCTCAACTGTAGACTGTTTTGTGGATTTTAAGGTAGACTTAGCATTCTCTAAACACCAACAATTCACTAAAATCAATATATATATTTGTGTGTGTGTGTGTGTGTGTGTGTGTAATTAAGCATCAGGTCCTTTAGTTAACTGGTTGAGCAAAATGCCTTTAATACATACAGATACTCGTTTACACAGGTTCTTAGAATTAAGGAGTGACTTTTCAAGACAATCTATCCTACAATTGTTCGGTATTTTACTAAATTGCTTAGTAATGATTTCTTACTAACTTACTGATTTCATAACTTTTCTTCATTTCCTTTTGTCCTGCATCCCCTCCCCCCAAATTAATTTTATAATAACTTCTCTCTCTTTATCATAGCATTCAGGATTTCTTTCAAGTTTTGCAATTCCCAATAGTTTTGAAACTGAATCAAAGAAATACACGAGCCTTTGTGATGGAGGTGGAAAAACTGTGTGACCCCTTTTAGTAAATCAGATACAAATACTACATACTAAATGACCCCAGTACGCATCTCAATATCAAAGAAAGAAATCATTCCCAATAGAACCATCCTGGAAAGTAAAGACTTCCCAACTTTTTGATCTTCCAGCATATTCAAGAAAGCAACTACCAGATGCTGGTCTATTTCTTAAAAAGACTTCTTCGTTATTTGCAGCTGTTCTCTATTCACTTGTTAGTCTATTTTACTAGTGAATTAATATATAGCCAATTCCTTACAGTTGTTTAGTTCAGGATCCAAGAGAATGTAGTATTAAATTAAGGGAAAATGCCAGATTTCTGCCAACGGACTTAAAAAAAAAAAAAAAAAAAAAAAGTATGATGAGATGCTGAATAAATTAACACAGGTAAATAGGGAAGGAGGGAAATTTCTGTTCCAGCTGTTAGAATATTTAATTCTTTGGCTATAGTTAAAAATAAAATTTAGAAACTGGAAAGTGAACAATTAAATATTATGCAAGATTAGCACAAAAGAAACTAAGTGAATTTTAGTGACATGAAGAAAATACTGAAAATGATGGGATTGAGGGCAACCCTCAAATGTCACTGCTGTATTGAAAAAGGAGAGCAGATTCTCAAGTATAAAAGACAACCATTTTAAATTACAAGGATTTAGTAGAAACACTGAAGCAAAGTAAAGGCAATCATAAATCATGTTCACAGGTAGGACTGTGGAATTCACTTAGACTTATTGAGGAGAGAGCATTTCACCAGAATGTAGGGATCAAGCTATGTGTAGGAATGCCACCTTAGGACCTCAGAGTGAAACAGCTTCCTTTCCTTCCCTCCACATGATGTACTGAGGGAACAGCCCAGACCCACAAAGGGACTTAGGTGTTGCAACTCTTAACTTTTAAAAGCCTAACCACCCAGTGGAATCCAGAAACTCTGGGTTAAGTACCTCGATCACTATACAACACATGGGGAGACAGGAATCTGACACTAGCACCACAAAGCCAGCATAGTAGGTGGGGAGCTATCTAAACTAGCCAATACCAGATACCAAGAAGGGTGTCCTAAGCGCCACACTTCTGGATTTAGACACCTAATTCCCTGAGGATAGAGGGAGGCACCTCTCTCTGCTTGGAATCCACAGACAGGAATCCTTTCCTCGAGTCAGGAGCCTAAGCAGCTTCTTGCAAGAACAGCAGCAATGGATGCCTAACTCCTTACAAAATGGCACCTAATGAGTTTAGGGGCCTAGAGGAAGAGCAGTGCCTAAATCTGGGTCTTAAGCACCTACATTCCTTTACAGATCCATGCCTAAATGCATTTCAACATAGAACTTGGAATCAAACAGATAAGCCTGTGTTTGGAAAGGTACCACTGAAGATTATTTTTTGTTTTAGATCACACTTAAAACTGGCAAAAGCTCCGTTATGAAGTAGGAGCCAAAGTCATACTTTCAAACATGCCTTTGGCATTTAGGAGCCAAAGTGTCATTGAAAGTCAATAGCAGATCAGGACCCACAAAAGGAGTTAGGCATTGAAATGCTGAGTGTCACAGCATCAACCTTCAAGTCACCAAGAAAAATCACCACCACCTCATCCTCACCACCTTCCTCATCCTGATTTTGTATTGGACTCGATCTGACAGCAGCCTCTGGGCGTACCTACCCAATCAGGCCTTGAACACAACTTAGATGACTAAACGCCTGTCTTTTTGTTGTTTGTGAATCACTCTGGAGCTTAGGTGAGAGACGGGCATCCCGATGCCTAGAGGGAGAAAGCAGTGCACATGCCCAGAGGCAGAAACTTTTAGACACCTTGGGAACTTTCACCCTGAAAAACTTGGGCAGAGAATTTAGGCAGTATCCATAACCTACAACACTTGGAAGCGGTTTTGGGGGTTGCAGGGGAGCCAAAACAGGGACTTCAGTGCTTAAGTACTTTCATGGATTACCACCCTTCATTCCCAAGTCACTTAGGAGTCTTAAAATCTTTTATCCCTCAATTTATTGAGAACAGATTGATGTTTTACTGAAGAAACTTCTAAAGAAACTAAGTAGCCACAGTGTGAGAGCAAAGTATTGTTACAGATCAAAACTTGCTAGGAGAGGAAACAGAGTAGGAATAAATGTTTTCATCATGGCAATAATGAATAGTAGGGGCTTAAAAGTTCCAAGTTAGGTCTCACATTGTTTAAGATATTTATTAATGATCTGGAAGGGTGTGTGCACGCAGTAAAGTTGCAGAATTTGCAGATGACAAAGTTATTTAAGTCAAGTGCAGAGTAGACTGTGAGGAACTTCAGAGAAACCCAAGTACATTGGGTGAATGGACAATACTATAGCAAATTAAGTTCAATGTTGATAAATGCAAAGCATATTAGACACAAATTTAAACTTTACAGGTTTCAGAGTAGCAGCCGTGTTAGTCTGTATTCGCAAAAAGAAAAGGAGTACTTGTGGCACCTTAGAGACTAACAAATTTATTAGAGCATAAGCTTTCGTGAGCTACAGCTCACTTCATCGGATGCATCTTTGTTAGTCTCTAAGGTGCCACAAGTACTCCTTTTCTTTTTAAACTTTACAGGGATCTAAGTTGGTTGTATCAACACAGAAACGGTACATGGGCATAACCAATTGAAAATGCTAGATCAGTGATCTTTTCACACCATCCTCTTGCTGATCTGTCTGCTATAGGGAAATATATAGGCAGGAGATGAATGACAATAGTGATAAAATAATCCTGTCATCAAAATATTATTCATACACAGGGTGATGCTTAAGTGTCAGATACAACATTCAAATATAGTATAGTAAATTGAGGGGTTGATCCTTGGAATAGTCCAAAAATATTGTGCATATTATCTAATGTTCCTGAACGATTTAAAATGTTTATATTAACTGAGAAGTTTTTTTTAATACCTTTCCAGAGTTTTAACCAGAGGAAGTTTTTCGCTGTACTGACAAAAATTCATTTGATAAACAAAGAATACACGGCACTTTCCATAATGGTAACTTAGCTCTGTGCTGGTTATTTGCACTCCATTATCACGCGCTGGTTCGCCAGCTGTGCATGAAAACAAGGCATCAGCTCCTGCCAGTCACCCCATCGGGCAGAAGGAGCATTTGTCCCGCAGCGCGCTGCCCGGCACCACCCTCCTCCCCGGCCACCCCTCGCTGAGCGACGCTGCCGCCCCAGGAACTCCGCTAACCGCTCACCCTCCGCTCTCCCCGACACGCTCCTCCCGCCCCAGGAGTTTGGGCCTCGGGCTAACAGCGCTGCGCAGCCACAGCGGCAGGGCCCGCTGCGTGGGGGGTACCCCAAGGGCTCCCTCGCCGCTCTGCGGCGTCTGAGACCCGGGACCCCCGGCCGGCAGGGTCACTCAGACACACTTACTGCGCGAGGCCCGGACAGGGGCTGCAGGAGCCGCCATCCCGGCTCGGTCCGCCTCCGCCAGCAGCACAGCGGGACCCACAGCCTCCAGCAGCTAGGGGGGGAGGAGGGGAGGGAACCGAATGTCAGGCAGGGCAGCACACGCCGCGTCCCCCCCGCAACCCGGATGGTCTCCGCTCCCGCCTCGCGTGCCCGCAATCCCCCCCGCCCCCCAACAGCTTACACTCCAGATGCGCATGCGCAGCATTCCTAACTGTCCCCTCGCCGCCAGGGGAGCGCCCCCCCGCCCCCTTTTGAATCACCGCGCACGCGCGGTAGTGCTGCTCTCCCGAGGCCCTGCCCGGAGAGTTGAAAGCGATTGCGCTCGCTGCCAAGGGCCCCGGCTCGGGAGGCGCTGCTGAGCCAGAGCTGGGCGCCCGGCAGGGTCACCGTCCAGGCTCTGTGGGCAGCCGCCCTGCCCCTGCCCCTGCCCCTCCCTGAACTCAGGGGCTGCTTTCTTCGCCGCCGCTGAGCTTTCAGAGTCCGCTTCAGCTTCTCCACTTGGGCCTGGGCCTGGCCTAGCATCTCCTGCCCCAGGGAGGAAGCGTTACAGCGGTTTAACCAAACCAGGCGTCCCGCCGACGTACTGGTACAGCGCCACTCTTGCTCGATTTGCTTCGGTTTAGGGCAGATGTAGGCCCCAGTCCCGCCCTGCCCGTGCATCGCCCTATTGGCCTCAAGGGCGCTAAGTGTGCCTGGCCCCAAGGGTTTGCAGGATCTGGGCCCAAGCTGTGCAGATTTAATATATCGGCTTATTGGTGTGACCTCAAGAAGTTTTTGTTTAGCAATATGTTTGCTCTTACGTTTTATTGAGGAGGTCCGCAACTCTACTCTTGTAAAGGTACCTACATGCAGTTTATTCACACATACAACCATCTTACCTTCTGCAAAAAACATCACAACTCTCATAGGTTACTGCGAAGTATTGCCTCCAAAATGACATAGTCATGTAATGGTTCAAAAACAGTTTTACAGTTCTGAAATCTGAGTAATTTTCTGACTTTGTGACTAACTCACATGATCATCAAAATGTACGTGCACATTTAATATTTCCTGTAGTAATCAGGTTGACTTGTATATAATGTGCATATTGTTATTCCAGTTCTCTTTCCTATGGTACTTGTCTCACCGTAGATTGGGTACACCTCAGAGCCAGGACTCTCTTTTTTGAGTATTTGGAAAATGCCTGGCACATAGGCACTACAATAATTAATTCAAGTAATGACATCTATATAGAACACATCACCAGACATCAGCAATACCAGGAGGGATGAGCTGGAGTGCTGATGAGAAGCGCAGTCACGAAAGTAACTGAAATACTTTCCTCATGGATTGTATTTTCTAAATGGACAACCTACCTAATTCTCAGTTACTGAGGGACTATCTCTCCTCATTGAAATATTTTGCTTTCCACAACCAAATCTCTGTACAACTTTTCATGAGTGATGTACTCAAGTATTTGGATTCTAATATCTAAACTGTATTGTTAAATCTATTCACCTAAATTTGGGTTATTGCTGATTATATACTCTGTATCATATGACTTTTAAAAATGCACTTTGTATTTGTGGATAATCTAATCTAAGCACTATACCCAGATATATAGACACTCTTTTCTCAACCTATGTATTATATGATTTTTTTAACATTAGCTTTAATAGAAAGCAAAAGCATCTTATGATCAGTGGTTTAGCAACAAAACTAAAAACTGGTATCAGTTAAAAAGTTTATAGCACATTGTGTTATGTTTATGATTTATTTGCACAGAAAGAAATTTTCTCTTCTTAATAGCTACATATAACCCCCATCAAGTAGAATGAGAGTCACTTGCATGTAACCAAGAGACAATTAACTCCTGTATTAAGAGACCCTTATATTACTATTTGGGTAACTGGAAAAAGTGTGATATGAACAAAACCCGATAATAATGTTTAAAGAAAGAAATGCCCCATAATCCATCTTTGCCTTAATAATTAAACTAACCTCCATAGCCATCATCTGGGATTCTTCATTGAAATTCATGTTTGCAGCAATGAATACCTGGGTGTCACAAGAAATACAGGAATTATTAGTTATATTATAATCAGATGTACACATTTAATGCTTATGCACTGGTCATACAACAGACTCCACGAAGGACACTTCTGCACCCATGTGGACCCTATTAACTTAAAGTGACACGTTAAAATATTTAACACTTCAAAAAACAGTTTTATGATTTTGAAAACTGAGTAATTTCCTCTATTTGTAGTCAATTCACAAGACCTTCAAAATATATCTGCAAGTTTATTTAATAATTCCCTATCAAAGTGAATCAAATTGACAAATATAAATTGTATACAGGTTGCCTATTGTTGTAAATCATATATAAACTGCCCATTGTTAGTCCATATAGAGTCTATTGCAAGATTGGCATCCCTTTCTTCTCACTCTTAGCTGGGTTCACTTTGCATTTCACTCTTGCCAAATCTGAAATTTACAGATGTGTCTAAAGCTTTGTCTACATGATGAAGTTGTTTAACTCAAACTGTTTAGAAAATGATTTAGCTAAAGAGGTGCAACCTCCTTGTGTGGTAACTACTATTTTGGTTTAAGAGCTCCTAATATCCATTCACTTTATGTCAGCAAGGAATCAATTTCAGCTAAATCTGTTTAAGGCACTCTTAAACCCAAATGAGAACTCAGATTATATGGTTGCAAGCTGTATTTTGCTCCATTTCTGCATAATCCTCAACCCCAGATCAGAGATTAATTCCCTCCATAGTAGCTCAGAACACATTACTGCTAAGCATAATGACATAACTGAAAATTGCAACTTCTTTGCACCACTCACATGAAATATATTTCAAGGCCTACTAATATTACGTTGAAAAGTTATAGCATTTGAATATATAGCACATAAATATCACTTTAGAAAACCAAATTAAAATAGTCCTGTGTGTAGGCAAAAGTGACCAGGGAATATTTTATATAAAAAGGTCCTTATCATAACTGTTCTAATATTTCTTGAAATTAGTTGCCATAGCAGATGTCTTTAAAAAAGTATAATGCATAATTGAATGCCTTTATCTATACTAGAATACAAGAGATTCAAAGTTGTTCAGTAGCATAATTGTCTAGACAATTTAAAGCTGAAAACAGAAATACACTGGAGTATCACTAACTGCACTTTTAAAATTAAATTATCTTGAGAATCCTTTATAAAAAGTCACTTTGAGGATTTCTCTTTCTTACATTTCTCTCTCTAATGAAAAATGGAGAATGTGGGGATTTTTAAAAAGATCCAAAAGGTAAACAATTGAGTCATACCTGGGTTTTCGTAGGCAGTACTTCTGAAGTTTCAGTCAATAGTCTGGCATAACAAAAATGCCCATCTTAGCAACAAGGTTGCTGAGGAAGGTCACTGCAATTTGTTTTTAAAGGGACAGAGTCAGGAAATCTTTTCCTGCTAAATAAATGCAGGAAAACCTCCTCTTTTTAAAATTTTTTCGTAAATTCAGTCAAAGGGAAGGGAAAGTGGTAATATATAGGAAATGATTATGCGCCCAATTCTGTATGCACTAACACGTGAATAATCATATTCACTTCAGTAAGACTATTCGCGTGTACTTCCTTGCAGGATTAGAGCCAAATTGTGGACAAAAGAATAATAAGTGACATCCCAATATAAATTAAGATTTGGGACTCCTATTTTCTCCGTAGTCCTTAAATTGAAAAAAAAAAAAGATTGTATGTTCTTACATTATCTCAGAATTGATTTTAACTGGGGTTACAATTATTTTTTTCAAATGGCAGAGGTGAGAAAAGTTTGAGGATGCATATTCACCTATATCTTCCTCCAGGTCAAGCCCTACTGTTTTCAGATATTCATAGATACTAAGGTCAGAAGGGACCATTATGATCATCTAGTCCGACCTGCACAACGCAGGCCAAAGAATTTCACCCACCCACTCCTGCGAAAAACCTCTCAGACAGAAAAACCTGTCTGAGTTATTGAAGTCCTCAAATCGTGGTTTAAAGACTTCAAGGAGCAGAGAATCCTCCAGCAAGTGACCCGTGCCCCATGCTACAGAGAAAGGCGAAAAACCTCCAGGGCCTCTTCCAATCTGCCCTGGAGGAAAATTCCTTCCCGACCCCAAATATGGCGATCAGCTAAACCCTGAGCATATGGGCAAGATTCACCAGCCAGATACCCAGGAAAGAATTTTCTGTAGTAACTCGGATCCCACCCCATCTAACATTCCATCACAGGCCATTCGGCCTATTTACCATGAATATTTAAAGATCAGTTAATTCCCAAAATCATGTTATCCCATCATACCATCTCCTCCATAAACTTACTGAGTTTAATTTAAAGCCAGATAGGTCTTTTGCCCCCACTGCTTCCCCTGGAAGGCTATTCCAAAACTTCACTCCTCTGATGGTTAGAAACCTTCATCTAATTTCAAGTCTAAACTTCCCAATGACCAGTTTATATCCATTTGTTCTTGTGTCCACATTGGTACTGAGCTTAAATAATTCCTCTCCCTCTCCGGTATTTATCCCTCTGATATATTTATAGACAGCAATCATATCTCCCCTCAACCTTCTTTTAGTTAGGCTAAACAAGCCAAGCTCCTTGAGTCTCCTTTCATAAGACAGGTTTTCCATTCCTCGGATCATCCTGTGTGTTTAATGTCATACAGATCACCCTTCTCTGTACCTGTTCCAGTTTGAATTCATCCTTCTTAAACATGGGAGACCAGAACTGCACACAGTATTCCAGGTGAGGTCTCACCAGTGCCTTGTATAACAGTACTAAAACCTCCTTATCTCTACTGGAAATACCTCTCCTGATGCATCCCAAGACTGCATTAGCTTTTTTCACAGCCATATCACATTGGCAGCTCATACTCATCCTATGATCAACCAATACTCCAAGGTCCTTCTCCTCCTCCGTTACTTCTAATTGATGCATCCCCAGCTTATAACTAAAATTCTTGTTATTAATCCCTAAATGCATAACCTTACACGTCTCACTATTAAATTTCATCCTATTACTATTACTCCAGTTTACAAGATCATCAAAATCTTCCTGTATGATTTCCCGGTCTCTCTCTAAATTGGCAATACCTCCCAGCTTTGTATCATCCACAGACTTTATTAGCACACTCCCACTTTTTGTGCCAAGGTCAGAAATAAAAAGATTAAATAAGATTGGTCCCAAAACTGATCCTTGAGGAACAACACTGGTAATCTCCCTCCAGCCTGACAGTTCACCTTTCAGTATGACCCGCTGTAGTCTCCCCTTTAACCAATTCCTTATCCACCTTTCAGTTTTCATATTGATCCCCATCTTTTCCAATTTAACTAATAATTCCCCATGTTGCACGGTATCAAACGCCTTACTGAAATCTAGGTAAATTAGATCCACTGCGTTTCCTTTGTCTAAAAAATCTGTTACTTTCTCAAAGAAGGAGATTAGATTGGTTTGGCATGATCTACCTTTTGTAAAACCATGTTGTATTTTGTCCCATTACCATTGACTTCAATGTCCTTAACTAATTTCTTAGCCAGTATAACCTATTAGACTGGTATCCACACTGCCCTTCCTCCTTATATACATTCTCCTACCCACGGCTGTATCCTTTCTTACTTCGTTTTCTTCCCTCTCAATGCTAAAATCCGGCGTGGAGATTACCTGGACATCTCCCAACCATCCCCCCCAGATTCCTAATTTAAAGCTCTCTTAATCAGTTGTGCCAGCCTCCATCCTAGAAGTCTATTTCCTTCCCTACTCAGATGAAGTCCATCCCGAGAGAACTGTCCTCTGTCCATGAATGCCTCCGAGTGGCCATACATCCCAAAGCCCTCCTTATAGCACCACTGCCTCAGTTGTTAGTCTGTTGATAGTCATAATCTTGTCACAGCTTTGTTGCCCTTCTCTAGGAACAGGCAGAATCCCACTAAAGATCACCTGAGCCTCAATTTCCTTAAGCGTCTTCCCCAGCCTAGCATAGTCTCCCTTAATACTTTCCAGCAAGAATCTAGCTGTATCATTTGTTCCCACATGAAGGATAATTAGGGGATTCTTTCCTGCTCCCTTTAGGATGCTTTTCAACCTCAGGTCTACATCCCGTATCTTAGCACCCGGAAGACAGCACACCCTTCTATTCTCTGGATCAGCTCTGGTTACAGGCCTATCCATTCTTCTCAGTAAAGAGTCCCCCGATCACGTAGACCTGCCTTTTCCTGGTGGCGGTGCTATTATCCAGTCTATCCCTTGTTCCCTCTGGCTGCAAGTTCTTCTATTATCCCCTGTAATCCTCTTCAAGCCATCCTGTATCCTCCTGGGGCTCACATTTGGTGTAGTCTCCATTGACTCTTCCCCTTTTCCTATAGAACTACCCGCTCTTCTCTTCTTCCTTGCCCTTCCACCTTCAGTGACTACTTGCTGAGCCCCTTCTTCATTTTCCAACTTTGCAAACCTGTTCTTGAGCTCTGTTTCTCCTTCTCTAGCCCCTCTTTTCTTCTGCCTGGTTCTTTTAGTCACATGCTTCCAATGACCACTTTCCTCACCCAGTCTCCCCTCAGAATTCCTCAGTTCTGCTTCCATCTGCAAGTCTGAGCTTTTCCCTTCAGATATCTCATGTCTTTGCTCCATAATCTGCTAGATATGCAGTTTCCTATTGTATGTCGGGGCTGGAGCAAAGATCTAAAACTCATAAATTAAAAGTGAGTGGGAACATTCTATTCAGGCAACATCAAGCAAGGAGGGACTAGAATTTAGACAGGTAAACTTCCTTACCTTCATATTCCAAACAGTCATTTTGTTATTAGTTCATAATTCAGTCACATCATCCAAAGGATTCCATGCTCCTCCCCACCTCCTCTCTAAAAAAAGACCCAAACAATTAAAAATAGTACTCCCTAAGGAAAAATATCCTGACATTATGAGGCATCTTGCAGACTTCAATTTATTTCTCCCATGCCACAGTAGCATAATAAAACAAAAATTATTCAAGGATAAAGCTTTAAACCTGAGTCTGTAAGAGCTCCTAAACACTATCTTCTTTTTCTCATGTATTAAAGTTTTCAGAAAGCACATTTTTCACCAATGTTATACTGAGGAGACAGCTATGCCCCCATTCTTTGAAGATGTGCAGACATGCAAAACTGATATGTCTCAACAAAATTCTTAGGAAAAGCACTGGGAAAATGAAGAAACAGCATACTGAAAAAGAAAATTATGATCTCTCAGCAGCTATGACTTACAGAAAACATTTTTCTTACATCCCTATGACTAGAGAGCTAATCAATAAATATTCTGAGCATGGAAGGGGAATACTATGAAACAGAGGTAACATCAGGAAATATACTATTAATTTATATTAAAGTTATTACAAGTATTATTTTGAATGCTTTCACAGTTAACAAAGCAAAAGCAGGGTATCAAAAGTTTACTAAATCTCAGGGCATTGTTCTTAAAGGGGGATATACTCTGACTCCATTTGCTAGAGAGGCAATGGGAGGAATGGTTATCCAGCTATTTCTAGAGTGCCAACCACAATGTTATTTCAGTAACAAGAACAGAGGTGATATTTCGAAGATATCTGATCATTTTTAAAAACAGAGGGAATATCTTTCATTCCATTCTTAACTTTTACAAACACAAAAATAAATGAACATGATAATAGCTATTTAAATGTGCTTGAGATAGAAATAGTTAAGTGAGTTCCATCATATACTATTCCTCTGGTGTACAGATCAAGCTGTTCATGCTGTGTTGAATTTGAGAACCAAGTTTTTGATGTACACATTGGCAATAATATCTGCAGTGTGACCAGATTTAATTATATCACTGCTATGGGAAGGACATATAAATATTTTATTTATTCCTATGCAAGCAATCCACAGGAAATATCCCAAACTCCATTGCCACAAAATCCTAGTAGTTGTAATAACATAATTGAGAAAGAGGGATTCTCCCCCTATTTCTCGATACTGTTATCATAAAAACAGGCTCATGGGAAGAAGCAAATAAAGCAGCTTACAGTAGATTGTTATAATAGAGCTGGATGCATGAATTTGTAATATGTAAAAGAGTAGTCTATTACAGTCAGAGAATGGCTCACCATACAGTGAACACAAGCAAAAATGGGAGAGCAATTTTATCAGAAGACAGATTTCTAAAAGTACATATAGATAACCTTCCGTAACTGCTGAGACTGATGGTATAATTTATGAAAGTAATGCAAAGAGTAAGGCTCCATATGAAGTTTTTGTAATAGTTCTTCTTAAACAACTTGTTTTATCAAGAGGTTTGTCTCCCAACATTTCTTCCCAATGTCAGAAACAGACATGCAAACAGTTAAAAAAAATGGACAAATATGAACTGCATTATATAGGGAACTTTATTTTCATACTATGAAAGAGCAGTGATGAGTGCTTAAAAGGATGGGAAGCTGTTTAGAAACACAGCAGTGCAAGGATTCTAGTCATTGGAGGAACACGCAATCCAAACAGCATAAATTCCCTGAAGCTGAGAACAATACCTCTATCTCAGCCAGCGCTACAAAAATGACTGCAAAGCCAGTATCATCTCATTTTGTTGGACTGTATATCAAGAGCTCCTTTACTGAATAAAGAAAATGGTCTGAAGAGTTCCAGTTTGCAACCAGTAATCCTACCATTCAGTTCAGCACAAGCCAATGTATCACCAGTCAGGGCAGTGCACATAAAGGGATTCCTGTCCCCAAGCTCAGGAGGTAGAATAGTCTGTAGACAGTGAACAAGGAGGAACAGAGTTTATTTTGTCTTTTGCTTGATAATTTACTATATTGGAAGAGCATTAGTGGATCTTTTCCTCTAAAAACAAAAAACAAAAAAAGAAAGAGCTAAAATCATCCTGATTGCACCAAACTGGCGGCTGTATGTTATCCTGACATGATCGAAATCTCAGTAAGAGATCCAGTAATTTTTCTAATAAAATGTTAATTTTTTGCTCACAACTAGAATATCTGCCAGAAAAGGATGAATTACAGGTACTGTGCTTGGAGATCTGCAATGGTTGCTGATTAGTTTCCAAGTGATTAAGGAGTTGATTTTTCCCTTAAAACCTTAAATGGGCCCTGGCCAGTTGATTGATCACCTCTCGATATGATATTCTATGTGGTATTGTCTTGAAAGAAATAAAATAAAGGGGGCTGTTTACAAGATGTTCTTCTGTCCTTTGGTCTGTAAGAGCCAGGATTTGATGACTTTCTGGTCATGCTGAAAAGCTAATTTTTTGTGGATGAACATTTCCATGAAGGAAAGTAGTAGCTTGACAGGCATTTGCTCATTCTGGTTTTTTTGAAGTCTGAAACATTGTTGATCATTTATTACAGTATAAATCACATTGGACAAGTAGGACAATTTATTGTGGAAATCATTTTATGAATGTAGTGTTACATTTTGTATAGTGTGTAAGTTTACAAGAGGCACTTTAAAAATTGAAATTAAAGAGATACATTTGTCCCATCTACCAACAAGAAATGCTAACTAAAAGATCAATTGTACAGCATATATATATATATACACAATGAGGTCCTGGTCCACATTTAGGGCTCCTAGGCACTAAGGTAATATAAATAGTAAGTAATAATACAGATGCCCCCTGACTTACGCAATTGTTCCGTTCTGGAAAGCCTTGTGTAACTCAAATTTTGCGTAAGTTGGAAATATATAACTGTACATTACACAAAAATTTCCTCCACTCGAAAATCCTATTTCTGGCTTACGGAGCTTTTTCCGTAAGTCCGAATTTGTGTAAGTCGGGTCTTCGTAACCCGGGGAGCATCTGTAAGCATTAGCATTCAAGAACATACTGAATTTTGGACACATCCAGCACCCTAACATTCTGTAGCTTTGCAGGAGCTAGAGGAAATACACTCTTCAAGGAACTGGATCCAGGCTCCAACCAAAAAGCAAGAGCAAGAGTTAGCCCACCTGAGGGTAAATGAGGATGGCAATGAACAAACACCACCACTTTCTGTTACAGAATTAGCTGAGGGAGCTTCATAGAAAAGTACTTCAATAGTCACAGGTTAGCCAAACCAGAGATAAGAGAATCGAATGACTAGAAAGTACACAGGCAGCCCTCAAGATGGAATTGAGCTCTAAGGAATGTCAGGCACAAGGCAAACAGGGCCCTGGAAAGGGAAGCTGCAATGCTGAAGAGGAAAAAAAGCAGGCCCAAGAAGGAGCCAAAATGCAACAGGAAGAACCTCTCAAGGGAGAAAAACAAAAATGATTCTTCAATAGCTATCATCACACACAATGTGGTGTGGGTCCAAAAGGTTCAGAAATGGACTTTCATACAGTCTTTACTGAAGGCCATAGGAAAAAAAATAGGATTTCAAATTATTTCTGATCACAAGAGAGAGCTGGATTGGATGAAAAATGTCCTTGTGTCTGAAGGCCATACATGCAAGTGTATCCTAGAAAACTGTTCCCAAAGAAACGGAAAAGCAGTCTAGCACAGATTTACCAGTGGCAAGAGCACAGTGCTGTTGATTACCACAGATGCTGCTGGAGAATTAGACTTACAAGATGTGCAATTTATGTTGAATTGCAAAGTCCCGAAGACCATGAAAGGGGTTCATTCACCACATAACCGCAGGACTATGTGGGATAGGAGTTGTAGTATCCTCAGACTTCACTGATGAGAATAAAAAAGCGGTTAAAAGGATTGCAGACTTCCTTGAGGTAGCCAAATAATAACTACCTCCCTGGCTGGAAACAATGATTAAGGAATGCATTAGGCCAGTAGCCCTAGAGAAGATGGTCAATGGGGTCACCCTGCTTGAATCCATAGAAGAATGGACAGATACTGATCATGCCCTCAAAAGGGCAAGATTCATGGAAAAAGAGTAAGGGATGTTACCCTTGGACCAGACCAGGTTTCTTTCTGCTGAGGGAGGTATATGATTGGGTGTGCCAGGCCTTTGTGGCCCCTTGCTGGCAGCCCCAATGCTTTGCTGTACCCCAACCCAGGAAAGTTATCTGAGAGGAAAAAAAAACAGTGAATATTAGCCTGCCTAGAGAAGCATCCCAGGAGCAGACATTTTGGGAACCATTGCAATCTGGTCTTCCAGCAGCTAGAAGGGTGGTGACCAGCAATAGCCAATCAAGGCCCAGCAGGTTGAAACAAAAGGAGCTGTCTGCTGCTTGCAAGACAGTTCCTGGTTGGAGCCAGTGGAGTAAGGAAGGATGCTCCCTATGGCACAGCCAAAGAAACCGGGCCAGGGAGGACCTGTTTCTGGCCACAGTCAAGAACAGGAATGTGTGAGGAACCCTGCTGATTTACTATGAAAATTTTTGAAAGAGAAAGTAGTTAAGGAAATAGAGATGCATGGTAATTGGGATAAAATACAACATTGTTTTAAAAAAGGTAGATCATGCCAGACCAACCTGATCCTTCTTTGAGAAGCTTACTGCATTTCCTTTGTCTAAAAAAGTCAGTTGATCTAATCTACCTGGATTTCAGTAAGGCATATAATACAGTTCCACATATGAAATTATTAGTTAACTTGGAGAAGATGGGGATTAATCTGGGAATTGAAAGGTGGATAAAGGTGAGACTTCACCATGTCATACTGAAAGATGAACTGTCAGGCTGGAGGAGAGTATCAGTGGAGTTTCGCAGAGGTCAGTCTTGGGACCAATCTTATTTAACATTTTCATTACTGACTTGGCACAAAAAGTGAGAGTGCGCTGATAAAATTTGCAGATCATACAAAGTTGGAAGGTATTGCCAATATGGAGGAGGATCAGAATATCATACAAGAAGATCTGGATGACCTTGTAAACTGGAGTAATAGAAATGGGATGAAACTTAATAGTGAAAAGTGCAAGGTCATGCACTTTGAGACTAACAACGAGAATTTTTGCTATAAACTGGGGACTTATCAGTTGGAAGTGACGGAGAGGAAAAAGACCTGCGTGTATAGGTTGAACACAGGATGACTATGAGCCATCAAGGTGATGTGACCATGAGAAAGATTAATGCAGTCCTAGGATGCACCAGGCGAGGTATTTCTAATAGAGAAAGGGAAGTGTTTTTAAGGTCAGGCTTGACAAAGCCCTGGCTGGGATGATTTAGTTGGGGATTGGTCCTGCTTTGAGCAGGGGGTTGAACTAGATGACCTCCTGAGGTCCCTTCCAATCCTGATATTCTATGATTCTAAGTCACTGGTGAGACCTCATCTGGAAGACTGTGTGCAATTCTGGTTTCCCATGTTTAAAAAAGATGAATTCAAACTGGAACAGGTGCAGAGAAGGCCTACTAGGATCATCCCAGGAATGGAAAACTTACCTTATTAGAGGAGACTCAAGGAGCTTGGCTTGTTTAGCCTAACCAAAAGAAGGCTGAGGGGAGATATGATTGCTCTCTATAAAGACATCAGAGGGATAAATACTAGCAAGGGAGAGGAGTTATTTAAGTTAAACATCAATGTGGACAGAAGAACAAATGGATATAAATTGGCCATCATCAAGTTTAGGCTCGAAATTAGGCGAAGGGGTTTTCAAACCTCAGAGGAGTGAAGTTCTGGAATAGCCTTCCAGGGGAGCAGTGGGGGCAAAACACCTAACTGGTTTCAAGAGCTTGGTAAGTTTATGGAGGGGATGTATGATGGGATTGCCTACAATGGCATGCGGCCCACTGGCAACTGACAGTAGCAAAAAACCCCAATGGCTGGAGATGTGACACTAGACGGGGAGGGCTCTGAGTTATTACAGATAATTCTTTCCCAGGTGTCTGCCTGGTTGGTCTTGCCCATATGATCAGGGTCTAACTGATCACCATATTTGGGGTCAGGAAGGAATTTTCCCCCAGGTCAGATTTGCAGAGACCCTGGAGGTTTTTTGCCTCTCTCTGCAGCATGGGGCACAGTCACTTGCAGATTTAAACTAGTGTAAATGGTGAATTCTCTGTAACGAAGTCTTTAATCCAGGATTTGAGGACTTCAGTAACTCAGCCAGAAGTTAGGGGTGGGTGAGGTTCTGTGGCCACAATGGTCCCTTCTGACCTTAACGTCTATGAGTCTAATTCAGCCCAGATGGGCAAGAAACTATGTTATTATAATTGATCTTGAAAGGCAAGGAACGGTTTCTATTTGAGTTTGTTTGTTGTACCCTAGAAAGGATTTGAACTGTGTGATCCAGCCAGAGAGTCGAGTCAGAGAAGACCTGCAGAGACCAACTGATAGTCTGCAGGGTGTGTCAGGAGCTGAAGAAAATAGCAACACTGTGCTCAGGCAAATGGGGGGTGCTCAAAGTAGTTAATGCAACCCACCACACTTTCCTATATATGCATCATCACGTTGGTACATAAGGCCATGTGGCGTATTAGTGTCAAACTTATCCAGTCAGTGGGGGAAGGGTATGGCCTAAAAGACAGGCATAACTGGTGAATGGACTGAAACTTACCTTGAGGAAGAAAGGCCATTGAATTTCTATAGCTGAGTAGGGCCCCAAAGAACTGAATTCTCTGTACAGGAACCAAAATTTATTTTATTTGTTTAGAATAAGTCCCAGATGGTTGAAGAGACTGACCATGAACTGGACACAATGAAGAAACTGATGCTCAGATCTGCCTTACAGCAGCCAATTGTCCAGATAAGAGAAGATGTGAACTTCCTTCCCTAACTTCTCAAAAAGGCTGCCACAACTGCCATGCATTTTGTAAGTACACATGAGGCTATGACAGGCCAAAAGGAAGTACTGTATACCAATAATGGTGTCCTATGAACTTCCTGTGACTTGGCAGCCCTGCCCATGGAAATATGTGCCCCAAAGCTTGACGGCAGCAGATCTGTCATTGAGATCCAGGGAAGGAAGAATCCATGCTAGGGAAACCGTGCAAACTTTCATGTATTTGATTAATTGTTGCATTTCCAAAGGTTCACTATGGGTCTTAGACCTCCCTTGGACTTGGGGATCAGAAAGTATGATAAAACCTCTTTCCATGATGTTGAAAGGGAACTTCTTCTATGGTCCCTAGAGTGAGCAGAGTCTGAACTTCTTGAAAGAGCTCTGATTCATGAAATAGGTCCATGAAAAGGGACATAGTATCCTAGTCTCACAGTGCTTAGGACCTGCTTGTTCATCATTATGGCTTCCCAAGCATTGACGAAGTGGGACAATCTGTCCCCAGATGGTGGGGGTTGAGAGGTGGGGGTGGGGAAGATATCTGGAAGATCACAAACAACTGTATTGCTGTCCTCAAGAGAGAAGTCAAATGGGCTGGCTTCTGCCCAACAGATCATTGAGGACAAGCCAGATGATCTGAATTGGAGTTGGAGGACCTCCTTCTTTGTGTCTGTTTTCTCCTTGAAAAATCTTGATGCCTTGAAGCATAAAAGGACTGCCTGTAGTTCTGTTGCTATACAGAGGCTATCCTGATGTCTTTTGGGAGCTGGGTGGAGTGTAGCATGAGAGAAGGGTAGCACAAGAATACTTAAATGAATGCAAAGTCTTGCCTTTTTTGTCAGAAAACAGAAAATGACAATCAAAGGGGAAATCCTCTATAGTTTGCTATACCCGAGTTATGTCACCACGAGGCTCTTTTTATTGTTATTGCACAGGCCATCACCCTAAAAGAAGCATCCAAAACATTACATTCATGCAGTTTGTCCATAAACTTGGACATAGTATCCCAGTTCAAAAAAATCATATTTAGCTAATAGTGCCTGCCCGTTCAGTATACACATCTGGAGAGAGTAGGCAGAATAAATTTCTCCCCCCAACAAATCAAGAATCTTGGGCTTTTCGGGGGGTGGGGAGCTGATTTAAATCTTCATCGACACACCTCTCATGGGCAGCGGTAACTACGAGGAAGTTTGGGGAAGGATGTGAATAAAAGCACTCAAAGCCTTGCATCAGGACACAGTAAAATTTCTCTGTATACTTAGTAGTAGGAGCTAAGGAAGCTGTTGTGTGCCATAGGGCAGTGGTTCTCAAAGCTAGTTCGCCGCTTGTTGATGGAAAGCCCCTGCCGGGCCAGACTGGTTTGTTTACCTGCCACGTCCGCAGGTTCGGCCGATCATGGATCCCACTGGCTGCAGTTTGCCGCTCCAGGCCAATGGGGGCTGCAGGAAGGACGGCCAGCACGTCCCTTCGCCCGCGCCGCTTCCCGCAGTCCCCATTGTCCTGGAGCGGAGAACCGCGACCAGTGGGATCCGCAATCGGCCGAACCTGCGGACGCGGCAGGTAAACAAACCGGTCAGGCCCAGCAGGGGCTTTCCTTGAACAAGTGGCGGACCGGTTTTGAGAACCACTGCCATAGGGTCTTCAGTGGCTCCAAAGGCCTCTTAATAGGGAGGGCTACTTTGCCAGGGTCCAGCACCTAAAGAACATCCAACAGCTTGTGGGTATTCTATTGGACCAGTTCAGCTTGTATGCCCAAAGCATTCTCCTGAGTAGGTCTTGATAGGATTAAAAATCCTCTGGAACTGGAGGAGCTGGGTGGGGTCCCAGAATTGTCAAATGAGAAGGATGAGACAGTAACAGCAGCCAAATATTGCCCATATCTCCAAGACAAATACATTACTAAGAACTTCCTGTCAATACAATGTGAGGAAGAATTATTTCTCTTAAAATTCAAAAATACTGTGACATATCTACAGCCTGGAATGTTGGTTTAAGTAATTGAATTTAATGTGTATTGCTCCTAGATGCATAGCTCATACTAAAATAAATGCACTGCTTGGTGAATTTTAAATAGTTTATACTGAAATTGCTATACTGCACATTTGAAAAGAATGTAGTACTCATAGGAAAAGAGATACCTATTAAATGGTATAGTGAAGTTCAGTGGGTGATATCACCTACTGATTCTGATATATTGCTTTCTCAACCATATTTATCACCTAATTCACATATATTACTTATTAAACTAGATACATTTCAAACAGATTTGTAAAAATGAACTGGATGCTTCCACATTAAATCAATTCTTATCAATTCAAAGAAATTGCCTAATCAAACATCAGTGTAGTCGCATTGTATATACAATATATACCAATTGCTAAATTAAATGTATGAGTATTATATATATAAACTAACCAAACTCAGTATGTGATTTATGGAATATAAATACAAATAAAATACTGTACAAATAGTCATACCAACTATTAAAACATACACAATAAGGGATATGGCACATTGGTTCTTTTTAAGATTTTACACTGTGTAATTTAGGGTTTTATACTGACACCCATCTAAGCACTTTAGATGGTTTTAAAACCGTTTGAAGAATGTATGTAATCTTTTGCACTATATATTCACTATCAACTTTTTCCAACTGTATTGGGGAATGTTAGAGTATCATGTGAAATTGTTTAGGAATAGTCATATATTGCTGCTGAAAAGACTTATGTAGTAGCTATAAAAGCCATATGGTTTTGACTACTAATAGGTACTGAAACAGTGAAGAAAATGAACTTACCTATGCAAATTAACTTATTCTTATTCATTAGAAGATTACTTTAATGAAGTCTTTTAATTTTGTATATATGTTAAAAGTGTCCAGCAAAGGAAAAGAGCTGGGATTGTGTATAAATATATAATATAGTTGGGATTGTGCCCTTTTTTGTTACTTGACATTAAATAAAGAATGTCTGAAAGGTTGTTTGTTTTAACAATCACTTTTTTCTCAGTTAGGTTTTTTTAACCTTACAAATATTTGCAATACTAATTAGCTTTAGGCTAATACTTAGAGGCCCCAACCAAGATCAGGGATGCAAAGTTTATGCCAATGGTGGGCAACCTGCGGCCCGTCAAGGTAATCTGCTGGCAGGCCACGAGACAGTGTTTACATTGACCATCCGCAGGCATGGCTGCCTACAGCTCCCAGTGGCCATGGTTTGCCGTTCCTGGCCAATGGGGGCTATGGGAAGCAGTGGCCAGCACGTCCCTGTTTGTTTACAAGTTTGTTTACATTTGCAGCAGATAATGCTGCCTGCTTCTTGTTTACAATGTCACCTGAAAGTGAGAACAGGCTTCACATGGCACTGTTTTAGCCAATGTTGCAAGATATTTATGTGCCAGATGCGCTAAAGATTCATATGTCCCTTCAGGCTGCACCCACCACTCCAGAGGACATGCATCCATACTGATGATTGGATCGTTATCGAGCAGAACCAAAGTAGTGCAGACCAGTGCATGTTCATTTTCATTATGAGCCAGATGCCACCAGCAAAAAGGTCGATTTCCTTTTTTGGTGGTTTGGGTTCTGTAGTTTCCACACTGGAGTGTTGCTCTTTTAGGACTTCTGAAAGTATGCTCCACACCCCATCCCGATCAGATTTGGGAAGGCACTTCAGATTCTTAAGCCTTGGGTCGAGTGCTGTAGCTATCTTTAGAAATGTCACATTGCTATCTTCTTTGTGTTTTGCAGTGAAAGTGGTTCTTAAAACAAACAACATGCTGGGTCATCATCCGAGACTGCTATAACATGAAACATACGTCAGTATGCATGTAAAACACAGAGCAGGAGACATACAATTCTCCCCCAAGGAATTCAGTCACAAATTTAATTAATGCATTATTTTTTTAAACGAATGTCATCAGCATGGAAGCATGGTGGCCAAAGCCTGAAGGGGCATACAAATGTTTAGCATATCTGGCACGTAAATACCTAGCCATGCCAGCTAAAAACATGCCATGTGAATGTCTGTTCTCACTTTCAGGTGATATTGTAAATAAGAAGCAGGCAGCATTATCTCCCGTAAATGTAAACAAACTTGTTTGTCTTAGCAATTGGCTGAACAAGAAATAGGACTGAGTGGACTTGTAGGCTCTAAAGTTTTACATTGTTTTGTTTTTGAGTGCAGTTATGTAACCAGAAATAAAAACTGACATTTGTAAGTTGCACTTTCATGATAAAGAGATTGCACTTCAGTACTTGTATGAGGTGAACTGAAAAATACTATTTATTTTATCATTTTTACAGTGAAAATATTTGTAATAAAAATATTAAGTGAGTATTGTACACTTTGAATTCTATGTTGTAATTGAAAAAAATATATTTGAAAATGCAGAAAAACATCCAAAATATTTAATAAATTTCAATTGGTATTCTATAGTTGAACAGTGCGATTAAAACTGGGATTAATCACGATTAATTTTTTTGAGTTAATTGCGTGAGTTAACTGCAATTAATTGACAGCCTTATCTCAAATACGTAATCCAAGTGGGAAAATTTAAGGAAGCTGTAGCTACTTTTCCATGACTATTAAAATACAAGTCTAGAATTAAGTAGAGATAAGCATTAACATTTCAGTTTACTTGTTCCCATGGCATAACTTTCATCCTAAGCGTGGTTAGAACATTCATCTATTCTACACTTCATTTACTATATCATGATTATAAACAGGCAGTAGCCTCTCTAACAGTTAGGGTCACAACCAACATTCATTATAAACCTATTTTAGTCCCCCACCATAACTTTGGCTTGGAAAACTGGTTTTGCCTGAAAATTAGCAAATTTGATGGCAAAGGTGAATAGTTCTGCAGAGTTTGAAGAAAACCAGTCATGCAGTTTTTGAGTTATTGGTTGGTAAAAAGTTTCCCTAATTTGAAGTTTTTATATTTGCCTAACTTTTCTCAATAGCTCCAAACAGTTAAATCTCCTTGTAAACTCATGCATTGGACATTTTTGGAAAAAGTAAGTTGAAATTAATCAAAGTTATCAATGTTTTTTGTTGTATATAGGTTTGGACCCAATCCTGCTCCCATTGAATTATGATTTCTGTGGGGTTACAGGCCCAATCCTGTTGTCATTTCTAGCCATGTCTACACTACACGGTGCTACAGCAACACAGGTATGGTGACATAGCTATGCTGCTGTAACCCCATAGTACAGATGCAGACAACAGTGACGGAAGGGGTTTTTCTGTCACCGTAGGAACTCTCTCTCTCTCTCTCTCTCCAAGTGATGGCAGAGCCAGACAGAGGATTTGGAGGGTCTGGAACAAAATCTGAAACTGAGGCCCCCATCCTTCCAAAAAAGCTAATATGGAGATGAAAGAACATAAGAATAGGCAAGGGGCTTGGGGATAGAGAGAGCCCAGGCCTTTGGAGTCTCTGCCCTTCCCATGGAGGCATGGGAGGAGGGGCCTACGCTGCTCCTGTGGCCAGGGAACCACACTTGGTTCTGCCTTTCTCCAAGTTCTGGCCCAGCTGCCAGTAGGAGTGGTATCCTTGACCCTGCTTCTACTTCTGGGCTCTCAGCCTGATGAGTTGCCTTGGGGCTGGCATAATGATGCCAAAGACAGCAATGGATCCTGGCCCACTCTGTCCACCAGCTCCTGTCTCAGTTTAATTTAGCTGAGAACTTTCCCCTATTAAGTTATTTGTTTCTTCTTATGATTAACTGGTCCTAGATTCATTTTAAATATGTTAATATCCTAGAGGTAATAGGGTTTGTGCATGCATTTATTCACCTGACTACTAGAAGGAGGCACTGCATATTCAGAAGTCCTGCCATCAAATGAAAGAGCTTAATGAAGCCTGGCCCATTGGCGCTAAAATGAGTTACAGAATCACTTCAAAGGGAGCAGCCAATGGACTGTACCATTCTTGGGGATCAGAATATTCGAAGAAGGTGCTACACATTGAAAAAAGTCTGACCAATGAGCAGAGTGTTCTAGATGGGAAACTTTAAAACTCTTGTTTTTTACTATGGTTTCTTACCAAAACTGCTGCTTGATTAATCTTAAGTATTCAAGATGAGGATCCTGAAACCATTCCATCTTTTCTTCTCTTTCTTTGTGTGAAGATGGCCTTCTCTGACCCATAATCCATGCTGAGCTATGTGGAAATGTGGGAAGTGTCTAATAACCATCCTTTCTTCTTTCAGGTATCATATGGTTTTGTTTATCTTTCCTTTAACCACAATATTTTAATGGTAGCACCAAACTGTTCAAATTAAAGCTCTGCTTCTGAATCCTCAATATTCTTGCTCTTCATTACCACCCATCCCATTCATTTATCCTATTTTGATTTTTTTTATAAAAGTTTCTGATACAAGCCCAGCTCCGCTTACTTTTTGAAAATTTTTAGATAATATCAGGTATGCTCAGACCAAGACAGCTAATCTTTTTCAAGTATCCAGTCAATGGCTTTCCAGTTGCAACATACCAAGACTTCCATGATTTATCATAATTAATCCAGAATCCTCTAAAACTCAAATAAAGGTACGTCGGATATAAATCATCCTTAAAATGTCATATGCCGTTGTGCAGGAAAAGTTGAAAAGATTACTCTTACAGAAAAAGGATGCTTTAGGAAAACTCATCCTGGATAACAAGTCTAAACTTTAGCAGGTACATATACCTTGACTGTATGATGGCTAGAAAGGTCTCACCATTCTTATAGTCATATAGAGTTGTTTGAGGCTAAGAGAACGTTCACAGAAAAAAGTATCTGAATCTATGAATACTCATATCTGAATCTATGACTACTCAGAACATCATACTTTGGTATGTGCTGAAATCAGTAAAGACAGTTACATTCAGATCCATCTTTTTTCAAACAAGGGAAAGCATGCATTATTGAGATATCTAGTTGTAAAAGTCCAACTGAATTTTATACAAAATAATTTAAGCCCCAGTTTTTTGTTCACCTTCAGAAAACTCAAAATTTTCTTCAGAATTTCCATTAAAAGTCATCTCTGGGCTAAGGCAAAGAGTGAAAAATTTCAGCACCAAAATAATTTTTTGAGAAAATTATAAATAGCTGAGCACAGGGACTTAAAATAAAAGAGACATCACTGAACCTTAACTACAGAGTTGCTACCATGATACTGTCAACATCTTTTCAACAGACTATTTATTTGTAATAAACTCGGTTTAATTATTGGTTCCTAAACATGTAAGTAGAGCTGGTCAGAAAATGGGTATTTTTCCATGGAATTTCAACGTCTCATTGAAAAAACAAGTTTCCAAAAAACAAAAAAAATTTCACAGAAAGCAGGCACTTTCCTTGACAAATTTTTAGTTGAAAACCCAAATCTCCTTAAAGAAAACCCCAGAAAGATAATTTTTTGACCAGCCCGTCACATGAGCATGTTTTGCTGCTTGCAAATAAACCCATTACCATAGTTGTTTACTATATGTCTCCATGTAATCACCATGAAAAAGATTTCAGTTTCAGCAGTTGGAGAAGCTGCAATACTAATTGGAAGGACTTTAGGTCAGGTCCTTTTACCAATGAAGTTAATGAGAGTTTTGCCACTGACCTCTCTGGAGTTAGGATATATTAAGGCTAGAAGGACCATTTTGATCATCTAGTGGTTCTTATCCTAATCTTTGGTTCTCAAAATATGTTCTTGCACCCCTTATCAAAAATCATTGAAGTACGTTAGTTCTTTAAACCTAGATAATTTTTCTGTTTGTATATTACAGTAATAGATAAAAATAAATGTTAATACATAGGTTTGATGAAAAAAGTAGTTGTACTTACGTGCCTATGCTTAATTTATGTTTTCAATGATCTACCTTCCCAAAAAATCTGGCACATCTCGCACCCCCAGAAAGGGCATCTCGCACCCCAGGTTAAGAACAACGGATCTAATCTGAGCTCATGCATAACACAGGGCATAAAACTTTGCCCAATAATTCTTGCATCGAGCCCATGACTTCTAGCTGAGCTAGAGTTTATCTTTTAGAAAAACATCTGATCTTATTTTAAAGACTTCTAGTAATGGAGAACCCACCACATCAAGTTATCCCAGTGATTAATTACCCTCAGTGTTTAAAAAAATTGGGCTTTTTTTTTTCAGTCTGAATTTATCTAGCTTCAGCTTTCAGCCATTGGATCTTGTCATGCCTTTGTCAGCTAGATTAAAATGACCTCTACTACCAAAAATTTTCTCCCCATGCAGGTAGTTAAAGGCTTTGATCAAGTCATCTCATAGCTTTTTCTTTAATAACCTAAACAGGTTGACTTTCTTAGATCTTTCACTTTAATGCAGATTTTCCAAACCTCAAATCATTCTTGTATCTCATTCTGAGCACTTACCTGTTACCTGAAATTGGGCCAGCTAGTAAGCTTAGGGAGGACTAATGACCCACCAGAGTTTGGCAGAAAGCAGCACGTTTATTATACTGATAGCTAAACTCAAAAGAAGTGTGTGTGTGTATGTGGGGGGGGGTCACACTCACACTCGCATACTCACGCTCCCAGGACAGGCACAGCACTGGAAATGTCAGGATCCTTCAAGGTAAGTGGGGTCCCACAGTGCAGCAATGGATGATGTGATGAAGGTAAGTCTTCCTGAGGCATGATGGAATGCAATGCGATGAACCACTGGCCAGGCGGTCTAGGCGAAGGGCCTTCATGGGAGGTACAAGCTTGTGAGTGTACTCCTGAGCACACGGCCCCTTCCCTTTTTAAGGACCTGCTCCTCATGGCCTGCGACTAGAGATGATTTAGCCACATCTGGTTGGTCACACTCCACCTCGGACAGTGTCCATGCATTGGGTGTGTGAGCGCTGCCTAATCAGAGTGTCATGGCCTGCAACTAGAGATGACTTGGCCGCATCTGGTTGGTCACACTCCACCTCGGACAGTGTCCATGCATTGGGGGTGTGAGCGCTGCCTAATCAGAGTCCCAGACACCTTGTCTACCTAGGAGCTCTTCTGATCTTCCAGCTGTTCAACCAGCCCATTCATCCCACAAGCATTCCAGGAGGGAGGGGGAGGGGGAAATCCACTTCACAGGTATTCAAAGAGGGAGAGGAGACAATGGGGGTGGGGGGAAAGCGTAACAGACCTTTTGAGCATACAGCTATACATAGCATAGTCATACAGAGCATACAGATCACTGCTGTTCCTACAGCACTCCACCCCTTAATCTATGATCATTACAGTCATTGTAGGGCACAGGTGATCTGTTGCAAACAACCCAAACAATCATAACCAGGTGAATATAACTAAAACCATTACAATTGACTAAACATCAGATATAATATAAACACAAATGCAAACAATCACAATTATAATAATTGGGAATACAATAAAACCATCACCATTACAATAACTGGTTACGCTGACAAACAAAATGAGGCCCAAGTTTGATGCTGCAATAGCCATCAAACAATAAAAGTTAACGCTAACCCTTAAAAACACAACAAATAAGATTTGTGGGAGTACCACAGTTGTCATGCAAGGTTAAACTGATTTAGAAGATACATAGTAACAGAGAACTTGATGAAATTGCGAATACTTAAACTAACATTTAGTTGCTAAAATGTTGCAGAATCCCCTATTACTAATAGTTGTTCTCAAGAGGTCTTGGGAGGAGGGGGGGGAACAAATCCAAGACCTGAAAGACGGGGCCCTACAATCACGGGCCAAGGTCAAAAATCCCACTAGGGGGTGATAATAGGGGCCAAGACCTGCTCTAGGCACCAGCAAAGCAAGCACATGCTTGGGGCGGCACATTTCCAGGGGCAGCCTTGCCCAGCCATGTGCTGCCTTGCCCAGACCCCACATGACTCTGCCTATGGTCTGGCCCCAGGCGGGTAGTGCTGAACCCTGTGCCCCCGGGCTGGGCGAGGAGGTAAGGGCAGCCACGCCACGGCTCTAACAGGTGGGATCCCACAGCAAGGAGGAGGCGGCCAAAGGGGCAGAGCTGGGGGAGGGAAGGGGATGAGCCAGAGCCGCCTGTGATCCTGTGACCGGAGCAGCTGCTGCCTCCCTCTGCCCGGCTTGGTGGGTTACTGTCCGGCTGCCGCACTCCCTCCACGCCTGCCCTGCAGTGACCCCTCCCAGGTACTTGCCCCCACCACCCATCCTGACTCCATCTCCGCCAGCTGGGCTGGGCAGGGCACAATGCAGGGGCTGGCCGGGCTTGCTGCCATCTCCAGCCCGAGACAGGGGGTCGGGCGCTGCCTACTTCCGGGATGCCGAAGCCCCCACTGCTGCTGGGGAGTAGACGCAAGCTGGGGCGGCAGTTCCAGGACTGGTGCCTCCACACCTACGGAGACTCGGCCAAAACCAAGACTGTGACACGGACAATGTACCAGCACATCGCTGAGGTGCTGCAGGAGGGGGCCAGCTTGGGCACCGGCTCCGGTTGGGGGGAGAAAGGCAAGTTCCAGTTCTGGGTCTGGTACAAGGGCTTCCGGCTGGGAAGTGGCACCCGGGAGGCAGCAAAGATGGGTCAAGTGGTGTATGTGCCGGTTAGTGCACGCCGTGCCCCGGGGGCTCGGTGTCTGTCTGTCTTGTGTCTGTGTGTCCTTCCCTCCCACAGCCAACATCCCCAGGGCCGAGGCACACCACAGGGGAGAGACCCAATGGGGGCAGGCCCCCCCCAGCATCACACACCCCACTCAGCCAGCCATCCTGGCCCTTATCCCATCAGCACTAGCTGGCACATCCCATATGTAAAAGCCAAAAAAAAAAGTGTGGGGGGGAGGGTGGCGGCAAAAAACCTAGAGCCGGCCCTGATGAGAGCCCATGAACTTGGGGAAGTAGAACCAGGGTGCATAGAGGAAAGTGTGGAATTAACAATACAAGAAAATTGTAACTAACAATACAAATGTATCAATAACAAAAATCAACAAAATGATCATTAGAGAACCTAACAAAAATAAACCTGATGCATTGGGGACCAAAGTCTTTTTGGACAGAGGTGGATGTGATTGATAATTTGGTTGGAGATCGGTGAAGTAGAGAGAGGAAAAGGCATTTACCCTAATGTAGTATCCCCTCTCTCTCTGGAGCCAATGCTAGCACAGGACACCCACCAGAGACAGACGCAGAACATGCAACACAGAACACTGAACACAGACTTTGTCACGACACCATAATCATTGTATTTCTGTAACTTTTCAGCTGGTACCAGCTCTCCTGATGTTCCGGTTTGGAGGCTGAAAGATAGAAGCTTAGAAACAAATTAGCGAGTGCTCCCACTGCGGCAGACCCTGCTTGTTTGAGTTGTCTGTGGTGTACCCATTTTCCCTCTGGGGTTTTATCTATGCCACCCAGGGTTTTTGCTAACTTTATTGCTTGCGTGGGAGCCAACTTGGTCTCTGCCACAGCGTATCTGGTACTTGGGGCTGCCCCGCCTCCTGCAGGTGCAGGCCCACAGTTTCAGACCATCCTCTGGACCACCGCAATACGGTGTCTGGGGTCCGGCCATCTGGAATCCGGATCTGGGGGATCCAGATCATACCAGATATCCGTGTCCCAATCATCATATGGTCTCGTGCCCCCCTGGGCTTTCACTCCAATGGCGGGGCCCGGGCTGAATAAACCCCCCGGACCCTGTTCTCCTGGGCAGACCCCTCCAGAATCAGATCCTTCAGGCAGGTAACTGCCTGACTCAGAGCAGCATTCTCTACTTCTACAGTAGAACCTGCGCCTTCCACATATCCCATTCCTTCTCCCACTCATGAATTGTACTCCCAGGTGGAACTGCCTCTGGCATCCAGGGGTCTGCCCCTTTCTTTTGAGGCCATTCTAACACCCCGGCCGGTGGCGCCGCTCCACAAGGGGGGTGTCTTCTCGCTTGGGCTGCTTTGCCTTTTCCTTCCCCTTGCCTCACAGTGGCATACTTAGCAGTGATATCCTTTTCTCCCTGCAGTGGGTTGCTAGCCTACCACTTTTTCACGCAGGCTCGAGCTGGACCACCCAAGAGACCACCAGGGGGCACCAGGGGATTTACACCTAATTCTCTCCCTTGCCTGACACCGGCATATTTAACAGTGGCATCCTTTTCTCCCTGCAGTGGGTTGCTAGCCTACCACTTTTTACAGGGTCGACTCAAGAGACTAGCAGGGGGCACTAGGAGCCCCCTACTCTTGGGTCAAATCCTCCACTAAGCTGCCCACATTCTCCACCATTAATGTTACCTGAAATTGGGCCAGTTAGTTAGCTTAGGGAGGACTAATGATCCACCAGAATTTGGCAGAAAGCAGCACCTTTATTATACTGATAGCTAAGCTCAAAAGTAGAGGGGGGGGGAGTGTCACACTCACTACTCACACTCCCAGGACAGGCACAGCACTGGAGATGTCAGGATCCTTCAAGGTTAGTGTACCACAGCACAGCGATGGACGATGCGATGAAGGAAAGTCTTCCTGAGGCACAATGGAATGCAACGTGATGAACCACTGGCCAGGCAGTCCGGGCGAAGGGCCTTCACAGGAGGTACAAGCTTGTGAGTGCACTCCTGAGCACATGGTCCCTTCCCCTTTTAAGGACTTGCCCTCATGGCCTGCAACTAGAGATGACTTGGCTGTGTCTGGTTGGTCACACTCCACCTCGGACAGTATCCATGCACTGGGTGTGTGATCGCTGACTAATTAGAGTCCCAGACACCTTGTCTACCTAGGAGCTCTTCTGATCTTCTAGCTGTTCAACCAGCCCATTCATCCCACAAGCATTCCAGGAGCGAGGGGGAGGGGGAAAGCCACTTCACAAGTATTCAAAGAGGGAGAGAAGACAAAATGGGGGGGGGGAGTGTAACAGACCTTTTGGGCATACAGGTTATACATAGCATAGTCATACAGAGCATACAGATCACAGCTGCTCCTACAGTATTACCAATATCTTATTTTGAAGTGTTGACACCAGAACTGGACATAGTATTCAAGAAATGGTTTCATCAGCATACAGAGGTACTACAACCTTCCTACTCCTTTTTGATATTCCCCTGCTTATACATCCCAAGATCACATTAGCCCTCTTAGTCACAGCATTGCCCTGGGAGCTCATGTTCCGTTGATTATGCATCATGGCCCAAAAGTCCTTTTCAGAGTCACTGCTTTCCAGGAGACAGTTCCCCATCCTACAAATGTGACTGACCTTCACACACAAACCCCCGCCCTGATTTATGACACTGCATTTGTCTGTATTAAAATGCATATTGTTCAGGTAAGCCCAACTTATCATTGGATCCAAATTGCTCTGTAGAACTATCCCAATAATTATTTTTACTCTACTGATTTTTGTGTCATCTGCACACTTTGCCAGGGGTGATTTTATATCTTACATTTGGAAAGAACAGATCTCTGTGGGACTGAACAAGAAACACCCACATTGGATGACGAGTCCCCATTTACAATTATTTGTTGAGTTCACTAAGTTAGTCTATTTTTAATCCATTTATTGGATACAGACCCTTGGTTCTGGTCTCCTTTTAATTAATGTAATTGAGTCAGATTCTCAGCTGGTGTAAATCTGCATTGCTCCATTCAGAAGTCATCTGGCACTATATGTCTTTTGTTAGTGTTGGTATCTGATTGACGTGAATGGTCTTTCCAGGGTCCATCACTCTCAAATGGCCAATTCTGTATTATTTCATTCTACTTTCTAAATTTCTTAACACATGTATCTCTTAAATAATTACCTCCCTAGAATGACCAAGGCTGTTAGCGATGTCAGGCATTCAATTTTCCTTTAATAACAAATACAAAGTATCCAGAGGTTTAATAAGTCAATATCACTCTATCGGTCACTTCACAACTCAATATATTTTATATAAAATTTGATGTACATTATCTTAAATTTGTTTAAATATTATTATAAACATAATCTTTAAGAAGATGCAGGTCCGGAGTGACAGTCATTCATTAGTATATTATTAATTTTGTTATCCCTGTTCTTTGGTAAAATGTCCTGCATAGAGGCTGGAAACCTTCTTCCACATTTGATTTGTGGTCCCATCAAAACAAAAATAAAATTCCAGTTCATATCATTATTGTTTTGTCTCCTATAAACTCCAAATCAAATCCTGTATCAGATTGTCTAGTTTGTTTGGAGATGTTTTGACATCTCCCATATCACAGTTCATCGTCATCAGATAAGGCATCGAGATAATCTGTATCAACATATAAGAGAAATCCAGAAAACAAACTGTCTGACCAAGTGGGATCTGCAAAGAGACCATTTTGGTCAGTGTAGAAGATCTCAAGCCACACTTCATCTTCTGCTTGAAGATAGATCACCGTGGATCCAGAAGCTACGTCATGGTTTCCTGTGTTAGCATCAAATGTCTTTATTCGGTATTTCCCATTATGAACCAGCCCAATTGCAAGATGCTTATTTGCTAAGGTGATCTCATAAGAGAAGTAATAGATCCCTGGAAAGGCACATATAAATTTCCCCGTGGAAGGACTGTAATGCTCACCCTCATTGAAAAGGACTTTATTGAATATGATTGGTAATCTTTCTTCTGGGTAGCTCGTGGTGATGCCAACAGAAAAGGCAGATTTCAGCACTATCCTTCCACACTTACAGATCCCTGGTACACCTCGTTCTCCTCGTTCTCCTTTATCTCCCTTAGGCCCAGGTGGTCCAGCAGGACCCACTTCACCTTTGGCACCAACCAATCCTGTAGGTCCTTTTTTACCAGACTGTCCTGGGTCTCCTTTATCTCCAGTTGTTCCTAAAGGTCCAGTCTTGCCTCTTAAACCTTGAAAAACATTTTATATTAGTTAATTATTACATATACAATCTCTTTTGTAGGTGGCAAAGCAAATGATTCCATGAGCTACTGGATATGTTTGAACAAAATTAAATATATAATGAAACTAGTTTGGTGTAATCCTGTCAGATTTTCAAAAACACCCCACACTTAGAATGGAATCTGAGATTTTAAAAACATGTCTGTTTTTTGTATGTGTGCACTGACAATGCATAAAATTCATCACAAGTCAAACAAGGGTGAGACGTTATATTAATACTAAGGACCTTAATCTGGCATTTATTTATTTAAAGGTAAAACTCCATTTATTCTTAATGGAAGTTCTGTGTGCAGAACAATGACAGGATATAGCCATAAGAGCTTTAAAATTCTATTAGTAAATTATGTCACTATTGACAAGAAATAGCTTATATTTTTTAAACTGGAAATTCTTTAAAACTTCCAGTTACTGTATGACAGAGGTCCCGGCATGCCTCTAGCGGGGAGTGGAGGAACATCTGAGATGGCATGGCGGGACCTGGGCAGCCCCCCCGGGGCGGGAGGAAGGAGGGAGCATCTCCCAGCCTCCTCCCTGCCTCCAGCTCTGTTCTGATCCCATCCCCAAACACATTGATGGCTCCCGGCCTGGTGCCCAGCCCAGTCCTCAGTGTGGCTCTGCTCCCAGCCCCATGCTAGCCCGCAGCCTCGGCTGTTGGCCACGGCTCCATTCCTGGCCCAGGGCTGAGGCCGGGGGCCCGGCCAGGAGCAGAGCCTCATCTGGCCATGGGCCCTGCTGCCGGCCCCCACCATACCCTGGCTGCAGCTCTACTCCAGCCTCCCCCACCCCGCCCCCGAGCCGCGGCTCCCCTCCTGGCTCTGGGGTGGGTATGAGGGAGCGCAGACAGGAGTAATGGGGGGTGTGACCCTCAAAAGTCTGGGGACCGCTGCTATATCGCATAGACATTTGACAACCAAAGTACTAAACAGTACCTCTCAACTGAACTCAATCTATTAAACTGTACTTTTTTTATGTCTATATAATATTATACGTATTATACTATAATAGTTACCTATCTTTTCAAAGATGCATTTATTCCAAGGCCAGAAGGGACCACTGTGACCATCTATTCTGACCCCCTGTATAGCAGAGGCCATAAAAAAAAATCCTAGAACAGATCTTTTAGAAAAACATCCAATTTTGATTTAAAAATTGTCAGTGATGGAGAATCCATCACAACCCTTGGTAAATTGTTCCAATGGTTAATTACTTTCATTGTTAAAGTGTTATGCCTTATTTCCAGTCTGAATTTATCTAGCTTCAACTTCCAGCCATTGGATCATGTTATACCTTTCTCTGCTAGATTGAAGAGCTTATAATCAAATATTTGTTTCCCATGTAGATACTTAGAGTCTGTAATCAAGTCATCCCTTAACTTTCTGTTAAGATAAATAGATTGGGCTACCGAGCCTATCGCTATAAGGTATGTTTTTTAACCCTTTAATCCCTGGTGACTTTTCTCTGCACCAGAATTTATCAGCATCCTTCTTGAATTGTGGGCACCAGAACTGGACACAGTATTCCAACAGCACTTACACCAGGGCCAAATATTGAGGTAAAAATAACCTCTCTACCTCTACTTGAGAGTCTCCTATTTATGCATTCCACTATCACATTAGCCCTTTTGGAAACAGCACCTCAGTGAGAGCTCATGTTCAACTGATTTTCCACCATGACCCCCCAAATCTTTTTTAGAGTCACTGCTTCCCAGGATAGAGTTCTCCATCCTGCAAGAATGGTCTACATTCTTTGTTACTAGATTTACATTTAGCCATATTAAAAATACATATTGTTTGCTTGCACCCAGCTTACTAAATGATCTAAATCACTCTAGATCAGTGACCTGTCCTCTTTCTTGTTTACCACTTCCTCAACTTGTGTCAATGCAAACTTTATCAGTGATGATTTTGTTTTTGCTAGAACATTGATAAAAATATTAAATAGTGTAAGGCCAAGAACCAATCCCTTCAGGACCCCATTAGAAACACATCTGCTCATTGATGAATTCTTAATCCATTTAATGTGTGCCTCGTTAATTTTATATTGTTCCATTTTTTAAAATCAAAATCTCATGAGGGATGTCTCCAGAACAAAGGATGACCTTATGTAACAAATAAGCAGCAATACCACCACAAATGTGGTGATATTTTATATCAACATTTAAAAAATAAATATTGAAAAATGATTTAAAGCAACAAGAAAAGGGGCAATGGTGGGACAAGGTTTGGAGTGATTCAGTAATAAAGAAAATTGTACATTAATGTTGACCATGTCCTTTGGCTGACTAGGGATGTTTTAGAAACAAATAGGGTAGGAAGTTTTTAAAAGGGTGAATGCATTTTGAGGAACATGAATTACACATAATAATTTACTATTTGTAACTATGAAAACTTTTTTTTTCCTCGCTCACACTCACTCACACATGTTCTCCTTTCCTCTTATCTCCCACACATTGTTTGCCCCTATTACTTACTGTGTTGTGTGTTCATTTAGGCCCGGATTTTGCAAACAGTCCATCCATATGAGTAACTTTATACAGGTGAGTAGACCCCCCAAAATTAAACATGTTAAGGTCTGGAAATACTTAATTAGGGCAAGCGCACACAAAAAACCCAGAATATCTAATGTGTCTTTAACATTTAGTTTAATCTAATCCAGAATTACAAAACTATGATACGCTAATCTTAATTGCATGGTTATTAAATGGTATCATTTCAGGATGAAGCTAATGTCGCTTGGGTGCACTAACTATTTATTTTCTTAACTTGTTTGGATTTCTATTAAGTTTCACTTTAAGTCTGAATTTCCTGTGCTTATAATTGTTTTTGGGATAATTACAACATCTGTAATGTTTTAATTTTAAATTACTGATAGATACTCTCAACCTTAACATTTTTAATTTTTTTCAGCTAAAAATGAATAATAAATTGTAAATAATAATAATGAAGTTTTACCCTAGAGATTCAGTGTTCTTGTTTTATGAGTTTAAAGCTGATATAAGTTGTCATTTTTTGTTACATACATCTTACATTTATATTTGCTAGTATTTTATACTCAGGAAGTCACTGATAAATAAAATTTAAAAAAATACAGTAAGTTCCAGGAGAAGATCCTGGTTGTTGGTTTCTTTGTTTTGTTTTTTCTATTAGTTAGCACAAATATTCAATACCTGCATTCCCTTTTTCACCCCTTTCTCCTTTCCTGCCATCTCTACCATCTCTTCCTGGAAGACCAATACGCCCATGGGGCCCTGGTGATCCATTAGCTCCGGGGAGACCTGCAGGGCCCGGCAAGCCAGGAATGCTACAAATATATCTCGTGTAGTAATTTTCTCCTTTGAGCTGGTTGTGAAGAGATTGTCCGCTTGTATAGATGGCAAAACTTGTAACGTAAAGCAACGCAAACATCCTTGGCTCTGGAAAAAATACATATGTACAGACCATGAATGCATATCTTGTCATTAAAGCCTTCAGATGGTTTTGATTTAGATTATAGGCATATATACTTCACACTTTTAAAATCCTAAACATAAAATGGATTGAGCCAATGCAGGGCAGCACACTGAACTAGCAATGCTGCAATGGCCCCACCAGTTGCTGAAGAATTTAAAGATTTCATTTAATTTTCAAGCCTTCTTTATGTAAGGAAAATCTTCCAAATCTGAATGATGCAGTGTGTCACACTGAGACTACAGATAGATAAAAACAATATCCTTAAAAGAGGTGTGAAGTCAGTTAAGAAAATGGGAATTTAACTCTGAATTCTCATGTTTACAGTACAGTTAACTATTTCACTGTGGTAACTGAGAAAGAATCAGCCAGCTACTCTGGGATTGTGAGTCAAGTCTGAATAGAACAGATGGTTCACACTTTTCTCCAGTCTGCTTCTGAATGTGATACAAACTGATCTACATTGCATAGTCTCCCAACATGCTTTCACAAGAGTATTATGTTTTTTATTAGTTGTCAGTCTTCATAATTAAATAATCAGAGATTTTTAAATTTGTGCCTTTTGGTTTTATAATATACCATATGATGAAAGAAGGAACAGCTTACAATAGTAACCTGCTGCCAAGAACTTGCAATACCTTACAAACAACAATGTCCTGTGTTACTCACGATTGACTGGCCTGAAACTAGTGTGAGTTGTGATTCTGGAAATAGAGTTGTATTTTTTCTATATCAGGGTCCAGATCAGAGTATTTATGTGGAATTATCCATCTCTGCAGTGGTAATTTACAGCTTATAAGAAAATCACAGTCTACTAGTTTCTGGCAAAAAAAGGAAATGGAATGATGGAATCAAAGAAATCCATTTATATGCTATCTATGGCTTTATTATAATGAAAAACTCAGGCAAATTGCACAAAGAATCAGACTACTTTCCCAGAGAATCCACATCTCACTCACCTCTCTTCACAATATCTAGGCACCCTGTTGGTCATACTAGTTTGTCATGCGATAACTTATCTGTAAAACCAGAGCCATTTACAGTCCTTTGTAATTCATGAGTTTTCATTTGGTGTATAGCAGGCCCATATCAGCTCAGATGGGAAAAAAACTTTTTCACTGGGTCACCAGATAAATATAAATTTTACTACGGATCTTATTTATTTTACCAAATATAAAGTGAAATGGAATGGCAATGAAGAGAGACAGAGAGAAACAGAATATGGTCACGTGGTAGTGGAGACTGACAAAAGAACCAAATACATGTTTTTGAGCAAAAGAGAAATGCTCCAGATCCTTTAGGGCTATTGTGTCAGTTGATTGTTATACACAATCCCGTATCAAAAATGGCAAGGAGACTGTACTAATAACTTTATTGAAATTTGATGGGCACCTACAGTATGGGTCAGCCATTGCAGACACAATAGATCTCTAACAATTGGGTTAAGAGATAGGTGCTTATTGCAAGAGCAATAAGTGACAACTGCTGATGGTAGTTAGCAACCAACACTTGAGACTTTGGATGAAATTTTGTTCTGATTTCTACCACTTGCAGCCCTACTGAAGTTACCAGAACCATACAGGATCTAAATCAGAGAAGAATATGACCCTTTGCATTTAAGAGCAAGGTATAAATATGAGCAGGCTTTCTTTTATGTTTGAGAGCAGCTGGATAAAAAGGAACAACTTTGCTTGTCCAATTCCCATAGCTACATGACCAATGCATCCTCAGCATGTAGAACTAAAGAAGCCCATGAGATGACAGAGTGGCGGCTTTGGGAGTGCATGCACAGCATCTCTAGAGAGCGAGGGTAAAAAAAAGCAGCTACAGAATGGCAAATAAGTATTTGGGGACAGCACAAATAAACACGTGTGTAACGAATTGGCTACTATGTATATATGCTACTGTTCTGTACTGGATGGAATCAGAATTGGTTAACTGTGCTTTAGTCCCTTTACTGTTGACAGCTAATAGAGAGACTCACCTTTAGTTTAAGTGATTGGTTCTTATAATTTTGAAAGGAACACAGGATGGCTAGAGTGTTTGATCACAGCTGTTTTACTAGAGTGCTAAAATTGGAACTAAATCCGTGAGTTATAAGATGCACTTTGCTTTTCATATCTGGTATCCCTCTTCCAAAGAACACATATTTGTTAATAATTTAGATTAGGAAATGATGTCAGTCATCTGTGCCAAATAATTTCTCTTCCATCAAGGAAACAAACTTCAGGAGTCCACTCCTTCTGCATATCTTCGAAGCCAAAACAAGTGTAACCTTTGAGTGAGCTAGAGTTCACTTCATTTCCCGTCTCCAGTACCTTAAAAAAACAAAAAAAAAAAACCCAAAACCAACTCCCACAGAAAGTAGCTAGAGACCCAGAGTTCAGTCTCTAAGGATTTTCAGCAAGGATCGTACAGGGTCAACCTCCCAACATTCAAGTCCCAAAAGGAACTAAAGAAATGAATTTAATTAAATACCTTTATAAAATCTTATGACAAAGAAACAAATAATAACCTAATTTTTACAGCATGACGGCTATTTTATAATCCACAGACATTACCTTCACAGTTATACATAAACATAAATAAAAAAAAGAAATTTAAATCTGAACAGTTCAGTCCCCACAGAAATACAGCGAGAATAAACTGAAAGTTCCCGAAAGCTTATGTTTTGTTCACCTAAGTCTCAGGGCTTGGCTACACTTGTGAGTTAGAGCGCATTAAAGCAGCTCCAGGCGCACTAGCTCACAACCTGTCCACACTGGCAAGGCACAGAGAGCGCTCTGACTCCACGGCTAGAGCGCTTCTGGTACTGCACCTCAGCGAGAAGATTAACGCTTGTTGCGCCTTGGCTGAAATGCCTGAGAGTCAGTGTGAACAAGGTGTTGCATTACTGCCCTCTGATCAACCTCTGAAAATGTCCCATAATCCCCTTAAGTCAAGTGGCCACTCTTCTCATTCTGAACTCGCTGTAGGAATGCGGATGTTCCCTTTGAAAGCTCTGTTTCTGACAGCCGGCTGCTTATCTGCTCCGAGACACATAACCATTACTGTGGAATGATGTGTGTGAGAGAGAGAGGCGGGGGTGGAGGGGGATCTGCTGCTGTCTGAACTTACAAGATAGCACACTGACATGCTCAGCCCCCCCAAAAACCCACTCTCTCCCCCCACATACACACAAGACACTCCCTGTCACACTCCACCCCACCCCCCCATTTGAAAAACACGTTGCAGCCACTTGCATGCTGGGATAGCTACCACAATGCACTGCTCTCTGTGGCTGTTGCAAGGGCTGCTAATGTGGCCACACCAGTGCGCCTGTAGCTGTCAAAAAGAAAAGGAGTACTTGTGGCACCTTAGAGACTAACAAATTTATTAGAGCATAAGCTTTCGTGAGCTACACGAAAGCTTATGCTCTAATAAATTTGTTAGTCTCTAAGGTGCCACAAGTACTCCTTTTCTTTTTGCGACTACAGACTAACACGGCTGCTACTCTGAAACCTGTCATTATGTGTAGCTGTCAGTGTAGACAGACTGCAGCGCTTTCCCTACTGCACTCTACGAAGCCTGGTTTAACGCAAAGTGCTCTACATCTGCAAGTGTAGCCATGCCCTCAGTTAAAGTCTTTGATCAACAAATCTACATAGTCTGCTAAGTCTAAAACAACATCTTTCCTCCACTTGCTTGTAGGAATCTCTTCCGCTGCTGAAATCACTGCTAGCCAGTCAGCTAACTGATTAAATCTATACACTTAAGTGAATAATTGGTTAAAGAAAACCGTTACAAGAAAACAGAAAACTGAGAATAGCAAAATAGAAATGACTCTTTCCCCATTTCTACATTTTAAAAAAAAGTCGGTGACTCAGACTAGTCGAGACAATTTAACTAGAACAGTTTGGCTAAAATCAAGACATTCAAAGCATACAGTTAAAATAGAAGTTATTTTTCCCTCCCAATTTCCCCTTCCTATAATTAGCATTGCCCATGCTTCCCCGTTAGAGGGCTAACAATATCACTAACCTGCTTCAAAATGCTTCAGAGTTAGGGACAACAGCCTGCTTCCCGCACCTAGGCTCAGTTTCTCCCAGCTCGCACAGGGCACATGGCCTTTTGCAAAGCAGCTGCCCTGACTGCTTGCCCTCATGGAGTCTGACCCCAGCAACAGGGAACCTATTGGAGCATACCCAAAATTACCGCACCCAATTCCAGAAGTTTCTGGATGTGGACTGCTTAATCTGCCTAGCAAGAATGACCCAGACACAGCTCACTCCTACCTCCCCCCCCCCCGGAAAGGGTCTCTTAAAGAGATATCTCCATATTAGGCACATGGGTTACACAAGCACTCAGTGTTAATGATAATGGGAGTGATATGAATGCAATTCTCCTAATTTAAACAAGTAAGATTTCAATATGTACATTGTTTATTATGTTATGGTTCTGCAGCCAGTTCCACTAAGCAGAGCTAGAGCGCAAGACTAAGTATTTGCTGGTGGGTACAGTGTGCTCTGAAATAAGAAGACGTATTTTCTTTCATCAATTCTAAATATGATAATTAGCGCACTGCTGCTGGAAATAAGAGTAGCAGACTTATCTTTTTCATCGCCATTAGAATCCTAGTATTACCATCATCCCCACACTTGTGTGCAATTCCTAGAGATCATCTGGGCCTTGTAGCATTATATATTATAAAATAAGGCTGTTCCAGCCCTAACGTTTTGTTACAAGCTATTAAAATTACAGACCTGACTTTAAGAGATCCCCTGCAGATCACTTTTGCACTACCCTAATCCAAAAGAGTCTTTCCATCCGCTTCAATGGGCTTTGCATCAAGCCTTTAGAAATAGTCTCGCTATATATGGTATTTTCATTATATTCATCTAACATTATTTTAACTTTTTAGGATCAGAATAATAAGAATTGTAGCAAATTTCCCTAATGTGAGTTTGTTCTGCAGGTGATGTGATCCTCTTCCCTTACCTAGTTGAAGAGAGCCTAATTCTAAAATGCACCAACTATCACTGATTTAAAAGAAAAATTTCCATTTGAGACTTATCCTGAATCTGTTGAAAATAAAGGTTGTATTAAAAGCCAAGACTTATTAGACAGGTTATTCTGGCTGTATCCCTAATTTTCCCCTCCCTAGCCTTTTTAGCTTAATTCCAGAATACACACACATTTGACAAGGTAAAAGACTTCAGACCTCTCTTGCTTTTAAATTGTGTGTGCAGAGAAAGCTCAGATGATAAATCACTAACATCTCAGGCTCCATGTAATCTGCAGCCCTGTCTTCGGTGGCTTAACTGCTGAATTTTATAACATTATATAGTGGCTCTTAGTTAAATAAATAATCCAAACAGTCCAGCATTTTATAGGTTATTTATTTTTATGTTCATTCCAATACAAATCTTAATTATGAAATATTTTTCAATTATTGTTGTGGATTGGATTACAACCTTGTTGAAAATGATGGGTATGAATGTGCTCTTTATTTAAGAGAGTTGTAAGAGACATTTAAGGAGCTGGACCTAAAAAAAGCCATAATGGAATTTGCTCAGAAACTAGCACCATATGGGCAGAGGTTTTTGACTAGGTATTGTTTGTTCGGGGTTGTGTGTGTGAGGGTAAGAGAAGCTGGAGGGCAGACAGAAATTGAGAGATTATAATAGATTCCTTCATGGGGTGAGGGCCAAAGGATTAGCACACCTAGTCCCCCCTCCTGGTGGGTCACTCTTACAGTCCTGGTCACCATTCACTCAGCACGGATCTACACTTAAAATGCTGCAGCGGTGCAGCTGTAGCACTTCAGTGATGACACTACCAACCCCACAGGAGAACATCTCTGTTCGGCACAGTTAATCCACCTCTGCAAGATGCAGTAACTATGTTGATAGGAGAAGCCCTCCTGTTGACATAGCACTGTCTACCCCGGGGGTGAGGGCAGTATAACTGTGTTGCTCAGGGGTGTGCATTTTTTACACCCCTGAGTTATACATATGTAAGTTTATAGTGTAGACCTGGCCTCAGAGGCATAGTGATGAGTACAGGTGACTCGAGCCCCTTCTGTAGTGGGAGCAGTGGTAGAGGAGCCACTCCACCAGGCTCTGACACAGGGCCCTAGGATGGAAAGTGTCTGGCCTCCAAAAGTGGCCTCTGAGTTACCCTTCCAGTGTCAGCTCCTTCTGCTGCTTTCCTCTGTCAGCTTTCAGCCCCAGATAAGGTGAGAAGAAAAAGAAAAGGTAACCAAACTATCACCCCAACTAGACTCAGCATAAGTCCTATTTCCTCAAAGAGGCTTCTCCAGCCCCTTTGTCAGGAACCTTCATGATAGGTCTGTCCTCCTCCACAGCCTGGCCTCTTCTGAGCCCAGTTGTTCCCTTTTCAAACCCTTCTCCAGCTGGAGCATGGTCTGCAGGGCTGGAGGAGCAGGACTACCTGGGCCCAGTAGTTTCCTTTAACCCCTTTCATCCCACTGTGGGGTTTGTATAACCCATCATACAGACACAGGAACAGAAGCAAGACTTAGAGATGGACAAGCATGGTGTATGACCCTGGAAGAATCTAGAGAGAGGGCTTCTGGGTCTCGTGCTGGCTGAAAAGGCTTGGGTTGTAAGGAAAGAAATTCTCTCCTTTTGGCTTTGGTTCCTCCTGCATTTGGAGAAGCATAACTTTGTACAGTCCTAGTAAATAAACAAGACTGTATCAAAGAAAATACCAGACTCTATTGTCAATTTCTACTCTCAACTGAAACACCCTCAGGGTCCCGAACACTGACTATTCGCTCAGGTCAAAAGGAATTAACAGTATTTTACACTGCCCACAAATTGTGTCACAAAAATTTTGCATAGGCATTGCTATTCTGCATTATGGAATATGTTGGAATAGAAAGTTGGAGGTTTGCACAGGATGCAATTGAGGCTTCTGGCAGTTTAGCATTCTAGCTTGCAAGAGGCAGCAGAAGTGTGATGATCTCTATCCATGCACTGACAATTGAACCAGGGACCTCCATTGCTGAAAGCATGAGACTTTACAGCTATAGGATCTCTATAGCTCTATAGGATCCAGACTCCCGAGCTGGGCACTGTAACAGACTTGCATGCTCTATGAATCAGACACAGTGGGAAATGTGCAATACACACAGACCAGTAGATTACAGAAGCTTTGCATTTTCTCTTTACTTCTGCCTTGTGTAATAAGGGGAGAGGTGACCTGAAACTTTTTGGATAGAATGAATTTTTGTTTCCCACCCCAATAATGCCCCACTATCCCCAAAGATATCTCCTACTGAAGATAACAGATAGTCATAGTAGGTAAATCTTTCTGAGAAAGTGATCCGTAGTGGCATAGTTAACAATGCTGACATTTAAACTCTCATCCCATGCTTCAGTACACTTTTTAAAAAAAAAATGAAAGTGTATTCTGCAGCCAGATTCCATGACTATGTGTCCAATTCCATGGCCATGGACACATGGAAAACATGGGACATAAAATTAATTTGCCCATGATTTCACTGTGTGTGGTTTGAGGAGCATCAAGGTGGGGTTCATTTTAGTTTTCAGTCTCTGACTCCAAACAATCTGGCTCTTTCTGGTCCCAGCTATTTTGCTAAAAGCTGCCCTACAAGCTGTTCTGGATCCCTGCTGTGACCTAGGCTGACTATGTTGGCCTGGATAGTTATAGTGTATTTGTAATATTTGGGCTGGCACACATGGACAGTTATTTTACTGCCAACACATACAAAAAATTAAATCATGCTGTTGTTATTGTCTTTTTGTGCTTTTTTGTTCCTGACACAAAAAAGCTCAGAATCTAGGAAAGTTGCTCATGCAATTTGCAGCAGGCTTGTGGGGAAAAATGAAAGTATCTTACAAAAAAGAATGTTCATTATCTAACACTAGAAAACTCAGGACACAAGTATATGTCTGAAAAGAGCTGCTTCTGAAGGGTTTCCTTCACCTTTCCAAAAACAGAGACAGTGCAGATCGCCAGAGCAAAGCTCTAGGATGCCCCTCAGTTTGCAGGTTTAATGACATTTCTGACCGGGGCCCAGATTTACAAAGGTGTTTAGCTACCAAAAGATACAGACAGGCACCTAATGGAATTTACAAAAGTGCCTCAGTGAGTTAGGCAGATAACTCCCATTGCTTTCTTTTATTTCAGACTGGCTTGATTCTTTCAGGTTTCCCACAATCACTTTTCTATACTCTTGCCAGAGTCCATCAGATTGAGGGCCCCTGCACTAGAACATTCTTCCTTACCAAACATGATACATTTATAATACTAGCCCTAATGTCACATGTGGGGCAGAAGGGGATAATGCAGTCAAGGAAAAAGGAAAGGGAAGGGAAGCAAGTGAGATAGAGGTAGAGGGCAGGAAAGAGAACAAGGCAGAGCCTGAAAGGCATAGGAAGAGACAAAAGACTAAAAGTAATAGAAAATGTGTGTGTGAGTCACTCACGCACAAGGGCTGACTTTCCATTGCTTTGCTTCTTGTGCCACAGCACCACACCTGTGCATAACAAGAGCAAATACATGTGTATGTAACCCTTCTGCCCATCAGAGTTGGAGCAACAAGGGCCGGGTTCAGTATCTAGGGGTTCCGTTTCAATAACACAATGCAAAACCAGCTCAAGCCCCCACCCAGTGACCTGGGACAACCACCCCCTGCATACCTCTAAGAGGCAATACTTCCCCTCTTGCATGCACAGAGTCTGAGTGTAGCAAAAGCCTTTTAATAAAGGAGGGAAACAATGCGGCATTATGTTGGGGAAACACTACAAACAGGATTCATAACACAAACCATGAGCAAAAGACCCACCCCCAAGTAAGTTTGGCAGTGTCCTTTTCCCCTCAGGATCTTAAGTCTAGCAACCCAAAAGTCACCCCTCCCACAGTTCCTGTTCTTGGTCAGTGCAGCCCCAAGAGTTTAGAAGTTCATCTGCAGAGTTTACCTCCGAGCCTGGGTGGAAGTAGGGGGAGGGATGGTGGCATCTTACATGCTCCACTGCTTGGGTTGACAACCAATTGCCATGCCTCTCCATGGGGTTCTGCTGCAGTCTTCATCACCAGTTGCACCTCTCCACCAGCTGCCCTGCTGGCTGCCCCTCTCTGCCAGCCATCCTGCTAGCCACTCACCAATATGTCTTCAACTCCTCCACTTAACACAGCAATTTCAGCTCTTAGTAACTTCAGCTCTTTAGTGATTTCAGCTGTTAGTAGGAGAGGGCCCAGCGCTAGCACAAGCAGAACCACTAGCCCAAAGTAGGTCTAATACTTAGACCTAGGAATCAGTGATTCCAGCTCTGCGGCATATGACAAAACTTCTAATTGAGTCAAAAGTAGTTCTGTTATTACACAGTGGAGAGACAAGGGGGAAGGGTATCAAAATGGTGTTTAGGACCCTCAGCAGGAAACCCACACTACCAAGTACATATACCTGTCCCCCATTCTCTCTCAGTTCACTGGGCTTTGGAACCCATGCCCCTTGCCTAGTGAGTGCTATTAGTTGAGGGTGAGTCCCTCCACCATAAAATGCCAAGTACCATTTCTACTGTCCTTGATTCCATAACCAGGATAACAACACTTTATTACTCCTACCCCAATAACAAAGAGACTGGGGATCCTACAGCAGCCAAAGTGACTATTTGGGCAAGCAGTCCCATCATGCTAGGCAGGGTGGGTGTGCCCATGCAAATGAGATCAGCCACTGAAGTCCTTTTCCACAACTCACCACCAGATGTCAGGGTAGAGCTTATTCTGACTCTGCTTATATGTAAGATGCTTCTCTAACAACTGGGTTGCATTTTGTACTCACTTTGCATAGGTACGAATGCGGCAGGGCAGAAGGGGAAGCAGGCTGTGCATATAGGGCAGGGAGGGAGTGGGGGATTTCCTTGCTGAATGTATCCCTGTCTCCAATATTGCTTACCTCCTGTTCCTGTCATGGTGGAAGTTATTAGAATGTAGAGACTTCTGAAGAGTTATTTTTTCCCCATTTGCCTTTGGAAGGCACCAAATACCAACATTTTAAAATAAAAAAATATCAGGAAAGGATACTCCCATAGAAGGGATTTATTCTCCCCCTTACAAATTATTCAGTTCTGGAGGCTGATCAAATGGTATCACCCAGGCCACTATGTATGTGCTAAAAAATCCCTCAAAAATGAACATCTAGCCAGAGATCTAAGCCCTCACTTCAGCCACAGCAAAGATGGAAGGGGATAGGAAACCATTCTGACGAAGTATGTTGATAAATTGGAGAGTGTTCAGAGAAGAGTCACAAGAATGATTAAAGAATTTGAAAACATGTTTTATAGTGAAAGACTCAAGGAGCTCAATCTATTTAGCTTAACAAAGAGAAGGCTAAAGGTTGACTTGATCACAGTCTACAAATATCTACATGGGGAACAAATATTTAATAATGGGCTCTTCAATCTAGCAAAGGAAAGTATAATACAATCCAATGGCTGGAAGTTGAAGTAGAGAAATTCAGACTGGAAATAAGGCATGGCTTTTTAACGGTGAGAGCAGTTAACCACTGGAACAATTTACCAAGGGTCATGATGGATTCTCCGTCACTGACAATTTTTAAATCAAAATTGGATGGCTTTTCTAAAAGATCAGATCTAGGAATTATTTTGAGGAAGTTCTATGGTCTGTCTGATAACAGGAGATCAGATTAGATTATCACAATTGTCCCTTCTGGTCTTAGAATTTATGAATCTATGATTAAACTGAGAAGTGTTTGACTGTTTGGGAGGAAGAGGTCATCTCCATGTTTAAGACCTTTGAGAATCATTGGTCTGGTGAACTCAGTATGGGACTAGGAGCCAGAAACAGCTACTGACAGGCTCTTTGGCCACTTACCTTCTCTGACCCACACTAGGGCTTTGTCTACACTAGAAAGGATTTCCTGGTATAGCTATGGTGCAAACCCTCCTAGTGGAGACATAGCTTATACTGGCAAAACAGTTCCCCAAGCAAAAGAATTTATACAAAAGAACTTTTCTGCTGGTATAACTGGTACAATACTAGTGCTTTTGTTGGTATCGTTATGTCAGCTAGAGTGTGATTTTTTCCATACAGGTCCCTGACATAGCTATGCTGCCAAAACTTTTTAAGTGTAGACCAGGCCGAGGGACTCTTTATGCTTCTCTGGTATCATAAAAAAGCTGTAAAGCTGACTCAAAGGGATAGCTGGAGATTTTTCTGCATTGGCAAATTCACAACTAATGTAGAGTTGGCATAGCTGGCCCTTGAGGGTATGTGCACACTGCAATTAAAAACCCACAGCTGGCCTGTGCCTGCTGATTTGGGTTTGGGAGGCTCGGGCTAAGGGGCTGTTTAATTCTGGTGTAGATGTTTGGGCTTGAGCAGAAACCTGGGCTCTGAGATCCTGTGAGGGAAGAAGAGTCCCAGAGCCCAGGCTCCAGCTTGAATGTCTACACCAAAATTAAAAATTCCCTTAGCTTGAGCTCCATGAGCCTGAGTCAGCTGGCATGGGCCATCCTCAGGGGTCTAATAGCAATGTAGACACACCCTTAGTTCCGTAGTTCAGGGGGAGGTTGCAAATAGATGCATTTCATTCCCAGGCAGATTGGGAGCCCCAGGCAGTTGCACGACATGGACATTTAAACACAGCTGAGGATCTAGTCCACTATGTCTTAGTTTCCCTAGCTACAGAATTAGGACAAATACTTGTGTAACCCAAGGCTGTTGTAGGTTAACTCATTAATATTTGTGCAACACTTTGAAGATATAAAACACTCTACAACTGTTAAGTAATATTCTTACTGATTAAGCTGATGGTATCATCTTAAATCAAGCTTGATTTTTTTAATCTTTCCCTCAGGTGGACATTTTATGTCAGAATTGAATGATGGGAATTTTCAAAAGTGCTTGACCCTGGACTTACCTATGCTTCTAAGAATGGCAAAACTTCCTTTGACATCAATGGGAAGAAAGAGATCAGTACTGAGGACTTTTTAAATCCCATTCTAAGCAAAGACTATCCAATTGTCTCGCTGAAACTCCCAGAACTATGTATGAGAACTCTCAAAATGTGTATTACAAAACGCATGACAATGCATTTCAAAACAGACATTGCCAAAGAAAATGGGTGTTGTGGAAGAAAAGATTTCTGGATAAGAAGGAATCTTTACACTCTTAAGAGCTGTGGATAAAATTTTATGAAGAGCCTAAAGGGAGCTGAAGTTCCCATTTTCAAACATGATTTAGACACTTAGAAGCCTAAGTTTTATTGCCAGTCTTAAGTGCCAAAGTCACTTTAGAAATTGGGACTTAGGCTCCCAACTCATTTAGGTGCTTTTGAAAATTTTACCCTGTAACACTAACTGAAGTGTTTTGAGATGTTGATCTCAGATGTCCCAGTCACAAGTCTGCTACAGATCAAGGGTTAGAGCCTGATCTTATTTAGACAAGTGTAACTGTAATAGCTTTATTAACTTCAATAGTGTTTTTCTGGATTTGCAGCTGTGTCACTAAGGAGATAAAAATCTAGCCCCAAAGCTTTATGTATAGTTCCCAGATTGTCTGGTATAGTGGACATTCTGGGTCAAATTCTACATACTCTTAAACACCAGAATCAAAGTAGTACACCAGTACAAGTCTGGAGTAACTCCATTCACTTCAGTAAAATCATTCCAGATTTACACTGGTATAATAGAGAACAGAATCTGGCCTGGTACATGCTGTATGTAATTGTTATGGCTCATGTCAAATTCTTAAGGTAACAGCCAGAAAAATATAAAAATAGAATTAAATCTATGTAATGTCTGCTTTTTGATAATAGCAGGGTTTTTAACTATGTCAACTTTAACAAGCTGCTTAAATAATGCATCTTCCTGAATTAAATCATACCTTTAAATAACATAATGACTTTCAATGAGGCTAATCTCTGTGTCTATGAAACTGAAGTTAAAGAACACTTGCGTTCGAGAAAGATCTAGAAACCATTTGTACTCAAACTACAATTTAAAAGTTTGGGGGTGGAGGGAGGATATATTTTTATTCAAATGAAAGACTTGAGTTTCCACACGAAAGTCAAAAGGATGATGTCTCTGCTTTCATCACAATCCTTAGAAAATCCAGCTGCACCTAGGCCTACCCTCAATTATCTCCATTTGTAGTAGGGTCTGGTCCACATTCTAGCAGCCCAGAAGAAGAGCAATGAGCTAAGTGTGTTAGCAGGTACAATGTAATATTCCTTCTTTTTCAGGAAACCTGTCCACCTAGCTACAGCAAGCCATTCTCCAGCACTCTCTGACTTATTACGCATTCCCTGACACAGATTTCTTAATATTAAGTAAATATATTAATTCATAATAAACACTAGTTTGTGTGTTTCTAGTTTATGGGGCCAATTTTCCATTACCTTATACTTTGTGCAGATGTTTATACTTGTCCAAAGTGGGAGTAAAACTATACCATCCTGATCTGGGAGTGTTTTACATCCATTTTACAATGGTGGGAATAACTACATAAAGTATAAGGCAGTTCTAGTCTAGTTAGGTTCTTATTCTGAACTCAACATCATAGTATTAGCACACCTTCCAGTAGTGTATTAAGTAACATGATTGACATTTGTCATATGTGGTTTGTTCTTTCTTTCATCCACTCTCAAAGGGAGAAATGCATGTGCACTGGTGTGTTTTGTTTTAGTAGAGTTTTAGTTTGGGGGATTTTTTTTAAAATGTACACACTATTATGGATAATAAAACCCTAAATAGCTAACTTGCTTCTTTGACCAAGCATAAGAAGTGTTCTTGAATACTGTAGTGGTTCTGTGGCTGTCCCTCCCCATCAGGCTCAGAAGGAGGCCACCCCACCTCACTACATTTTACAATACTCAAGAGAGGAATTAGCAATCTAAGAGATCTGGTCCTCTGGGCATAGCAGATCAATAAACCATCTAAGGGCTCTGGCCTTCTTGGCAGGGCAGAGGAATAAGCCAACTAAGGCCCAGCTTACTGGCTGGGGAAGACAGCAGACAAATGCAGGCCATCCGGCCTATGTTAGGGTGCCACCACAGGGTGGGGCTGGCAGCAGGGGGTAGAGGGACCTACGTCTACCCTACTCCACAGGGTCCCAGCCCAGACCTAGACTTTGGCAATACAACCAGACTAATGTCTGGTATCCTAGGGCTACTTCCTATTACCCCTTCTGAGTGTACCTCTGTCTCCCCAGGGTACACAGCCAGTGGCAGTCCCAGTAGCTCCTCTGGGTACTGACCGATTGGCAGTCCAAGCACCTCCACTGTGTCCTTGACACTGTGGAGCTCAGTCTCTAGCACAAAGCTTGGCAAGGAGCATCTGCTACCTTCCCTGGCTGTCACACAATTGAGCTGTAGGGCCAACCTTTTAAACTTTCTGTCCTACCCCTTTGCTTTGGGCATGGGGGGGGCGTGGCTTGCCTGGCTCCACCCACCAGGGGCTGGAGAGTGGTTCCTTCCTGTCAGGCTCAGTGGGAGGTCACACGACCTTACTATAAGTACACATTTAAGAAAAACTTAAAAGCCTGTTTAAAAGAGCTCCTCCTTTATTCAAGCTCCTCAGTCTGGAGTTCATCTTTTCTGTGTGTGCTTATAATGTACAGACTTGGACAGAAGATAGCATTTCAAATAGACAGTGTGGCAGGGTGCTGCTAGAGAGGCCTTAATTAGCTCCTGCCACTCCAGCCCCAATCAGGGGGATTGTACTGGGGCTGAGTAGATAGCCTGATGCTTGCCTGGTAACTGACCATACCTGCCAGCCTCGTTAATAGGAGCTATAAGGCTGGGAGGAAGTGACAGCAAGGGTGGGGGCAGGTCAGAGTCTCCTAGTCTGTTGCTGGCCTGCCCTGCGGTAGGCCAAGCTGTTGTAAAAAGCCCTGTATATAGTTGGAAACTGGTGGTGGGGACTCTATCACAAATAAAGAGCACGGGTGTTGCACCAGCCTGTGGTGTCCCTGAGTCTCTGAGAAGAGAGGGAGTAGGACTAAACCGGACAGGCACGGTGTGTGCCCCGTTACATGTGGGAGCTTGTCTGGGATCACAAAGTCACCGCCAGCTACCTGAGGATGGAGGGAACTGAGCAATGGCTAGCTAAACGGGAAGAGGAGCTGCAGAAAACCCTGCAGCCCTTCCAGCAGTCTCACCAGGCAGAGAGGCAGGCCTTACTTGCCTGGCAGGCTGAACAACAGAAGATTCTCCAAGAGTTCATCGTGGAGCAGGCCAGCGTACAGCAGCAGCTCCTGCTCCGTTGGGTGGGTCCCCCGGGAGGTGATGGCAGCTGTGTACCAGAGTTGGGACTCTGTAAGATGGGCCCCGCCAATGACCCCAGCGCCTTCCTGTGTACATTTGAGGGGGGGGCCCACGAGTGCCAGATGGGACAAGGCAACCTTGGCCCTAAGACTGGCCCCCTATCTGTCCGGCGACGCACAGGCTACCTGTATGGCCTTAAGTGACAAACAGGCCAAAGATTATGATACAGTGAAGGCGGCCATCCTAGACCTGATGGGACTGTCCGCAGAAAAGTACTGACAGAAATTTCGGGTGCCTGGTGGACAGGGTGTTTGCGGCCCCAAGTTTTTGCCCAGAAACTCATGGACTGGGCCACTTGGTGGCTGAGGCCGGACACCCAGACAGTGGGAGAAATTATGGACATGGTGATCCTGGAACAATTTGTGTAGGGCCTCCAGGAGTCTGGCTCTGGAGGCACCAGCCAAATATGGTAGAGGTAGCTGTCAAACTGACTGAGGAATACACAGAGGCAGATGTTCCTCGAAAGGAGGGTCAGACAGGCCGGGACCTGGACTGTGTGAAGAAACCCTGAGAACCACCATCCCCAGGAGAAGCCTGGAGAAAAGAAAGGAGGAGAACAAGGGAGCCTCTAGTCCCCCGGGACAGTTGGTCTGCTGGTGATGTGGGCGGCTGGGACACAAATGCAGAGATTGTCCAGAAATGGAGTGTGGGCTAACCGAGTTTTGTGGTTGGATGAATGGTGGAGGGAGTGAGCAGGGGCAAGGACTGGCCACCATCCCCGTGCAGGTCGGGAGGAAGCCCCAGAAGGGCTTAGTGGACACGGCCTCAGACCACTCCCTCATTCAGAGAGGGCTGGTGAAGCCCCAGTGGTTTATCCCCAGGGCGAGAATGATGCTCGAATGCATCCACAGGGATTGGAGACCCTGTCCTGTGGTCCAGGTGCCCCTGGAGGTCAGCGGCTGGTTTGCCTGTGAACGGGTGGGGTGATAGAGGGGTTGCCATACCCCATGGTAGTGGGGACAGATTGGGGCCCCATCCCGAAGGGGAAAGGAGGCTGTGGAAGGGGACCTCCAGCAAGAAGGGAGGGGAGATCCCGGTGACGGGCGGGGAGACCCCCTATGCCCGGTGGTCCCAGGGAGACGGAGGACCCAGGTAAACAGAGGACAGGAGAGAAAGACCTTAGACAACTGAGTGAGAGCAGGAGAGGGTGAGGGACCGAAGGAGTGTCCCGTTATAGAACCCCAGGGGAAGGGGCCCAAGGACGAAAGGGGGGAGGGCCCCAAGGAATGCCTGAAGGTGGAGCCTCCAGGCAGGGAGAGCCAGACCCCCTTGGGCAGGGTAACTGCACCTGTGGCCCTGGGTGGCCAGGGCAAGGTACAGACCCACCCAGCTCCCCTGCCAGCCAAAAAAGGGGAGCAGCAGGAAAGGCGACCATGAGGCTGCAACTGGTGTGAGGACCTGTGGATAGCAGTAGACTTGTGGGGCAGTCCCCCCAACTCAGTGCACCTTTTATGGCTGGGGGATAGACTGACCCGGGGGACCACCGAACGGGCGGCAGCAGGCCTACCCAGAGCAGCCTCCCAGGCATGGGCAGAACGGGCTGGATCAGGCCCCCCCCAGGGGTGGCTTAAGGTGGGAGGTGTGTAGCAGAGTGCTGCTAGAGAGACCTTAATCAGTTCCTGCCACTCCAGCCCCAATATAATCCCCCTGATTGGGGCTGGATAGATACCAGGAAAGCATCAGGCTAACTGACCATGCCTGCCAGCCTCGTTAGCAGGAGCTATAAGGTTGGGAGGAAGTGAGAGTGGGGTAGGGGTGGAGACCAAGAGGGGAAGGTCAGGACTGGACTGGACTGAGGTGGGGTCTCCTAGTCTGTTGCTGGCCGGGCCTGAGGTAGGCCAAGCTGTTGTAAAAAGCCTATACATAGTTGGAAACTTGTGGTGGAGACTTGATCACAAATAAAGAGCATGGGTGTTGCACCATCCCGAGGTGTCCCTAAGTCTCTGAGAAGAGGGGGAGAAGGGCTGAACCGGAGGGGCATAGTGTGCACCCTGTTACAGACAGATTTAAATCTCAAAGAAAGAGAAGTCCAGGAAAAACAAAAAAGCTGTATCTTGCTTAATTATTTCTTTTTTTTTCACACAAACATTGGAAGAAACAAAACCACATTGCTACATACAGTTCCTACAAGTCTGTAAATCTATTTGGCCATCTACCAAATATATATAGTTGCAATATATCCCAAAAACTCTTTCACAAATCGAAGTCTGAGTGTATTAGCTTAGAAAAACAGAGTGCAAAATGGAAAGCTAATGAAGCCATACTGAGAAGAGCACTAGTTGCCTCTGCTATATCATAACTTTAACTTTGGACATGTAATTATTATTGCATATTAGGCCTGATTCTGCACCCATTTAAGTCCTATGCAAAGCTCCCATTAACTTCAGTGCTGCAGGACAAGGCCTATCCAGAGGAAAAAAGATAGTCCTGAAGTTAAAGCACAACAGTTCGTGTCGGGGCTTTGAGTTCTATTCCCAGCTCTGTCAGATACTATTTTTTTTGCGACAATCACTTAATCTTGCCGTGCCTCAGCTTCCCTATCTGTAAGAGGATAATAACAATAATAATAATTAGTGCTGATATTACTCTGCTAATGGAGAAAAGGTGTCTTACTTCCCAAGCAGCTTTCAGATACTCTTTGTTCTTCACTCATTGAAAGCAGCATTCAGCAACAGTTACTGCAGTTATTCCCTACATGTAGGGCTCTGTGTTTGTCACAGAAGTCACGGATTCTGTGACTTCCTGCAACCTCTGTGACTTCTGTAGCAGCCAGTATAGCTGACCCTAGGGCCACCCAAGTAGTGGGGCCAGCTGCTCGGGCGGCCCTGCAGCCAGCCACACCAGCTGCTGCTGGAGTGTCCCCGGGGTTAGCCGCATCAGCCACTGCTCTCATGGCCCCAGGCAGCTGGCCCTGGGGACTGCCCAACCAGCGGCCGATGTGGCTCGCCCCAGAGACTGCCTAAGCAGCAGTCCCGGGGGCGGTGGGAGCAGCCATAGCTCCTGGCAGCAGTCCTGGGGCAGCCGAAGCAGCAGCTGGCCCCAGGGCTCCACCCCTAGCGGCGGCTGGAGTATCTGCTGGCCCTCTGGGGCTCCCTCCCCGGCTGCTAGTGCCGTGAGCTCCCCCCGGCAGTGCCCTCCCCTAAGGTTCAATCAGGGGTATTTATGGTACAAGTCATAGACAGGTCACAGGCTGTAATTTTTTTTTTCTTGCCCATGGCCTGTCCATTACTTTTACTAAAAAATACCCGTGACTAAATCATAGCCTTACCAGTACATAAAGCATGAGAGGTCATGTGGTAGCAGCTGACAGATTTTGACTTTCTAATGGCATCACTTGTGTCAGAGAACACTGCTGAAAGCCAAATGCAGTCCTAATGCAAGTGGGCACAGCGTCACTGCAATTAAGTGATGTGCAACTCCTTACACCACGGCTGAATTTCACCTTGAAAAAGGTTTAGCTGACTTGCTGTAGTAATACTGTGGTTGTCATTTATCATGCAGTCTAACTTGTATGAATATCTGGTTAGGATTTGTTGTGTCAGGTTCCCAATGTTTCTTTGTACAGGGCATCAATATTTGGTCCAGTTGACTTAACAGTTTTCAGTAGTAGTGTTCTGGTGCTCAAGCACACTGAGGAAGGGGTCTTTGCCAACATGCATTTGATGGTTTGGATTGGTTCCCAGTAAGGCCATCATGTTGGAATGACTGTGTAGTGTCTGGAAATTTAGCAGTGTCAAAGTCTACAAATTCCTTCGAGGAAAACAGGGATTCATAGGTAAAACTCCCACAGACTCCACCAGTGGTCAATATGACTGTCAGATGGTGGATTATTGTAGTACCTTGGGTATCTACTGCAGTAATCCACAGCAGTGATAAAGTCTGTGTTAAAAAAACAAATCAGTGCCAGCTGACTGCCATGGTTTTTTTTCTTAGTAAGACAAGGTAGGTGAGGTAATATCTTTTATTAGACCAACTTCTGTTGAGAGAGACAAATTTTCGAGCTTACACAAAACTCTTCTTCAGCTCTAGGAAACTACTTTCCCAGACTTGATGAAGAGCTCTGAATAAGCTCAAAAGCTTGTCTTTCTCACCAACAGAAGTTGGTCCAATAAAAGATATTATCTCATCCACCTTATCTCTCTAATATCCTGGTACCAACATGACTACAACAACACTGCATACAACCATGGGTCTTTTTTAGGTATTTCAGTTAAACCATGAAAAGAGAGGTTACCCCTACAAGTTTCTTTGCACAGTTAAACACACAGTTAAAGCACAAAAAGAGGAATCAAGGCACATACAGGTTCAAGTTACATACATCTCAAGATTCCAAGCTGAGAAAAGATTTTTGCAATTTCCACTTTGATGAAAATCTACAGTGAGTGGAAAAATGTATGGACTAGCAAATGTGGCAAAAAATACTAAAAGCACTAAATAACTTTCTATTGCCTTTGTTAAAAACATCCTTTCCAGTCATAAACCTGAAGTTATAAGAAGATGAATCAAAAATATAAACCTGACAAAAAGTGAATTTCTTTACATTTGAATTCTTTCAAACCTGCCCAAGCAGCTATTCCCCCCCACCCCAAGTGCATAATTTTGTCTGGAAATAATTTATATATATTTAAATTTTCACCAAGTCAAAGGTTTCTTGATTCTCACTTAGTGCCTCTTTAAAACCCTGAAGCTCATTTGGATGTGTTTTCCATCAAAGGTATTATTAAAGATTCTAAAGATCTGACTATGAATAATAGAGTTAATTTGCTCCAATATAAATCTATTCTCTGATGGCCTAAATAAACTATCTACTTAGATTTGTTCTCTAGCTGATTAGCTTTTTTTTCTTTGTTTTATCTTTGTCAGATATTTGCATTCCATATTGAAGAATATGGTATCTTTTGTGATTTTATTTATTGCTTTAAATAGAGATTATATACTGAATGGGATAATTACATTTATTGATGGAGAGCTCTCCCCTACTCAAACCTAATAGAGGACTTACTATTATCCTGCATATCTATTTTGCTTAGAAGTCTCATTTTCTTTCTGTCAGATACAGTGATTTATTGTATGAGTTCTATTTTCTCTTCTTTCCTTTGAGAAAATTTAAATATGTATAAACTAAAAAGTTAAAAAAATAAACTAAAGTTTTATAGACCCACTAATACCTAATTGGGGGTGGGGGGAACCATAAAACAACATTCTATTAGGAGACAATTCTGTTTATACAGAATCTCTCCCATGTATTTTCCTTATTCTGTTTGTTTTATTTACTGGAATATTTTCATGAAAATAGGTCTAGACAGAAGTTCATCTGTTCCTGCTGCCTATTCCTCACCTAAACCCATCGATTCCTGTGACATCATATTTGGGATGGTTGTGATGCCACAAACAGAATAATGCCATCAAATAAAATAATAGTTCTACTTTGCCTCATTTTTATATTAATCATCCATGTTTGAAAATGTGTTTCTCTTCTGAAAACGGGCATTGAAGGGCTCCATGCTGTTGGCACAAATATTTCCAACATAATACATCAGACACACTCAATATACTAAAAAAAAATTTTTTTTCTAAATACTTCAACGTCAACCTTAATTCCAAGTGTAAACTGTGCTCTTTCTACCATGAGCATCATCATCAATAATGAAGGTTCTGCAGATCTCTATAACCCCATTGTCTTCAGATTATGTTCCCAGTTACACCTCTGCAAACCCCTGTGCATTCTCACTGAAACCAAAGTATAGCAGATTAGGATTCTGTTGATGATGTGCGAGATGGAATGGAATCCAGTTGCCTCAGTCCTCGTGTTTATTCTGCAGTATTAACATGAGTGATAAGCAGGGGAAACTTATTTTTATCACTAAAATAAGCAGCTATTACTCTGAATAAGAAAAAGAACAGATCTGCTGGGCAAAAAGGTACCATTTATATAGTTACTTTCTAGAGTAAAACTGCATATTAAGTTAGGAGATATAGGTACAGGACTAAATGGCTACGGGGAAAATTGGAACAAAGACCCTTTCACCTTCAGATGAGTGGTGTCAATTTGGTCTGGGTCATTAGTGACAGAAGATTGTCACTGTCTGGCTTCAGTGGTGCTTGTGAAATGAGTTGGTGCTCTCATCTCAGCCCCATTCGTGGTGGGTACCAGTCCACATCACAAAAATCACTAATCGCAAGTAATACAACAAAAGGCATTCCCAGCTGATGACTGTCCTAAGAGAATGGAATAGGCATAGAGCTTGTTATGCTACTTCTTAGTGTCTGCACAATGTGCCTCAGGTGACCAGGATTATTCACCGAATTTGGTCCACTGGTTGGATCATTAGTTTGCCCAGGCCAGGCACTGATGGGGAGCATGACGTGAACATGGATCCGTGCCCCTCGTTATGCCACTACGTGTTGGGGCTGTCAATCGTACACCTTTCGCAAGTGGACGCTGTCCAGGTTTCTCTGCTCAGTGTCCCTATCTGTATCCTCTGTTATAAACCTATGACCCTCACTCTCATTCCTGTTTTATTGTTTGTTGCCCTTGTAATTCTGTTGTCTTCTAGATTCTATAACCCTACAGCCCAGCTGAGAGGTGGGCCTTTTGTCCTGCATGGGCTTTGGCCCACCCTCCTAGGATTCAAATAGGCCTGCAACTTTCCAGGGTTTTCTACTAGGGTGTCCTCTCTGCTCTGATTCCCTCCTTTTGACTCTATAATCTTCACTCCCATTCCTGATTTTTTTCATTTTTTCTCCCCACATTTGGTTAAGTCCTGAGTCCTATGGCCCCTTTCTCATCTGAGGCAGTAGGCCATTTGTTGTAAGAGGGCTCTGCTCACCATCCCAGGATTTAAATAGGTCTGCGTTCAATGAACAGTGAATTAACTTAAACATCTTTCTAAACTTCCCAGGAAAACACAGCACACTCAGATTTGTTTCTAAATAAAATGTTTTCCAGGAGACATGAGTGATTTTTAAAGGCAGACGTCCTTTAGCTGATAAGAGCTGTGTGAATACCCATGGTTGCTCTGGGTCACTGAAATGAAAGTTCAGACATTCTGTGGCACTTTGCTTTAACTGGTACATTTCTGACAGCATAATTCAGGCTTCATTTCCCCATTAAAGTAGTGGTTAATCCATTCAAAACTAATTTCACATTTTTCACAGCAGAAGTCCAAATGGTCTAGGTTCATCCTTCAGTCAGGTTGCCAAGTTGTCAACTGAACCCAGGTGCGTTACTGAATATCAGTGCCTTCCTGTTCTCCCACTTCTTCTGCACCAGGTAAGGTACTGTACAGTACAATACTGTAAAGAACCTCTCGGAGCACTGAGGCTAGGAGCATACTGGACAGCAGTGGCATCTGCCACACCCTTTTATGGGATGCAGTATGTGCTTCCCTCATTCTCTGGTATCTGTCTAGTTCTGCCTCCTGATGCACAGCCCTCCAACTCTCTATCCTTTTAGCACTGTTGTCTTTCAAGAGCCTCTTCCCAGGTCTTTGAGTGCCAAGAGGGCAATGACCAAGTCTTGCCCTGACCATGCATAGGGCAAAAGGTTGGGAAGGATCTTACCACCCGCTCTCTCCTGACCTATGTGCACATGTTTAGGTCTAGGCACAAACTAGCCCTATGAGCGACAGGAGCAGATGTCCTTCTGACAGATCATTAAAGTATAGATTGGATGAATGGACTATAAGGTGGATAGAAAGCTGGCTAGATTGTCAGGCTCAACAGGTAGTGATCAATGGCTCAATGTCTAGTTGGCAGCCGGTATCAAGCAGAGTGCCCCAGGAGTCAGTCCTGGGGCCGGTTTTGTTCAACATCTTTATCAGTGATCTGGATGATGGGATTAATTGCACCCTCAGCAAGTTCACAGAAAACACTTAGCTGGGGGGAAAGGTAGATATACTGGATGAGAGGGATAGGATCCAGAGTGACCTAGACAAATTGAAGGATTGGACCAAAAGAAATCTGATGAGGTTCAACAAGGACAAGTGCAGAGTCTTGCACTTAGGAAGGAAGAACCCCATGCACCGCCTCAGGTTGGGGACTGTCTGGCTAAGCAGTAGTTCTGCAGAAAAGGACTTTGGGATTACACTGGATTAGAAGCTGGATATGAGCCAGCAGTGTGCCCTTGTTCCCAAGAAGGCCAATGGCATATTAGTAGAATATTGAGCTGTATTAGTACAAGCATTGCCAGAAGATTGAGGGAAGTCATTATTCCCCTCTATTCAGTACTGGTGAGGTCACATCTGGACTATTGTGTCCAGTTTTGGTCCCCCCACTGCAAAAAGGATGTAGACAAATTGGAAAGAGTCCAGCAGAGGGCTATGGAAATGATTAAGGGGCTGGGACACACGATTTATGAGGAGAGGCTGAGGGAACTGGGCTTATTTAGTCTGCAGAAGAGAAGAGTGAGGAGGGATTCGATAGCAGCCTTCAACTACCTGAAATGGGATTCCAAAGAGGATAGAGCTTGGCTGTTCTCAGTGGTGGCAGATGACAGAACAAGGAGCAATGGTCTCAAGTTGCAGTGGGGGAGGTCTAGGTTGGATATTAGGAAAAACTATTTCAATAGGAGGATGGTGAAGAACTGGAATGGGTTATCTAGGGAGGTGGTGGAATCTTCATCCTTAAAAACTTCTAAGGCCCTGGCTGGGATGATTTAGTTGGGGTTGGTCCTGCTTTGAGCAGGGGGTTGGACTAGATGACCTCCTGAGGTCTCTTCCAACCCTAAACTTCTATGATTGTATGATTATACATCTCAGGCACTGACTGTGCAGAAGCAGTTCTGGTAAAAGTTCTGGGATGGCTGGTTGAGTTGAAAGACCACTTACAAAAGCCACTAAATGAAAAAGTCTCATACGTGGAACCAGAGCCAACCTTATGGGTGGGCCACCTGGGCTGTGGAATTATTTCTACAGGAAGTATGTTAGAATGTGGTTTATTTACTGTAAAAAATCAAGCTGTGACAAGCCTGGATCTCATAGTGGATCCTCTGCATTTGGGGCCTATCCAGACTCCACAGTAGGCATGCCAGCAGTTGCACAATCCTCCCCAACCCAGAACAAACAACAAAAAACCCCACAACAATGAAAGCAGCTATGGAACAAAACCACCACTCACATACTCTGTCCTGTCCTCTCTGACATCTAACCTATAAGAGACTAACCCTCTGTTATAGACCAGACATGAAGTAAAGATTTTGCACTTGTACAGTTGTAATTGCAGCCAAAACAATCTCCTTTTCAGAGCCCCCAGCAGTGGAGGAAGGTAGAGTAGCCAATAATGACTCATAGCATAAAAGCAAGTGTAGTGGTTTTGGCAAAAACACAAAGCCCATTATGCAAAGAGATTGTTATATTACATATTTTCATCTGTAAGCTGCAGGATTTTTTACTTTTTTCTCTCCACCCTGGCTCTTTGCCCCATCTTCAAATCAGGGGACAGCAGGGCTAATATCCTAAAGCTTTTCTTCTTCGATGACCACCACAAATGCTCAGAGGCTGCTAAGCTGGTTAAGAACCGGTGCCTATGGAGAGCACACGATGAATGCAGCTGCCAGACATGTCTAAAAGCCACAAAGAGTCTGTTTCACAAATAAGTCAGCACTTATGTATGTGTATTCAGCAGGAAAGGTCACTTTGGTATCTCTGAAAAGAGAGAGCTCCCCCTCATCCCTCTGGCTTGGGGGAGCTCTACTTCCCCTCTCTCTTGGCTGATTAGGTGAGGATTTACCAGGTAGGGAAATCTAAACTGGGAGTACCACAAGGTGCTGGTTCCTGTCTGACGACCTTCCACAGCCCCTCACCATTGGTAGCAGCTGCAACACTTGACAGGGAAAGAGGAGGTAACCCAGCTGGGAGTTCCTTATTTACCTTCTTTCACTTAAAGGTAGATCTGCTCTCTCTGCCCCTCCAATGGGAAAGGGAAGGAGGAGACCCACAGCTTCTAACTCCCTCCCTCTCTCTTCCAGAGGAAAGACAAGTAATGAAAACACACTACAGAGATTCTGCATGAAATGTGTCTTTCAAAATGCCTTTAAATCTTCAAAAAGGCAGAAAACTGTATTGGATATTTCAGACTGTTCAGAGAAGAACACACAGACCCCACTATTTGTGTGTGTGTACACATCTGCGTATTTACATGAAAACGGATTCACTCCCTGGTCAAATCTAAATGAAAGCATTTGTAGAAAAAGGGGTTAAGGAGCACCAGTGAGGAGAACTACCACTTCCAACATACTTTTGGTTGCTGGGAGACACAAACTTATTCCATTCTTCCCCATTCTCTTTTCTGTGACCTATCAGTACAGAATGGTGCAACATGACATCACTAAACGGTGTGCTCCCCCTCTTCTTTGATTTATTTTCACCCCTGGGGAAGCTGATAAACCTATGAGATTTAGGCCTAGCCTACACTAGGAAATTAGGTTGGTATAACTACGTCACTCAGGGGTGAGAAAAAAAATCGACACCTCTGAGCGACGCAGTTAAACCGACCTAACTCCCGATGTAGACAGTGCTAGACTAATGGGAGAATTCTCTCATCGAACTTGCTATTGCCTCTCGGGGAAGTGGAGTATCTATGCTGACAGGAGAATCCCTCCCATTGACATAGGTAGTGTCTTCACTGAAGTACTACAGCAGCATAGCTGCAGCACTGCAGCTGTGCCATAGTAGCTGTTTATATGAAGACAAACCTTCATTCATAAATAAATATTGTAACTACCACCCGTGAACATGAACAGCCCTGTCTCTGAAAAATTTACAGCTGTCTCTTCACTAGGAAAAAAGGTGTATTTTCAACCCCTGTTAACTAACCCATGAAGACAAGTGAAGACATAGCAAGTTTACCTTAACTTACCAACAGTTAAAACTACAGTTTCCTTGTCTTCACTAGGATTTTAACACGGTATAGTTAGCATAGGCTAGGTTAAAACAGATTATACATGTACCTTTTCTCCTAGTGAAGTCAAGGCCTATGGGTGAGCCCATTAACCAACTGGCTACTTAGCAAAGTTCAAAGCTGTGGTGAGAAAGTAAGTGGAAGTCTCTACCACAGTTATTATTTCTGAATTTATCTGGATGTTGTGTGTTTGTAAGGCCTTGCCTGCACACAAACTTGAGCTCATGTATTTTTAAACTCATGCTATGTCTACACTGCAATCGGAGTCATGATTGCAGTTGTGCAGGCATACAGACGGGTGCTTTAATTTAGCTAGCCCAGCTAAAAAGAGCAGTGAAGACACAGCAGCACAGACTTCAGTGCAGAACCCTAGGTATGTACTCACATTGCTAGTCCACACCAGGGTTTGTGCTGCCCTGTCTTCACAGCTATTTTTAGCTGTGCTAGCTAGATCAAAGCTAGCACAGGTATTCCTAACCAAGCTGCAATCGCCCTCCGATTTCAGTGTAGACATACCCTAATTTAGTTAAATCAGGGCAAACCCCTGTGAGGATACTCAAACTTTTTTTTTTTTTTTTAGAAATGGCTTATTTTGGTTTAGTTTAATTCAGTAAGGGATTGATATAAGCTAAATCAGCGTGAGCTATTTTCAAACTGATTTAAGAGGGTCCACACAGAGGTATGTACTGGTTTAACTGAATAAGTTTAAAAAACACACCTTGTGCTAGACTGTGTGTAGACAAGATGGAGCATACTGGACTGGTTTGGGTTGCATAGTAATCAATCAGCTATTGAAGCACATTTAACTAATGTGACAATGGTTGCAGGAAAGGTGATTTTTACCAGTGTGTTAGTGGGCACATTTTAATTAAAGACTGTTGTGTAGAACATAAAAATGGTCATATTAGGTCAGACCAATTGTCCATCTAGCCCAGTATCCTGTCTTCTGACAGTGGCCAATAGCAGGTGCTTCAGAGGGAATGAACAGAACAGGTAATCAACAAGTGATCCATCCCATATCACCCATTCCCAGCTTTTGAGAAACAGAGGCAAGGGATACTTCAGAGCATGGTTTTACATCCCTGCCCATCCTTGCTAATAGTGACTGATGGACCTATCCTTCATGAACTCATCTAGTTCTTTTTGAACCTATTACAGTCTTGGCCATCACAACATCCTCTGGCAAAGAGTTCCACAGGTTAACTGTGCACTGTGTGAAGAAATACTCCCTTTTGTTTGTTTTAAACCTGCTGCCTATTACTTTCTTTGGGTGAGCCCAAGTTCTTGTGTTCTGAAGAGTGTCACAGCCTCAGGGGTTCCCCTGGGGAAGGCCGATCAGCACTTCATGTTGCTAACACTGTTGCAAGCATCGCAAAGCATTTTGGGGAGGGTCAAAGGTGTGAGTGGGGAGTGGAAGATTCTTTTGCAAGCTCCAAGAGGCCAAAGATGGAAGGAGAAAGAGAGCAGAAAACGGGTTAACTCAACACTGCAGCTAGCCAGCTCAGTACAATGATAAGACGCTGGCCCTAGTCAAACTTCTCGTCTAGTGCTGTGACCTTGATCTCTCACCTAGCCACAGCCAGCCATGAGAAAACCAGGGCTGCAGAGATGGAAAACACAGGTGAGACGACGGGGAGGAGCGGGACCAGAGCTTCGTGTCCCTGGAGCCGTTGTGTTTTGGAAAAGAGAAGAAGACTACAGAAAGCCGGTTTGGACTGGCACAAAGAGCACCAAGAACAGAGGTTGCAGAATGGAACACCCCCAGAGGAACCCAGGACTTAAAACCCTCCTGAGAGCTGGAGTAATTCGGCAATCACAGCGGACCCCAGACGACCTGGGCCCAGGTCAGAACTCCCGTTCACCCTTCCCCATCTCCTGCTTTCGTTACACCAAGGCTTGGCCAGCCTTGGGTAGAATGTGTGTGAGTATGAAAGTGGGTTAGAGCTTGGGGCACGAATGCTTTCTTCCTTCCTCTGAGCGACGTGGGGACTCCCACCCAGACCCCCCACCCCCACCCCTCTCCACTGTTATTTTATTATTTTATCAATAAAGCTTTAAAACTTAGACACTTGGTGTGTTTCATCATCTCTCCCCCAAACAATCCTGTGGCCTCAGCCTGATCACCTGATGCCCCAGGCAGATTGGTAACATAAATCTGTCACAGTTTTGGTGGAGAATGCAGTAGGGGGGAGGGAGGGAGCCCTGCGGAGCGCACCAACTCTTCTGCCCTTCGTATTTCACGTTTGCTCTGTCTGGCACTGTTGGTATTTCATGTTGAGGATTTTATGATTACAGGTGTGCCCCACTCTCAGTCGTAGCATGGCTGAGAATCAGAGAAGGGTTTAGCATTCCTCTCTCCACCCCGGTTGGTTGGGAAGGGTGCAGGTGGGTCGATCCCCAGTCGTAGGAGTGCCAAGCAATAGGAGGTGGGCTTAGAGACCGTCGCTCCACGCGACAGGTGTCCTCGGTGCATACTCCCTCAGCGTAGCATGACTGAGCATAGGAGGAGAACTTAGGGTTTCTCGCTCTGCCCCTGTGAGGGGTTTTGTATTTGGTGTATGAACCCTCGGTGGTAGTAGGCTGAGTAATAGAGAGGGTGGCTTAGTGTTCCTCCCTCTGGCCCAGTGGGGTAACATTGTGAGCCTCAATGCCAGTGTGTGTAGCATGACATCTCAAGTGATTAAAAGGGAATTGTGTCAGCATGTTCAGGAAACAGAAGAGTACAGCTGCGGACTCAGGAGTACTCAGAAGTCCCGCAGTCATGGGCAACAGCATCAACGATGGGTTCAAGGCTGGACGCATGGGGGTTAGGGAGTGTGGATGCAGAAGTCCGGCTGCCCACCCCGTTGGTGTCATGGGAGGCTGGTGGACCTGATTCCTGAGCCACAGGAGAGGCAGCAAAGAGGGACGGGACCCTGTTGCCTCTTTCAAAGGGGGGTGAAGACCTTTCCTGGCTCTCACCAAGGTGGGATACAATCCCTGGGGTTCCATGGTGGAGCTTCGGAGAAGAGTGCAGACTTGGCAGACCTATGTGCCGAGTATGAAAAGCAGAAGGGTAAGAACCTAGGGGCAGCTGTGGGATTAATTTGGATTTCAGCAGCCATGTGGTATCAGATGTTGTCGGGACAGAAAGAGGAGTTGGGGGAAAAGGGAAGAGGTGTGTACCCGACAGCTGGTGGAAATGGAGCAATTGAAAGCACAGATTACTAACGAGGCTGCAACACAAACCTATGCTCAGGACAAGTTGCAAGCCTTGAGATAGGACTTCCAGGCGGAAAAAACGGAACGCACCGCCTGGAAGCACTGGCTCAGCAAATACCGGGCCTTCAGGGGCTTGTCAAAGATTCGTGCTCAGCAACACCACGACGGCAGTGTGTCCACCATGAAAAGGAAATTGAGCAGTTAAAATGTCAGTTAACCGTGCATTCAGTTCAAGTGGCGAGCCTCACGGGGGTTGATTCGGGTGACCCTTGTGAGGGCTTTGATTTCTCCCTTTGTGAGAATCCTCAATTTTGGGCGGAACCTTGTTGCACCCCTATGGCGGCCCTCATTAAGACAAAGGAGAAGTCCAGCAGGTGAAGGGGGAGAAGGTCATATGTACGGCACCCCCAACTACGAGGAGAGCACCCCGAGGGGTGATTATGAAGAGGAAAGGAACCAGGAGGGGTGGGGGCTAATTAAGGAGCCCACCTTCCTTGCTAAATTGGTTGTAGAACAAAGCCTGTGCCCATGGAAAGGGACAGTACAGCGAGAAAAAAAGGATCGGGCCCAGACAAGCAGGCAGGCAGCAGATAAAGAAATTGGAAAACAGGTTGGAAGCCTTGAGGAGTAAAGCAGGAGTAAAGGAAGCAGTAAGTACAGGCATGGAAAATTCAGATCCCTGAAATAGTATTTGGAATGGTAAAATCTGAGATGATGAAGGTGTCAGTTTGGGAGATAAGCAAGTGATTTAAGAAAAGAGAGTGAGAAGTTAACTCTGCAGAGGCTGGAGGGAATTAAATGTTGTGACAGTGTTAAAAAGGAAACGTGTTATAGAAAGAGAATTCTTGGTTTCTTTGCAGCCATTCTGAAGGAAAAATGGCCCTTTTCCAAAGAAATGTCTGTAAATAATCCAGGCAAAGAGACTATCTAATTGAAATCATTTGACTATGGACAATTTAGTCAAATTTGCTAAAAGAATATTAGGGGGTTCTACTGGAACTTAACTGCCCCAAATGTATAAAGGGAATATAATTTATATACAGCTATGTAAAAACAGAGCAGTGTATATTGTAAAAGAGGTAAAAGAAATGCAAACATACCATGCTACTTAATTAAAATCCTATTAGGGCTCCAAAGGGAGCCACAATAGGTTGTGTTTTCTTTTTCAAATTTTTGAATGTTTTAAAAGCAGAAGTTGAAAGTGAACAGTAATCAGAACTCTGGTGAACGTTGATTGTGTCTCTTGTAAGACAGAGTCTCTGAGCTGCGAATGGTTTTGAATTCAAAAGCAAGCCAGAAAGCATCTGTGTTAATGCAAATTACCTAACTGATAAAAGTACTGTAGAAGCCATTGAAACCTCGCCTGCCTATAGAACAAACACAGGAAAATATGGGGGTAATTCCTCTGTCTTGTCTGCAACCGGTAAGGGTATTTCTAAAAGAAAGGAATATTTTAAGCAATAATCTGCCACCCCCAAAGGGGTAGAAATATGTTTTTCTTGTATTTTAGAACAACAGGAAAAGATGATGCCAGCTGAAGAGCAACCCACAATACCATGAATCTAGTGTCACAATAGCAACTGTGTTTTCTGTTCTATGTTTTGTCTTGTGTTGTTTGTCTTGTTGCTAGCACTGTTGTGTACCAAATGCTGCAGGGAAACTTCCTCAGGTAGCAGACACCATATTAGGAGAAATTGGTTTTGAAGCAGGGATTATAAATACTGTAGACCTGGAGCTGATTAAGAATAAATTAAGCTCTCTGTCCCAGATACAGGACAACCTAACACAAAAACAAATGAAAATAAAAAACCATACTGCTATAGTTATGGGATGTACTGAAATGCAGATACTTGCTTTGTTCACATTGAAACATAAAATGTTTTGGGTAATATCAGGAAACACTAAGGGTTTTGATACACTTGCTAAAGCAAAGAAAAAGATCACTGTTTGAAACTTATTAATATGAATGGATGCAGTATGTTTCTTGCACAGTAAGGCCAGACCTTTTAATTGGGAAAATTGTTGTTAAAAAAGCACACTAAAAAGCTCTGGAAGCAAGGATATGGAAAGTTAGCCCACTCCTCATGTGGCACATGGAATCTTTCTGGCTAGCCCAGACCTTGAGCCAGTGGGGTGGGGTGGGGAGGGACGGAAGCTATTGGACCCCAGAGGTTGTACCAAGTGGACTCCTCAAAAGTGGGTGTGCTTGTCCTTGCCTGTTGCTCCAGAGCCATGTAGTAAAGACATTTCACTAGTATCCTGTATGTGGGATAAATTGGATAATAAGAACAAAGTACTGTATAATGGGCAAAGTGTACGTGTTAATTCCTGGGAAAAAGTGTTTTGGGAGGATGGAAGTGTTAGCAACCTGCTAGTAGACAAATGTAAATATAATGTACGTACTGTGTTTACCAATAATCACATTTACTATTTGCCAAAACCAAAAAAGTCTCAGCTTTGCCCAGTTGAGGAAAGAGCTATGTGAAACTCGCGAAGCCACAGAGACCGCTTTAGATAAGGAAAAGGCCAAGCGTAAGAGGATCATCATTAAAGACATCAGGGATGGCAAACTGGAAACAAGGTAATGTTGCAAAAGCTGGGGAAGGCGGCCCATTCTCTGGACGCCAAGTGGGTGGGTCCGTACTCCATCGTAAACCGCATCTCCCCGGTAGTGTACCAGCTTCAGCTACCAGGCAAACTAAAATGGGGACATGCCAATTGGCTCAAAACATATGCTTCTCCCTAGGTTTCTCGTCATGGCGTCATGGGCCTTGATTGTGGACCAACCACCTGCCTGGACCATCTGAGTTTTCAGCTGTCCATAGGATTATCTGGATACTCATAATTAGGAGGAGGAAAAATACCTCCAAAGGCTCTCCCTAGCTCAAGCGGCTGAAGGGGCCCGAGCCACAGTGTGGCGGAAGGCAGGGAGACAGTGCATAGTCCGGACAGACACAGCAGGGCCACAGCAAGATACCTGGTGGGTGGCCCCAAACCTCCCCTGGTCCCATGGGGACAAACTCTGTTCCTCCAGTGGTGGCCTGGAGTGGAAGTAGAATGGGAAGCCTTTTGGCAAGCAATAGCAATTACTGATCTTGGGATATAATATTGTTGTTGTAACCTCCTAAACCAGGCAAACAACATCCATAATGAAAGCCAGGGAGGGCTGAAATGGGACAACTAATAATTTAGGGAGTTTTTAATCCATGCCTCAGTTTCCCCAATAGGCGCATTTGTGTTGTTCTCTTTCTTTCCCTCTGGCTTTGTTAACAGGACAAGGCAGTAATAGCAAGAGCCCAGGGACACCCCGAGCAGGAGTGGTGGGACTGCTTTTGCTGCTTTAAGCCTGCAAAATTCATCAGGGAAAAACAATATATGTATGGTGGTATTTCTCTCTGGGAATCCTCGGGTTTCTGATGTTTTGGCCTCCTTTGTTAATTTCACCACTGTTCAGAATTGACCATGGTGGGGAAAAAAAGGTCAATTATTCATTGGCGGAGGGGTGGGGAGGCAATTGTGGTTTAGCATCCTGGTAATGTGGCATCACATATTATCTGGGATTGGGTGGTCCATCGCAATGTGTAGGAGGTGGCTCCCCCAATAACACAATTAAGTGGTATGTGCTGACCACAGCCACTGACCATCAGCACGTACAGATTGCAGAGGGCAATACCTGGCAATTATGTCCTATGGAGCCCCCCAAAATGATCTGTAAAGAAAAGGTAATGCCAGGCCGCTTTTACGAGGTGGGTCAACACATCTGCTGGGAAGGGGAGGCATTGGGATACGCCGCCCCTAAGGCCCATGGGTGTTTACCAATACCTCTGTGTGTGTTTGAAGAACCACCTACCTTAATGTGCCCCTTGATTTGCTGTTACAATCTCAGGCGCAAAATTTTTCGATGCATTGGCCCGCAGTTATGCAAAGTATTATCTCTAACTATGGTGTGTTTAATTTTTCATGGATTGCACCTAATGTTTTCCTGCCCCTAAAGCACACCCGGGAACAACTGACTGTATTCCAGACAGATGCCTCCTCCTTTTCGGTGTTGTAATACATGTTTAATCTGCAGAAAGCTGCCTTTGTCACAGCCATTTGGACAGGGCATATATGTCAACCGGGGGATGTGTTATGCTATGTTACTACTGCAGCCAGAAGCCACTACTGGCTAGTATATGCAATTGTTGCCGCCCTGACAATCTTGTTTGTGCTACATTGCTGTTTAGGTAGGCAGCCAACCGTGACCCTAGCCACTGTGTCAGAGGGAGGGTGGAAACCTAAGTGGTGACCCCTCACAACAAAATATTGATTCGGGGTCAACGGGGGGAATGTCACAACCTCAGAGGTTCCCCTGGGGAAGGCAGATCAGCACTACATGTTGCTAACACTGTTGCAAGCATCGCAAAGCATTTTGGGGAGGGTCAAAGGTGTGAGTGGGGAGTGGAAGATTCTTTTGCAGACTGCAAGAGGGCAAAGGGGGAAGGAGAAAGAGAGCAGAGAATGGGTTAACTCAACACTGCAGCTAGAAAGCTCAGTCGAACAATAAGACGCTGGCCCCAGTACAAGGTCACGGCACTAGACGAGAAGTTTATCTCTCACCCAGCGACAGCTAGCCATGAGAAAACCAGGGCTGAAGAGATGGAAAACACAGGTGAGACGACGGGGAGGGGCAGGAGCAGAGCTTCACGTCCCTGGAGCCGTTGTGTTTTGGGAAAGAGAAGAAGACTACAGAAAACTGATTTGGACTGGCACAAAGAACACCAGGAACAGAGGTTGCAGAATGGAACACCCCCAAAGGAACCCAGGACTTAAAACCCTCCTGAGAGCTGGAGTAATTTGGAGATCACAGCTGACCCCAGACAACCTGGGCCCAGGTCAGAACTCCCGTCCACCCTTCCCCCTCTCCTGCTTACATTACACCCAGCCTCGGGTAGAATGTGTGTGTGTATGAAAGTGGGTTAGGGCTTACGGGCACTAACGCTTTCTTCCTTCCTCTGAGTGACGTGGGGAATAAAGCTTTAAAATTTAGACACTTGGTGTGTTTCGTCATCTGCCCCCGAAACGATCCTGTGGCCCCAGCCTGATCACCTGATGCCCCAGGCAGATTCGTTACATAAATCTGTCACAGGAGTACATAACACTTCCTTATTTACTTTCTCCACACCAGTCACAAATTTCTAGACCTCTATAATAACCCCCTTAGTCATCTCTTTTCAAACTGAAAAGTCCCAGTCTTACTAATCAATCCCCATATGGAAGCTGTTCCGTACCCCTAATCATTTTTGTTGACCTTTTCTGTACCTTTTCCAATTCCAATATATCTCTTTTGAGATGTGGCAACCAGATCTGCATGCAGTATTCAAGATGTGGGCATACCATGGATTTATATAGAGGCAATATGATATTTTCTGTCTTATTATCCATTCCTTTCCTAATGATTCCCAACATTCTATTAGCTTTTTTGACTGCCACTGCTATATTGAGTGCATGTTTTCAGATAACTATCCACAATGACTCCACAAAAGATCTTTTTATTGAGTGATAACAGCTAATTTAGACCCCATCATTTTATATGTATAGTTGGGATTATGTTTTTCAATATGCATTACTTTGCATTTATCACCATTGAATTTCATCTGCCATTTTGTTGCCCAGTCACCCAGAAAGAGTTTAACACCTTTAAAATCACTCAAGCTAGCTCTGGTCAACAAAAGGCTACCCAAATCCTTCACTACACAAAACAACCAGCTAACAAGAGGTTGCTCCGCTCTGTCCACATTAAATGCTAACATGCTTTTAAACAGCACCAGGATTGGTGACCAGCTAACACATTTTTAAAGGTGTTAAACTCTCTACACTAGGAGCTATCATGTGAGACAGCCCTTAATTAAAACATCATAACTAACATGGTGTGGAAAACCATTGTTTTTCCCCAGTCTGAAAAAGGCCTAAATGGGCCAATGTCAGGAGCTGTATAATAGACATAAGAGGTTGTTAATGTTGTAGAGAGTCATTGATCTTTAGACAAAACATAAGTAAGGCCTGGTCTACACACAGTTTTTGTACTGGTATAATTATATTGGGTAGAGATGTGATTTTTTTAATTTCACCAATAGAATTATATTGGTATAACTCCTAGTGTAGACATAGATATATCATTATAAAGGTCCCTTTTATCACAATGGCTTAGTCCCCTTCATGGACAAGAATAAGGGCTGGTCTACACAGAAAATTTACATTTGCATTGCTACATCTCTCTGGCCCAGGCAGTAGGTACCAAAGGCCAGAGCAGGCTAAGCCTCACCTGACCCCGGCTGTGGCCCTGCACATGTTCTGCCAGGAGGCCCTGTCTCTACCCTGAAGCTAGTCGGGGGCTCAGCTCCAGCCATCAGCTTGGAGCTTGGGCCTGCCAGCGGCCAGGGGCAGTACTCAGACTAGCCCGGAGAGGGGGAGAGGGGTTGGGCCAGCGGCACTGTGGAGGCCAGCCAGCGTGGCTGGGGTGGGTAGGCCGAGGCTCCTCTGGCCACAGGGAGTGGTTGTGCCTCAAGCCTTTGGCATACGGGGGAGAAAGGCCTTGGGCAGAAGAGGCAAGGCCGGTGAGCTAGCCTCCCTGAAGGGGGGGGGTTAACCCATCTCCCATGTTTTCCAGGATGTGAAAAATCCACCCGCCCCAAGAGACATAGTTAAACCAACCTAACCCCTAGTGTAGATAGCACTAGGTTGACAAAAGTCTGTCCTAGCTACCACCTCTAAGGGAGAGAGATTATTTACAGCAACAGTACCCCTCCCGTTGCTGCAGTAAGTGTCTACGTTGAAGTGTTACAACTGTGCCACTGTAGCATTTCAAGTGTAGAGATAGCCTAAGCTATACCAAAACAAGCACCTTTATACTATATAAGTAGGAGCATTGTCAGAAGATCGAGGGATGTGATCATTCCCCTCTATTCGGCATTGGTGAGGCCTCATCTGGAGTACTGTGTCCAGTTTTGGGGCCCCACACTACAAGAAGGATGTGGAAAAATTGGAAAGAGTCCAGCGGCGGTCAAAAAATGATTAGGGGGCTGGAGCACATGATTTACGAGGAGAGGCTGAGGAAACTGGGATTATTGAGTCTGCAGAAGAGAAGAATGAGGGGGGATTTGATAGCTGCTTTCAACTACCTGAAGGGGGGTTCCAAAGAGAATGGATCTAGACTGTTCTCAGTGGTAGCAGATGACAGAACAAGGAGGAATGGTCTCAAGTTGCAGTGGTGGAGGTTTAGGTTGGATAATAGGAAAAAACTTTTTCACTAGGAGGGTGGCGAAGCACTGGGATGTGTTACCTAGGGAGATGGTGGAATTTCCTTCCTTAGAGGTTTTTAAGGTCAAGCTTGACAAAGCCCTGGCTGGGATAATTTAGTTGGGGATTGGTCCTGCTTTGAGCAGGGGGTTGTACTAGATGACCTCCTGAGGTCCCTTCCAACTCTGATATTCTGTGATTCTATACTGGTGTCATAAATATAAATGGAAGGGTAACCACCTTTCTGTATACAGAACTATATGGCCAGAAGCAAAACCCTTTCACCTGTAAAGGGTTAAGAAGCTAAAATAACCTCGCTGGCACCTGACCAAAATGACCAATGAGGAGACAAGATACTTTCAAAGCTGGAGGGGGTGAGGGGGGGGGACAAAGGGTCTGTCTGTCTGTGTGACGCTTTTGCCAGGAACAGATCAGGAATGCTCTTCAGAACTCCTGTAAAAAGTTAGTAAGTAATCTAGCTAGAAATACATTAGATTTCCTTTTGTTTAATGGCTGGTAAAACAGCTGTGCCGAATGGAATGTATATTCCTGTTTTTGTGTCTTTTTGTAACTTAAGATTTTGCCTAGAGGGATTCTCTGTGTTTTGAATCTGATTACCCTGTAAGGTATTTACCATCCTGATTTTACAGAGGTGATTCTTTTACTTTTTCTTTAATTAAAATTCTTCATTTAAGAACCTGATTGCTTTTTCATTGTTCTTAAAATCCAAGGGTTTGGGTCTGTGTTCACCTATGCAAACTGGTGAGGATTTTTATCAAGCCTTCCCCAGGAAAGGGGGTGTAGGGCTTGGGGGGATATTTTTGCGGGAAGACGTCTCCAAGTGGGCTCTTTCCCTGTTCTTTGTTTAATGCGCTTGGTGGTGGCAGCATAGGGTTCAAGGACAAGGGAAAGTTTGTACCTTGAAGAAGTTTTTAATCTTTCATGCAGGTCCCCACATCTGTACCCTAGAGTTCAGAGTGGGGAAGGAACCTAGACAACTGGTATAACTACATCCATACTGGAGAGTTTGTATCACTTTAACTGTACCAGTATAGTTAAAGCAGTACAACTTTTATGTGTAGACAAGTCCAAAGAAACTAAAGAGATAGCTTATTTATAGTCTATGAATGAGGCATATGTAACATTTTTTTTCTGATTTAACAAGTATTTCCACATATGAAAGAGAGTGTTGGCTAGTAGCCAACTAAATACTCCCTCAAAAGATGAGAAAATCAGGAGATCCAAGTTCTGTTCCTGACTCCAAAACTAACTTGCTTTATAACCTTGCTTAACCTCCCAATTGCTAACATAATCTAACATAAAATAACCTCCAAACCCCAAACTATTCCTGGGTCCTGGCTTTGCTGTGCCCATCTCCTAGATGGTAAACTCATCAGGGCAGGAATGGTCTTCATTTTGTATTTTGTACTGTGTCAAACACATAGCTGGCACTCAACAAATAAATCATAATACAAATCATTATAGTTGTGTAAAGTATTAATGATTTTATAATATTATTTAGTAGTAATTTTTGGTAGCATACACAATGTCATAGGCACTTGCCAAACTGTAAAAATAACAGTATTTATATAAGTTGAGAACACACCTCTCAATAGCCTCGTACTTTAGTCTGCTTTCAGAACACTTTTTTATTGACTCTTTCCAACATTTAACAGCACAGCAAGCAATTACCAGAGTAAAGGGAAAGATTCAGCAAAGCCAAGTCAAAAGAAAGTAAGTCATGAACAGGCCAGTCCTGATGAAATCAGGAATTAGCAGAGCAAAATCTCAGCATGCAAGAGCGCTTTACCATACACTTAACTTTTGAGTTTTATAAACATTTGCTATTCATACTCTCTTTTGACCACTAGATGGCATCACATATGCTGTTGTCTGCATACTTTGCTCCTGAAAATGTATGCACTATTGGGGTTATACAGTTTAAAATGTACTTCTAACATTGCTTTTGTTCAGATGCATGAGGAGAGCAGGCATCTCTCAAAACGTTTGAGATGGTTCTCTTTATTGTCAAAATGATTCAATAGTATGCATTCCTACCAGTCAGAGATGAGCCTGAAATGCCAAATTGGGATTCAGAATCAAATGTTCACAAAGACTGATGGCATTCTGATCCTGCTTACAATTTGCACCATCTCCACTTCAGAGGAGACAGAGAGGTGGGCAATATTAGTCAGAATACAGGACTAGGAGCTAAGAAATCATGAGTTCAAATCCTGACTTTGACAATGATTCACTCTGTGGTTTTGAGCAAATCATTTAGTTGGTCTCAGCTTCTTCATTTGTATATTTGAGATAATATTTCCCTCCTTCACAGGGGTGCTAGAAGAGTTAATAGTTGTAAAGCACCCTGTGGAGAAGAAAAGCACTATAAAAAGACTAGACAGTACTGACAGATACAGGCGGTAAACTCTTCAGGCAAGGACAGTCTCTTTGTTCTGTATTTGTAGAGCAGTTAGCACAAGGGAGCCATAATCCATGCCTAGAGCCCCAGATGCTACCACAATACAGATAATTATTGCTGCGACAATGTTTTATTTGTACTAAGATTACAGATTATCGCTAAAGTTAAAATATGTTGGGTGACATTTTAAATAAATATAGATCTGGATTTACACTTTGATTTTGCATATACAGTGGAATCCACGTGGATAAATTCTGAAATTGTGAGGTTCTTTTTAGAGTGAAGATGAATGAAAAGGCCTGATGGTCTCAAGGCATTTCAGAGGGATAACCGAAATTCAAGTTGCTCGCGGGGCAAGGGGGGAATGGAATAACTTCGGTCTCAGATGGCGCCACTGATGTTAGATTTTGTCCTAGCTTCACTTTTCAAAAACTATATTTATGCAGTACTCTCCAAACTGTTCCCCACACAAAACAATCACATTATTGTAGAACTGGGGTTAAAGGTACATCCCAGCTGTAGGAAGTAGAGATTTGAGGTGACAAACTCACATATGGAGTTAAACTTCCCCAAAGTTTGGGCTGTCCACACCTGAGGTTTTGGTTCATACACTCCCATATCTTGTTTGAAATTATGGGCCTGATCCAGAGAGGTGTGGAGCACTCACACAACTCCCTTTGATTTTGAGGAGAGTTGAATGTTTTTAGGATTAGGATGTATGAAATTGCAGTTGAAACTTGAGGTCTGATTATTGAGTCCCTCTTGGTACTGTCAGATGATAAACCAGGATTTCCCTTCACATTCTTGGGAAAAAATGAAAAGGCAAAGGATCCTTTGCAATTAACCAGTGACATGGAGTTTCCCAACAGCAATTTACACGAGTCTTGTGTTCATGGGCTGACATACTTCTCCTGCCATTATTATCATAACTGGGTATATTGTAATATAAATACTGTAAAGAAAGCCAAAAGATTTCATAATGGATACCTGGAAGTTGCCATCATTGTTTCAGATTCCTTTGTTAAAGAGAAGGCTCAGTTAATAGGCTCAGTTAATAAAAGTTTGGAAAAAAATGAATTTGGCATGACGCTCCAGAAACAGAAGTATTGTAACAATGAACAATGGTATTGAGGCATGTTTTATACTCTTTATTTCACTGCCAGTGAAAGGACATTGAATATGTGGATTTTTCCTTAATTATGAGGAGTTTTTACAGCACAGATGGCATATTTGGTTTAAATGAAACTGAGTTTTATCAGCTGCGCTTTTCCATCCACTGAAAACACACCAAATCAAAATGCAAAAACCGCAGATAAAAACAATCACCACTGATCATTCTTTTACAAAAAATCGAGAAAAATATTTTTTTAATAATGAAAGAAACTCATGTGCCATAATCTGAATGCCAAAAAGATTTCCAGCTACCCACAAAAATATCAGCCTTGTTTTTCCAGTAATAAATTTAGTTTTTCCCTTGTCCCCATTGCACATTTCTGTGACGATATTGGAGACTTTTCAATTTCCATTTAAGATTTTAAAAAGCAAATAAGGAATTCTTGGCAGCCTCTGGAAAGCAAACAACTAAGAAGATATTCTGCTGGAGAAAATGGCTTGGTTGAATGTTGGGTTAAGAGACGCAGATGAATTAATGAGTTTTTCTCCCAACAAATACATACACACTGACAACAAAGCCCTCCACATCACTGCACTGCCTCATAAACATCTAAGCATCACAGTTTAAAAAAAGTTAATGATAAAACAACTTTTAAAAGTTTAAAATTGTTCAATTGTTTCCTCCTCCCCAGGTGCATGAGTCGCTGATGTTACCTCTCTACGGCAAATTGCCTAGTTATGTAAGCGTTGGTTCTGCTTCAAGATTTTCATTCCTATATACACATCACCACCCTTGCCCTCCCTATTCCCCCCACCTATTATTATTTGGAACAAGCACTACCAATCCTAAAGTACTGCCCAAGTCAAGACTCCAGCATTAATGTCTCTCCACTACTTACTTATCTTAGGGTATGTCTATACTACCCACCAGATTGGCGGGCAGTGATCGATCCAGCGGGGATCGATTTATTGCATCTTGTCTAGATGCGATAAATCAACCCCCGAGTGCTCTCCCATTGACTCCTGTACTCCAGCTCCGCAAGAGGCGCAGGCGGAGTTGACGGGGGAGCGGCAGCAGTCGACTCACCGCGGTGAAGACACCACGGTAAGTCGATCTAAGTACAGTCGACTTCAGCTACATTATTCACGTAGCTGAAGTTGCATAACTTTTTCATAGATTCATAGATGCTAAGGTCAGAAGGGACCATTATGATCGTCTAGTCTGAACTCCTGCACAACGCAGGCCACAGAATCTCACCCACCCACTCCTGCGAAAAACCTCACCTATGTCTGAGCTATTGAAGTCCTCAAATTGTGGTTTAAAGACTTCAAGGAGCAGAGAATCCTCCAGCAAGTGACCCGTAACCTCCAGGGCCTCTTCCAATCCAAAATTCCTTCCCGACCCCAAATATGGCGATCAGTTAAACCCTGAGAACATGGGCAAGATTAACCAGCCAGATACTACAGAAAATTCTTTTCTGGGTAACTCAGATCCCACCCTATCTCAGATCCCATCACAGGCCAGTAGACCTATTTACCATGAATATTTAAAGATCAATTAATTACCAAAATCATGTTATCCTATCATACCATCTCCTCCATAAACTTATCAAGTTTAATCTTAAAACCATATAGATCTTTTGCCCCCACTGCTTCCCTTGGAAGGCTATTCCAAAACTTCACTCCTCTGATGGTTAGAAACCTTCATCTAATTTCAAGTCTAAACTTCCTGGTGGCCAGTTTATATCCATTTGTTCTAATCACTACTTAGATCAACTCCCCCTCCCCCCATGTAGACCAGGGCTTAGATAATTATATGACCCCATTACTATAACATCCGTATTTAATCCTCACAACACCCTAGGAAGTAGGGAAGTATTATTATTCCCATTTTATAGAAGGGGAACTGAAGCACAGAGACTCCGTGGAGGGGATCTAGGTCAGAAAGAAAGTCTGAGACAGACCAGGGAATTGAACCTGGTCTCCCAACTCTTAAAATAGCAGCCTAACCGCTGGACCATACTATCAGAAGAAAGTAGCTGCTAGGGTTTTCCCTGTTCTTGCAAAGCAGACATGCTTCCATGTGCATGTCTGAAACTGTGTAACCATATAGACTTCTGGAAGCCTGTGCAGTGGAGCCCTTCTGGAAGCAAGGGTAGGGGAGAAGCTGCTAAAAAGTACAAGAGGACAGAGTATGATAGAGATAAAGGTGAGATATTTCACCCAAGTATTGTGCTATTAGTGTTTGAGGGAATGGTCTGAGATTAGTTAATTTCTTAAAGGACACTTAGTCCCTATAGTATGACAGACCACTGTGTAATGTTGTATACTACTATAATAAGATAGTGTTGTCTTGTGACAAGACCACAGTCCTGTGAGCAAGGCCGTTCCTAGAGGGGTACAGGGCCTGGGACATAGGCACCGAGTTCCTAATATGCCTGGGGGTGCTCCCCCGGGCCCTGCCCTGGCCCCACCCCCACTCCACCCCATTCTCCAAAGTCTCACCGCCGCCCGGCTTCTTCCCACCCTTGCTTCGCCCCACCCCCCCTTCCCGTCCCCACCCCTTCTCGCCCCGCCTCTTCCCTGCCCAGTTCTGCTACCTCCCCAGAGCACACTGAGCCCTTGCTCCCCTCCCTTCCCCCTCAGCGCCTCCTGATGCCACAAAACACCTGATCCAAGGTAGACACTGAGAGGCAGGGGGAAGCACTGAGAGGGAGGGGCCTGCCAGTGGGCAGGAGGCACTGGGGGGAGGGGGAGGGTCTGGTAGGGGGGCTCCTCTTGCCTCCCCAGCCCTCCTGCTGCTTGCCTCCTCACCACACTTGCACGTCCGCCTCCTGCCTCACCTCCCTTCCTGCCTCCTCAAAATTAGCATGGGACCCCATAGAGCACAGGGCCCGGGGCAGTCGCCCCGATTCACCATACCCAAGGGATGACTCTGCCTGTGAGACAAGGCTCTTAGGTTCTTGTCTTGGACTCTATCATTAACTCTGCAGCTATAGAATTTATGTGGAGGTGCGCAGATATTATGGTGCTGGGCAGCAGTATCAAACCTTAAAGTAATTATAGACAGACTTTTTCAAATAACTCTTGCTGAATATTCAATATTAAACATTCAAGTAGGTTACAGTACATACTATACCATATCCATGTCCACTGGGATATAATAAAATAAGTAATAATAATAATAATTAATTAATACTACATTCTGCTTGGATGTAATAAAATCAGTGGACCAAATTATGTTCTGGTATAAATCCAGAGTAACTCATCTGACTGCTACGGAATTATTCCAGATGTAGACTATTGTAATGGAGTAGAAGTTGGCCCAATGTTTTTAAACTCCCTTCTCCACCCAGATATATTTTATAGGAACCCCTCATAAATAAATCCATGAAAATACCAGGCTGACTGCATCTGAAGTTGAAGTCCTCCATTTGTCAATAGAACAAATGGTGCATGGGGAGCAGCAGTGCAAAATTTCCCCACCAATGTGCTTTAGATCTGTTCTTAAGAGATCACCTCTGAGCATGGGAATAAGCACTGTTAAGTTAAGCACTGACAGTGAAATCTTTGCTGTACAAGACATAAATATAGACATGGTCTCTTCCCAGAGGAACTTACAGTCTAAAGAAAGACAGATAGCAAAGGCACTGGTAAAAAAATAAATATACTGGCGTAGTTATGGTAATATCATGATATGGGTTAGTGTCTGTGGGGCACACACACTGTGAATAAAAAGACTTGAGTAAAGACTGATAGGTTGCCTAGCTCACTGGGAGGCCACCGGAGGCATAGTGGGTAGCATAGAAGAAGACACAAATCTGAGAGTGAGAGAAGAAAATGAAAGGAACAGTGAGAAGAAATGGGGAGAGGTAGGAAGTGATAAGAAACAAGGACAAGGATGAGGTTGTCTTCAACTCTAAGACTCTGCACAAGAGTCTGAAAAAAGATTTCAGTGACAGAAGATTTGTGTTGCTTGAAACTATTATTGTTCAAAAATACAAAAGGCCAACTCCTGCCCTGGCCAGGGCAGGAAAGGGGGACAAAGCTGTTTGTCTCCTTGAGGAATCCTGTTCGTGAAGGTGTGATTTCACCAAGAGGCCTGGGACACAGGAATGAACAAAATACATCTCATTGCTTGTGCTTTACTCCTGCAGGGAGTGTATATACTAGCTGGGCTGGGGATCTAGGCATACCTCCGTAGCTATATACTTTACCCTTTTGTGGATTTGCTGTGCAGGCTGGTGCATTTCCTGGCTGCATTTCCCAGCACACACCTGTGCACTGTGGGTCCAATTCCCTGTTGCCTGTCCCTTGTGTAGTCATTTATACCTGGGTGTGGCATGCGAGGCTAGTAGCATTTTGGACTCCCTTTGCATGGGTATAAGTGACAACACAGAGTACAAGGCAGTGATGAATCACTCTCTATGGCGGTGTCTTGCCTGACTGTTTGTAGGGGATGAAGAGGCTCCCTCACCTTTTTCCTTACATACCCACCCTGTAAGACAGGCCAGAGAAGGCAGGAAATATGTACAATTAAGGACCTGATCTGGCATGATTCTCTTTTATTGTTAAATCAAAGGGAAAACATAAAAACCATTGGCAATCTCCTCCTGCTCACAGCCTTGCCGAAGGTTTATTTTACTTGATGTATTAAAGCTTTTCCAAAAGGGTTAATACTTTCATTTCTAGTGTACTGGCAATACATGATATCCATTGTCAAATACACTGAGTTTGTTGTCATTTGTCTTATGCCCCAGTAAACAAAACAGCCATTTCCTCCCCCTGGCCTTGTCAGTGCAGTTCCTTTGGGTGCTTCTTGAATTATTGCTCCACCTGTGTCCGGCCATCCTGCTCATTTATCAGCAATGTTGTTTTCTCACTCCTTCTTTCTGTTCCTGCTTTCCACCAGTCAACCCCTTTCTTTGTCAATCTGTGACTTGGGAATTGTATCAGCAGGTGATCTGGAAGTAACAATCATCTCTGTTGGGTGACTTAGATTCAACTACTTGATCATTTATGCATGTCTTCTAGATGGATTGTCTGTTCTTACTCCAAGAACGCTTCACAAACAACAGCCAACAAATTTAATCTAATCTCTTGAGCCCAGTTTACCTGGCATGTCTCTGAAACAGGGCTCAGATGAGAGGAGCTCTGAGTCCAGCACTAATTTCAAATGACAGGTTTCAGAGTAGCAGCCGTGTTAGTCTGTATTCGCAAAAAGAAAAGGAGTACTTGTGGCACCTTAGAGACTAACAAATTTATTAGAGCATAAGCTTTCGTGAGCTACAGCTCACTTCATCGGATGCATTTGGTGGAAAAAACAGAGGAGAGATTTATACACACACACACAGAGAACATGAAACAATGGGTGTATGATAAACAGTGTGTATGATAAACCCATTGTTTCATGTTCTCTGTGTGTGTGTGTGTGTGTATATAAATCTCTCCTCTGTTTTTTCCACCAAATGCAACCGATGAAGTGAGCTGTAGCTCACAAAAGCTTATGCTCTAATAAATTTGTTAGTCTCTAAGGTGCCACAAGTACTCCTTTTCTTTTTACTAATTTCAAAGCAATCCAAGATCCTGGTAGTGCTAGCACTACATCTTGAGTAATCATCAGTATCTAGATGAATTAGGCTAATTGGTTTTAAAGTAAATCCAGTCTGAAGCAAAAGATACCTTACTGACTGCTGCAGCAAATGCTTGAACACGTCAGCAAATCAAAGAAACTTATCTAATCTCATAAAGGAAACTCTTGTTTCACTCCTCTCTCCAGACGCAGAAGACAGTGTAATTCCACTGCAAAAGCAAAGGGACAGGATGTGGGGAGTCCACACTGAGCATTGAGGAGCACTGCTGACTGGGAGCCAGACAGATGAATCCACTGCTGCAGAGAACCACTGGCCATTGCCTCCCATGTCGCAAGAGCTGTTGCAACCTCCAGTCTCCAGCAGCGGCTGTACAGTGGCTATGCAGCCTGAGATGAAGAATTCCTTCTCTCCAACCCCTGCAATTCAAAACTTTTTTGTGCACACCTTCGTCATTTGGAATGTGCATTTGGGGAAGCATTTTCCCTGTGTGGCCTAACAAGATAGAAACCTTGTTTCAACCATTTGCAGCAGGGCTGAACAGTTAATAAAACACACTAGAACCAGGTAATACCTAAGAATAGTAATACTGCAGGTAACCACCTACTCATGCAGTTCTTGGAAGAACCCAGATAAAACCTGAAAATTAGTAGAATCAGAGTTGTTTTGTTTGTTTGCTGTAATGTGCTTTATGGTGGTTGTCCGAAAGTCTGCTCTTTGCCCACTGCTTTAGCTGCCTATTGTTGAGTGAACCGAGTTCAGCTTGTGGTTTAAATTTGGAAGCTCTCAAGGGCTCAACCTTTAAGTATCTCACCAAACTTTAGGCGCCCTACACTATGTTTCCTCTTAGGTTTGCAGATCCATAGAGCCTTTTTGCAGAGGTCTATCAAGATGAAGTGTTTGTACTTTTGCTCCAATGTCTCTGATGCTCCTTCCTGACATTTGAAGAGTCCGAGGGCTGGCCTCTTCTAAGCAAGGTTTTAAAGTGTTATTTTTTTCCCCAGAGGTCACACAGTTGGCTTTATGTTTTATGTGTGTAAGTTTTTTCATTATTCATTTATCTGGTACTTTCTGACATGGTTTGGCAACCCAGCCTCTCTGGAGAAACTCCAGGTGCCACATGGACTTGCTCCATTCTTTATACTGCTCTATCCTTCATCCAGCCCTGCCAGCCTAAAAACTTCAAATTTCCTCTGTAGATAGCTCCTGCACCTCAAACTCCCGCAGGCTCTTCTGTACCTTTTATCTAAATAGACAAGACAGTCAAAGAGTGGGAGAAAGGAGACATTGTTCTCCTACTGTTATTCACAGGGAACTGAGGCACAGAAAGATTAAGTGACTTTGCCCAAGGTCACAGAGGAAATCTGTGGCAGATATTGGAATTGACCCCCAGCTTCTTGAGTCCTAGCTCATTGCCATAACGACAAGGCCATCCTTCCTTTCTAGCATCTAGTATAGCATTTTAGTTTGTGAACTCTTCACATTATTTTAATGGCTGACAAGGCCAGAACAATTGAAAATATCATTCTCACCCTCTTATTAGCTGGAGCTCCATTCTTCACTGGTGCACTTACTTATTTATAAATATTCCTGTGGTGCTCATCTGAGCACACTGCTTAGTAGTATAGCATAAATCTTAGCCACCAACACAGCTCCCTGTTGAACACACCAAATTTACTCATTAGTGTTGTGGCATTGCTATTAATGGTGTAGCCCAATGTCCAGGGTTCTTCAGCAGCAGCAGCAGGGGGAACTACAAGTTGTGGACTACAAGCTACTGCATGGTATGAGAGCTCCCTGGTTCCTGCCAGGAAGTCCCCTCTGCCCTTCCAACAGAAAGTCTCAGCACTGACGGAAGCTGGGAGCATCAAGCAAGCAAGCAGAGAGGAAGCTGCTGGACTGTAATCCTATTCTGTGTTTCCTTACGCAGGACCTGCTCTAGGCATCAGCAAAGCAAGCACGTGCTTGGGGTGGCACATTTCCAGGCGCAGCATTCCAGCCATCCTTTCCCCCCCCCCCGGCCCCACTCAGTCAACCAATGAACCTCTGCATGGGGCAGGGTGGTGGGCTCAGCGAGGGGGTCCCGGCCCGGGTGCAGTTCCTGCCTTGGCCCCCCACCACTGGGGGAATGGGCGATGCGTCTCCTCCTCCCTTGCCCACCCCTGCCGCACGTGTCACAAGCAGTAGAAGAGCTGGAGCTGAGCGGAGCCCGGGATCGGGGCAGGACCTGCGGCCAGTAAGGGACCCGCTGCCCCAGGCAGCTCGGCGCTGGGCAGGTGCCCCGGTCCTCCCGCTCCCCGTGGCTGACCCTCCCCTCAGCAGCCCCTGGTCTGCCTCCCTCCCCACAGCTGACCCGCCCCCCAGCTGCTCTGGTGGTTACTGTCCCCTCTGCAGGGGTGGGGCCGGGTCTGAGATCGGGTTGGGGGCCCACCGGCAGGATGTAACTCACTCCAAACACTGCTATAGCATTACGCATTCTTTTAACATTACCAATATCAGCGGCTTCTGGTGAGCGCAGTTTCTCAAAACTGAAATTACTAAAAAATTATTTGAGATCCACCATGCTCAAAATCGTTTGTCAGGACTCGTGTTAATTTCGATTGAAAGTACCATTGCACAAAATTTAGATTTCACTGAATTATTAAAAGACTATGCAAGTATAAAAACCAGAAAAATTCAGTTCATATAAATGCTTTTAATTTATGAGAAACTGGGCACACCGGAAGACACTAACGTTTTTCATTACAGTGTATAGCTGAACCCAAATTGTTTGTAATTGTGATTTTGTTAAAATTAAATGAATATACTAGTAGGAAATTGTTTTATTTCACTAAATACAAATTTTCTGTTTTCATTTTTTTTAATGTTAAACAGTCAAAAAAACCCAAAATAAAACAAAAAAAATTGCCAAGTGCAAACATGTGTAAAAAAAAAAAGGGGCAGGGGGACGGCCAACATTTTTTTTGCTTGGGGCAGCAGAAAACCTAGAGCCAGCCCTGTCCTTATGGAATACAACTTTGTTCCTGGTGGTTTGTCTCAGTGGGTCCGGTCTGAGGTGAATATACATTGACACATAATGCAGAGCACACTGGGGAGCCTCAGGCTTGGTTTCCCAAAGTTATGCAAAAAGCCAAAAGGTTGGGTTGCCAACTTTCTGACAGAAGAAAACAAACATCCTTGCCACGCCCCTTCTCCAAGGCCCTGCCCTGCTCACTCCATCCCACCTCCCTCCGTCGCTCACTTTCCCCCACCCTCGCTCATTTTCACTGGGCTGGGGAGAATCCCTTTTTGACTGGGTGTTCAGTTGAAAATGTTGAAATGTTGAAAAATCATGAGTCAGGCTCACCAAAAATTGTAAGATTGGCTTTAAAATCATGAGATCATGTAAAAATAACAGATCTGGTGTTCTTTTTGCCTTCTGCTGCTTGAGCCTTTAAGGTGCACTGGGTTCACATTTTGAAGCTTTCTCTGCAGCCAGGAGAACTAGAAACTTACTTTTTCTTTAAGAATGAAGGCTGAAATCATCACATATCCACTTGACTCCAAGAGCTTGGACTTTAAGGAAAAGAATAATTATCATGAGACTCATGACAAAATCATGAGAATTGGCAACACTGCTATCTTGAACAACCTCAAACTGGAATGGTGAACAGAAGGGGGGGGCGGTTACATTTGGAAAAAGTCAGTGACAAAAAACAGCTGGAATAATCATAGTGAGAAACAAACAAGGTAATATATTCCAACACTCCAGCCTAATTGCGCTACTCAGTGGATGTACTATGAATCCATGTAACAATTTACAAGATGAATCCTTATAAATGGAAAAAATCAGCTATGCTATGAAGCACACATCAAAATAACTACTCAATGTTGGAAACACAACTAATGGAATTAAGAGCCAAAGTACAGAAGTACTTTTATCCCTGCTAGTTTTCAGTTTGGGAAGGCTGCTGTGCTGTGAGGTTACACTAGTACATTATACCTTGTATCTGCTTATACATGATTGGGGTAGGAGCATGTACCTGGCTTTTTGCTAATTTTTGAATGGCCGCAGCATTTAAATTCTTCTTCCCTCTTGTCTTATTTCTTCAGTTGGGAACAAGGTCTACTGTCCCTCGCTACATACTAGCACTTGTTTTCAAAGTGTTCTTTCCTTGTCTTCTTCAGTTATAGTTAAATGTTATAATTAGGTCTAAAAAAAATAGGGACAAAAGAGTGACAGTAATTTGAGACAAAGCAAATTCTCAGTGAGTGAACTGATTGAGCAAGAAACAATCTCCCTTCCTCTCCCCGCAGCATCTGAACAACACATAGCTGCTTTCCATGGTTTGTTTCAATTTGGAAACTGAAGATGGAGCCATTAGATGCATCTGGTATCCCTGCGGAGGAGACAGAAAACACTGGCAGCAATGCAGACAAGATGGTAGAAACCATATGAAGCAAAAACTAGCCAAGCATGAAGTCTGCATTACCACGTGAACTTCAAGAGCAGTGCTAAACACCATCACAAAAGATACCGATTCTCAAAGCTACAGGGAAATGATGCACGGCTATAATATGTAGTATACAAACACTTTAGGAAAAAGACACTAATAATCTAGAAAATACTCCAGCACCGCAAGAAGGAAATACCTAAAACCTAGCCAAACCCTAACCCTAGCCAAAACAGAGGACATCAGGCTTATCTGAAGGTGAAACTCCACAAGGACAAGTTTTTAGTGTGATGTACATAGTGGCTTTGACTACACAAGCGAAGTTAATTAAAAGTTGGAAGAGTTTATGTGGCTAAATCTTACAATGAAAAGCTCCTTCTTAATGCTAAGATACCAGAGGGCCATTTTGCCCCTTCCATGGGAAAACCCACAGGAAGTGAAGTACCACACAGTGAGCAGATTCATGGGACTCTTTGTAAACCTGGTGGGACTTAATTGTCTTTCACACCAAGTTTGCAAAAAAAAAAGGCATTTAGATTGATTAGAAGTTCAAAGTAATCCAAAATTAAATTGCAGCATTTGTATGAGAGCCCTCAGTCGACTTGAGAGCATTCCTGGGAGGTATCAGACTAGAGCGAGTGCAGGACAAATTTTGTCATAGCAGTATGGAGAAGTTAACAGGACCATCTGTCAATCTGCCTACCACAGGAATCCCACTAACCACACCTCTCCCCAATTACTGTGGTGCATGTTGGGCCTCCACACGCCATCTGACAGCTTCTTCATGAGCCAAGATCCTCCAAAGACCATTAGATTCTGGGGGAGAATGATTTGTGTGATGACAACATTCACCATAGCAGAGAACGCTGCAGTTTTTCTTTGTGGAGGTGGACTCGTTTACACCAACCAAAGGGATGAATTTGGGGGGTATAATCTTCCTCGGAGGCAAACCCTGGGAATCCACTCCCTAAGAGAACAAAAGCAGATCCAAGATGCCCACCTGCAGCGCCATGCAAGTTACCCAGCTCTGCCTAGGGCCCCCTCTGTCTCACTTCAAGCTGGCCCCAAAAATCAAGAGATAGTGCAGACTCCCACTGAGGTTATTGGTAGTTCCAATGATGCTCAGAGCATGCTATACCTAGAGGAAGAATGATCCAATGGTTAGGGTGCTATCTGGGGATTCAGAAGACTCAGATTCAAATCCCTATTCCCAGAGAGTTCTTTGGCATAACAATTAGTCTTGCCTCAGTTCTCCCATCTGTAAACTCTGAGATGTTATATGAATAGATACATTAAAAATTATGAGGTGCACAAATACTACAGAAATGGGAGAGGGGGAAGTCAGAGTACCTAAAATAGTGAAGTCAGAGTACCTAAAATAGATACCTGTGCAGTAGGGCTCTACACGGGAAACAGAATTATGACCTAATCTGTTACAATGAAGACTGATATGAAAGAAGTTTGGCATGCCCCCGAAAGTAGGTTAACAGGATTTATTTAAAAGGTCCTTTCTGCAAACAATGTCACTGTCAGGTAGCAGAGTGCCACCTGGAATGTTTAGTGCATTAACGTATTCACAGCCTTTAAAAAGTCACAATTTAAAAGAGAAAAGCATCCCGAGTCTCATATTTCAGCCAACTCTCTCCCACTTGGTATACAAATTCCTAACCTTTGTGTCATCTAGTAATAATAGTCATTGTGGGCCATCAGGACGAAACCTACTTAGATCTGTTTTTATCTATATTTTTTTCCCTACAGTATCAGACACAAACTAGATCTTAATGCTTCCAAAATAAAGACATAGGAATTGCCACACTGGGAAAAGCCAACCATTGGTCTAGGCCAGTACCCTGTCTGAGACAATGGCTGGTCCCAGCTGTTCAAGAGAAAGATGCAAAAACCCCTGCAGGAAGCAATTATCAGCAATAGACAGTATCAGCTTTCCATTGTATGAAGTCCTGACGGCATTATAATTGAAAAATTCCAAACCATTAATCAGAATGAGGTTCTTATGCTCTAGCAGGTCAATACTGGTGCTTTCCATGCATATTAAATCCATATTGGTAACAATTTTTATGTTATTTTTAATTAAAAAATGTATTGTACATATGCAATAATCTGTTTCTAAAATCAACTAATTCAGTTTTAAACAATATTCTCATGTCACAGGCTGTCTGCAGAGTTCCATAAAAAAATAACAACCCTGTTTAAGTCTGAAAGCGGGGGAAGGGTGGGAAGGAGAAAGGACTTCAGTGGGGCCAGGATCTCACCCTTATATTTCCAACTTATGTTCCAAAATCTATTTCTAGGCTAAGATCTTACATTCTCAGATTACTCACAGAGCAGATTACATAGATATCGCAGCTCTTGAAAATAAGGTTTTAGAATAAAAATGCAAAAATGTCTTAGGTATTGTCACAGGCACTGCATTATTTTATCTAAGAAATTTTGCTGTAATGAAATTTCAGCCTTTTTACTACATATACATCAGAGTCATAATTCAGTCTGCAGTTATACTGCTGCAACTCCACTCACTCCTCACTTTGATTGCTTGCATTGACTAAGCTTGCACCAGACTTGTGCATCTGAAAACAGAATTTGGCACTCAGTTTCGAACTTGAAAATGTTACACAGATTGAGTAATGGGGCAAAAATAGCCCACAACAAAACATCTTAGATGACATGTGCTTTATGAGTTTGTGGGCTAGGAAATGACATCATGCACCCAGACATAGATGCTCTTCATTCACTGGATCAATTCTGTATGGTGAGACCCCATACATTCCTGGTCATAGAAAAAATACACAGCAGAATATTTGAAGATGTTAAAAAAAATCCAAAGCTATAACCATCTGCTTATCATAGACATCTGCTGCATCAAAGCAATAGACTATGAAAGTTTCAGAAAGTTTTCTGCTCAGAAGATGTATTTGCTGCCAAGAGACTAATAAAACACATGAACACACACAGATTCTGAAAATACAACCTATGTTCTTACTGGAGTAATATTTTTCTGACTAGGGATGAGTTGGCCATGAATGACTGAGACTTCTGCCTTCCCAGTGAATCTTCTGGCATCCCCACCTCTATCTAATAACTCCTTATTATCCCTATAACCTTCTAATATGCTACTGTTCCCACCCTGCAAGCTTTCTCACACTGAGCCGCATCCTGTTCCCACTGAAGTCAAAGAGAGTTTTACCTGCAACTTAACTCTCCACAGCTTTACCTTCAACCTCAGCTCTCCAGTCAACCCATCTATACATTTGAAGCCCTGATTCAAACCTCAGTGAAGTCAGAGTGTCTTTCCATTGACTTCAGTATTCTTTGGATCAGGCCCTTGTGCTTCCTTCACCCCCATAACTTCCCTGTCTCTAAAAGCAACGAAAAGTCATAGGGGGAAAGAAAGAAAAAACTAAGGTTTGTGGAAGGATTGAGAATGGCAACAAGCTCTTTGAAGCACGGGCAATCTCTTTGCATCTGCAGAGCACTTGGCACAATGGGTTACTGTGGTAACAAATGATAAATAATGATAACCAGTATTGCCAGGTGGGAAGATGCCAGATTTCCAGGGCCTTGTGCCTTTCAGAATGTTGCAGGAATGGAGGGAGAAGCCTCTCTCAAGGTACTGATAGACAGGCACTGGGAGGGAAGGAGAGATGAAAGTCGGAAGGACAGGGTGTTTTAGCAAACCTGCGGGGAGCTGGGAGTCTGAATGAAAGGAGACATCGTGAAGTTTTGGACAGGCTTCTGATGAACCACTGAACTTTTGATTTCACATGAAATTAAATCTGCCCTGCTTAATAAAGACATTTAATTTTGGGAACCTTTGGACACAACAATGGTTCATCATTCACACTTCTTACCATCTGCAGGTATGAAATCAATACAAGAACAGGCCAGACCCTCTAGTCCTTACTTTGGCATATTGATGTCAAGGGGATTTTGCCCTGAATTAAGAATATGGAGGAACTGTGGGATCTGGCTCAATGTTAGTAAAATATGTGACTGTGCTACGCTGACTCTGGAAGAGCAACAAAAAAACCATACCCCTCAAATGACTCCACAACAATGACTACTTCAGATCTTAAATACAAACAAGAAAAATGAGATGAGCTTTTATCAAGCATCCAAAAGTGTCTGATAATGCCTTTTCATGTTCTTTTTGCTGAACAGTCAGTGCCCACCCAAACCTAATGGCTACAACATGTAAGTCACACCAATAACCCTTGTTCAAAGCAGTTCATACCATGCTACTGGATTCTGACATTTCTGTGAACACTTGCTTTCTACTAATCACTCTTACTTACACAGGTTTTACATTTTGCTGTCAGGTTCACATTGTCCTTGAAAATATGGTATGGAATCAAAGAAACTGAATCATTCTCCATGCAGATCACAAATGGAGAACAGAACTCTCAGTGAACTTAAAAACAAAGAGAGATTGATCAGAGTACAGACTCTGCTCCTATCACAGTTCACACACAATTCATTCTTAGAATACGCAAAATTATTTATCATGCACACGGGCAAGCATTATTCAGTGCAACACAGCCAGATAAAAACAGGCATAGCATAACCAAACCCATTTGAAATTTGGGTTGCTTGAGCATCTTTATGAAGCAAGAGAATAAAGAAAGTTTGCTTCAGAGAAATGAAGCCCTTTACTTACATGCCTTGCAAGAGCTTCCAGCAGTTGGAGTCTCTGAATTATAGTGAATGCAGATGTCGTACTGAAAACCCCCTAACTTTGGCACTGAAGACTATACATAACTCTCTGGTGCTTCAGATTCATAAGTAATTTCCTGATTCCCCTTTAAAAATATTCTCACGTACTTTTTTTTTTTTTAATCAGTGGTGCACACTGACAACAGAATGCAAAGCAGACAGTCTATCAGTTGTTACTGAGGAAAGAGTTCCCTGCTGGTTGAATAAAAAAAAGAATCCTTGACCTTGGCAACTAGAATAAATCTACTATATCTGTTGGCCCACTCCTCGGTACATATTTGAGCAGTAACATAAGAATGAACAATTTTAGCATAGGAACTGTGGTATGACATTTTAAACATTGGTAAGTTATATGAACACTACTTCCTGCAGAGACACACTGGGGTAACTGCATTGTGCATGTTTTCTACTTTTATTTTGTTCACAAATGCAACAACTTCCTTTCTTTGATTTCACAAATACCCAAGCCTGAGGGTTTTCAGATTCTGCGCCTTCCGTTTATTCTCATTAATAGTCCTGAACAGGTTACTGTTGCTTTTCTGTTATAAACCTGGATTTTCTAGGAGTTTCAATATCTTAGCTGGTAAATGCAACCCAGACTTAAACGTGGCATTCATGATATCATACATAGCCTGGGAGCAGTCTTTTAAAGGTTTCTCCCTTCTCCAAAAATGAGGGTTTTTTTCCTTTTTCTCTCTTTTTTGTTTGTTTGCCATTTCAAAAATATCTATAGCTTTTGTAAAACAACAAGACAAGCATTTGGAGCAAGTGCCAATGGAGCAAATGGCTAGACTGTGTATCAAGCAAAAGACAATAATCCAGACCAAAATATTAGCTATAAGCTTTGAGTAGAAAGAAGTTCCATGCTCTTTGATGGAAGATATGCAAAAAACAATGGGCAAATAGTATTAAAACATTCCAGGTCAGTTTCTCATTTTAAATGTTAGTCTTTCAGTTGCCTGTTCAGTGAGATTTGCCTTCCAGTATATAATATAATATAAAATATAATATAATATAAATAAAGGAGTAAGGAAAACACCATTTCTGTAATAGTAATTGTTTTTATAAGCAAGAACCCATTCTGACTCTCCCTTTATATCTTTACTGTGGTGCTGAACACCCATTTTAGCCTCAATCCTACAAACCCTAACTCATGTTAATAATTCTTAAAGGTGAAACAAGCCATTGTGCAAAAGGCAAATACAAGGCACAGGCAACACTTTAACTCCGCTTATGCCCTATTTTGAGGTCTTAAGAGGGATGTATGTGGTCCCTCTTCTGCTGCTCTGTGCACAGAGGTGAATGTCACCCTCATCGGCTTTTACAGTATACAGAGTGAATGAAACCCTGTTTCCATTAAACTCAATGGGAATTCTGCCATTAAATTCAGCGGGGCCAGGATTCGGCCCACCATGCATTTCAAGCTGTATTTGGGCTGATGTAAAACAATTTACAGACCAGAGAATCTATTCTCTTTTCAAAGCACATGTACAGTTTCTATGTCATGATCCACAGGACCGGTGCTATTCCCCCAGCTTTGGAACAATCTCTCGGAGGAACCTCATGAGTTCTGTTTAGCAAGACCAGATGAGACAGCATAGCCTACTGGTAGAGAGACTTGTACACTCTTCAGAATTAATGAACCTCACCAAAGTATTCATAATGACACTCAAGGAGCATTTTCAAAATGGTAGCGTATATTAGTCAACTGGAACACAGCACAGGAAATCCTTAGATTAGCATAGAGAAATGAAAGCTAAAGCATAGTCCATTCTGGTCATCCCAGAGCCCCACCCAAGTTGTAGTGAACTCCATTTTCAAGCTCTCAGTCTCCCTCTGACCTCATTTCTTTGTCAGTTCCCAGGTGAGAGCTCCAAGTTCCTTCCAGAGTCAATTTATGCCCCACCTCACACCTTCCAGTCCTTTGTTCTCTAGCTGGGATTTCTGCTCAGCTTCCCTGCTAAGAGTATCAATCCATGAGTCATTGGAGTTTGCATCTTCCCCCAGGAATTCTTGTTGATCTGGGTCAGTTTCAGCAAGTCCCTTAATGACTCTATTCATTCCACCCAGACAGGAAGGTGACACACACACCTATATCTCTTAATCTGCAATGAGAGCAAACAATCCTTTTTCCTCCACTGGGTAGCCATGCAAAATACAGGGGGAAACTGTGGCACACATAGGCATCATAAAAATATTACAGAAAAGTCCCACTTCCTCATATCCTATTAACTTTGAAAACGACTGGAAGATCGAGAAGACAGTGGGTGAAATCCTGGCCCCATTTAAGTTAATGGCAAAGCTCCCATTGACTTAGAGCCAGGGTTTTACCCAACATATCACAAACTGAAGTTGTCTCATAGCCCATTGATTTTCTTTATTTTCATTCACTATATTTGATTCTCGAAGTGACCCCACCGGTGATAGTTTATCCAAGAGCAAGAGGGGGTCACATCAGTATCTTTCTTCATCCTTGACATTAGAGTCATCTTCCCCTTTGATGTGAGAAGAGAAGTCCCTTTATGTTAGCATTCTGATATCTTGTTTCACATAGTTACCACTCTGGTAGGGCACATAAGTAGAAGAGATGATATAGCAACGAAGCCTATAGGATAGATGTATTTGGTTGCAAAGTACCTGGTACATTTTTGGTATACACACACACACACACACAAAATCACAAGAAGAACATTAAACTACAAAATTATTATACATGATATTTATTCATCTTTTCAAGGTTTTGGAAAAATCAATCAAAATGACAAGTCTCATCTGAAAGTAGAAGGAAGAGCTCCTGCATTCACTGTACTGTAGAGCTGATCAAAAAAGGAAAAACTGTCTGACAAAGTTTTTTCAAAAATGTTAACAAAACCTTTTCAAATGTTGAAATGTTTAAGTTTTGTTTTTTGGTGTTTTCTGCCTTTTCATGTTACCAGTGAATACAACAGAATGAATGATACCCTAGGGTCTTTCCTCCCACTTCTTTTCCCTTTTGACACTCTGTAACTTTTCCAAAGTTGAGGAAGTTTTGATAAACTACAGAATAGCAAAAGAAAAGAAATGAAAAAGAAAGAACAGCTGGTCCTCATTTATTCTACTGTATTCAGTGGCAAAAAAAGAGAAAGGGGAAAAACAAAAACAAACCCCAAAATTTCAGAACATCAACATTTCAAATTTTCTGGTTTTAATGAAAAAAAAACAGATTTTTTTTTTAAAAACTGCAAGCTTTTTATGGACATTTTCAGTTTCAGAAAAAGATCATGTTCTGTTGAGAAAAAAATTAAAATGAAAAATTACGAGGCGCTCAATCATCCAGTACCTGACATCACTTTAATGTTGTCAAAGGGTCTCCACAACTTTCTAAACATTTTAAATTTGGATTGTCAAGATCTTCTTTGAACTTCAGTCGTGGTCTCTTTTTTATTTGTAAACTTTATTGAAGGCATTAAAACAAACCACTATCCTTTTCACCCTTTTCCATTGACTACTGAGGTAGAAGTTGAAGGACCAGGTTTTCAGATGGTGTAAATCAGCCTAATTTCTGTGAGATAAATAGAGTTACACCAGCTAAGAATCTGACCTGAAGATCCTCTGGCACTTTTCAAGAAGAGTAGGTGATAAAAGTAATACTCCTGATAACCTTATTGCCTCATAGGGCAAGTCTTTTTATTAACAAACCTGCAACAGTTCCGTGATCAATTCATCATCCATGCCTTCATTAACTCTCACTGGGTCTATTGCAAATCCTCTCTCTGTGTGCTCCCACCTCACATCTCCATTCACTACACTTCAGTTATATTGCCTAACCTGCTGTCTTCCTTTGTAGACATACAAAGAAGTACACCGCCATCATCCCTATCCTCAAATTACTCTGCTGGTTGCCATTCATTTCAGGGTCCAGTTCAAATGTTCCTACTTTGGTTTTCACTTTTCGTGGGCTAGCCCTATACTACCTAATGGATCTTGTTTCAGATCTCCCTTTCACTGCCCTAGCTCTGCTCTCACTCCTCTCAGCCCCTTCACCTAGTTTTTCCACTGCTACTGCAAGAGCCTTCTCTTCTGCAGCTCCTGACATCTAGAACAGTCTTCCTGAGTCACTCTGCCTCAGACTCTTCCTCTTTATTAAGATCTGGTCTACACTAGAAAGTGAGGTTGATCCAGATACATCATTAAGGAGTGTGAAAAATCCACATTCTTGAACAGTGCAGTAAAGATGACCTAAACACTGGAGTAGATAGTACGAGGCTGAGGGAAGAATTCTTCCGTTGACCTATCTACCTCCTCTCTGGGCAGAGATCCTCTCCCGTCAGCCTAGATAGTGTTGAAACTTAAGTGCTACAGTGATGCAGCTTCAGTGCTGCAACCGTGCCGCTGAAGTGTTTCAAGTGTACACAAGCCCTCAGTCATCAGCAAACATATCTTTTCTACCTTGTTCATGCATTTTAATTTAACTGTGCTATTATTTTTCATTCAGCTTCATAGCTGTACTTTTGTTTATTTTTAGTATGTAGAGTGCTTGAGTTGTAGTTTGTGTTAAACAAAACAGGACTGCTTATGAATTCAGGTTTCAGGAACTGACCCTAATGTTGTAGTATGCTGGCTTTAACATTCAGTGAAGTTTGTGTGCTAGTACTGAATGCCAATTGCTTGTTCAGACAGTCGCTGCACTAGCACTTATCCAATACCTTGTAAAGCACTTTGAGATTCTGAGAATAAAGCACTATTGAAAACTAAATCCAATTCTGTTCTATAATTACATTTTCAGTACAAATATCTGGAGCACACAACCAGTTTCAGAGCCAGCTAGCCACAAGTGTGCTTCTATTGTTAATCCAAGGATTCTGCTTTTAGTAAAGAGAAATGATTCAGTGTGCAATGCACCTTGAGCATGTGCGCACATGCTGTTAGATTGTTCCCAGTACTCAAGTCCATATCAGCCATAACACAGCTGTGTAAGCTGGAAAAAGCATTCTGTGGGCTTTGTTTTGCACTATGATTGTACGTGATTGTCTCACTATAGGAGCTGTATGCTGTGTTGTTGTAACTGTGTCAGTCCCAGGATATTAGAGAGACGTAGTGGGTAAGGTTTCAGAGTAGCAGCCGTGTTAGTCTGTATTCGCAAAAAGAAAAGGAGTACTTGTGGCACCTTAGAGACTAACAAATTTATTAGAGCATAAGCTTTCGTGAGCTACAGCTCACTTCATCGCAATCTCTCCTCTGTTTTTTCCACCAAATGCATCCGATGAAGTGAGCTGTAGCTCACGAAAGCTTATGCTCTAATAAATTTGTTAGTCTCTAAGGTGCCACAAGTACTCCTTTTCTTTTTGTAGTGGGTAAGGTAATATCTTTTATTGGACCAACTTCTGTTGGTAAGGGAGACAAACTTTCGGGCTTACACCAAGCTCTTCTTCAGGTCTGGGTAGGTACAGTAGACAGCAGTCTGCATTTTATTGCTAGGTTTAAAGTGACAACTGTTTTACCAAGGATTATATGTGCATTCACAGATGTGTCAGGATTGTAGGTGGGTTCCTATAGCTGCAGTATTTTTGATTGTTCTCTGGTAACATCGTGATGACTCTAGAGACCACTGGCCAAATACTCAGAAGTGAAGCAAAGTCTGAATGAAAGGAAGAAAAATGCACTGAAGTACAGCAGGGCTGGGGGAAGGCATCCTCAACGTCACAGTTACTGCAGGGCCCAGAATGTGCAGAGTTGTCACATAGGCATTTTCCATAGCTCACAGTCCCCCATACAGGTTATGACTTGGCTTTCCAGCTGCGTGAAATTGTGCCACTTCTACTGGAACCTCATCTTATATAGGCTCAGAACCTTGCTCAGGATTTGGTTGCATCTTAGTATCTGATATTTATGGAGGAAAACAAAACACCACCTTTTATTAAATGGATTTTTGAAACAGGGAGCTGGAATAGGAGCTTGCTCCATCCACTCCATGCATCAACCTGGTATTGCAGTGCTTCCAGGAATGGTGCACTTCCCATCTGGCAGAATATTCTGGTTAAAAGAAAGTGAAAAAAATTGTTGTGTTAATGTCTTGTTTGTAACATTAATATATTTCTCATTTATTATGGGTTAGTTATTTATATTTTGTTCTCAGTGGAGTTGCTGGAGGGTGGGAGCTGCTTTTCTTAATTTTACTTTACTGTTTACAGGCCATTTAAGTGACTATTTTCTTAGTCTATTCTATGTAGGTGCTCCCACTGCTCTCATTAGTGTATCTTCCAAAAGTGTGTGGTTTGGATCAGTCTTTCATCTGTCTCCACAGAAGAGAATTTTTCCATCCCTTTCCCCTTGAGAAAATGTCTCTGTTTTAGCTTAGGGAATAGTCTCTGTAAATGTTTTCTCCAGACGAGGAATAGTTTATGGGAGCAGAAGAGGAGGAAGGTTTGAAATGCTTTCCTCAAGGATTGAATTTTCTAAATGGACAACCTACCCTAAATTCTCAATGACTGAAGGACAATCTTCACTCATTGCTATATTTGCTTTCCACATCCAAATCTCTGTATAACTTTTCATGAGTGATGTACCCGAATACTTTGGATGCTAATATCTAAACTGTATTCTTAAATTTATTCACCTAAATTTGGGTTACTGTGGATTATGGATGCATAAACAAATTTTGTATTTGTGGATAATCTAAGCAGTATATCCAGAGGTACAGACACTCTTTTCTTAACCTGTGTACTGTATACTTTTTTACCATTAGTTTTAATAATTTTTTAAAATCTGATATTTATAGAGGAAAACAAAACAAAACCTTTTGTTACTCTCTTTCATTAATGTTGACCACTTGAATAAACAAAGTATCAAATGTACTCAAATGACAATCAGCAGTGCCTTTTCTATAAGCCTCTATTTCTGAGCCCTGGTCTGTACGATAAACTTATGTTGATATAACTTCATTGCTCAGTGGTCTGGATTTTCCACAACTCTGAACACATAGTTATTAATACCAACCTAACTGCTGGTGTAGATAGTGCTATGTTGACAGGAAGGCTTTTCTCATCAACCTCTTAGGGAAGTGGATTACTTATGCAGATGGGAGAAGCTCTCCCGTTGGCATAGGTAGCATCTCCACTAAGTGCTAAAGCTGCACTGCTGCAGCACTTGAAGTGTAGACAAGCCCTGAGAAATAAAGAGCCTTGCACATAGGTTTCTGTAATAACCAGAATTCTTATCCTTTTTTAATTCTTCTTTTCATTTTAGAATATACCAGCTATATTTTTGTTCAGATACACATATCAAGTTTGACTCAGTTGAAAGGACAGTTTAAGGTTTGTGCTGGCTGCTATTGTCTTGAGGCATTCCCTAATTGCAATATTAAATGCTGATAAAATGATAAAGTAAATACTTGAGATAACAGTTTTAGTGACTGACTCATTTGTTGTAAAAGAAAACACATTTATTATCTTCCAGTACCAACAATTTATTATCAAATTAGAAACTGGAGTATCATGTTTTGTGGTGCAAATGGAATACTTCAAAGATGAATTGACCATTATGGAAAGATACAATTGCCTTGGAGGAAGAATTCTGGCACTCTATCAAGCTTCTGAGTAGCAAACGTGTTAGTCTGTATCCGCAAAAAGAAGAGGAGGACTTGTGGCACCTTAGAGACTAACAAAGTCTTTGTTAAGCTTCTGTTACACACATAGAACTCCAAGTGACTTCAGTAGGAATTTAGGCATGCCAGAAATGTAAGATCAGGGTCTATGAGACTAGTATGTGACCAGGTGCCTAGATGGGCCACACTGAGAATGCCATACTCTGGGCAGACTGCAAGAAATAGGGCAATCCCCCGAACCAATGGTTTATTCTATAATTAAATTCACAAAGCCAGTAACAAAAGAGCTTTTGTAATACCACACTGGTTAACAAGAAGCCAAAGACAGTACTCTTTAGCCATTCCAGTCATTGTCTCCCATCTAGACAACCAAGTCTAAGGTAGTGTGAGGTTACTGAAAATCTGATTCACCATATTTAAGGTTCACCAATCCCAAAGGATCAGACCCTTATCCTCAGGTCAATATGAATCTCAGATCTTACCCAAATATCACATTGTCAGCCAATTCTTAATAACTAAATCTAAGATTTATTAAAAAAAGGAAAAAGAAAGAAGAGAGCTATCAATGATTAAGCGATCAATATACATACAGCTGTGGGTAAAGTCCAAGATCAGTTTCATAGCAGAGATGGTCAGGCTGCTGATTTGTAAAAAGTCTTTTTAGAATCAATTCAAAGGGTTATAGTCCTCTAGGCAGTTCAGGTGTAGAGTCAGTTAGAGTTTTTCCCTGAGAATTCCAGGATAATCCAGGTATCTACCTGGAGACCTTGGTCCTATGGCTTAACCTTTCCTGTTAAAGCTTAAGCAAACCTGAGATGAAAGGATCAGGCCTCAGGCTTCTCTTTTTTAGCTCTTCTAGCAGGCTAACAAGCCTCTTCACAGAAATTGTAACAGCAGGGCTTTCCTCCCAGTAGGAATAGACCATGCAGATAGCTTACAGACCATTTCCTATGCACACACAGGTAAACGATGAAGTGAGCTGTAGCTCACGAAAGCTTATGCTCTAATAAATTTGTTAGTCTCTAAGGTGCCACAAGTACTCCTTTTCTTTTTACAGGTAAACTGGTTACACTTATTTACATAAGACTATTAACTGGCCCTCCATTAGAACAGAGATAGTTAAACTGAAGACAATGTAGATAATATTATTAGTGTCCTGCAATATCTCACATCTTTGATTTTAAAGTTAACTAATATAAGGCAATTAAGACATGAAAGGAAATTAGCATCTAAAAGCTAATTGGGTTACATTGGTACACTTCTAACAAGATTAAAGTAAACAGACAAATACACTTAGCAACAACTATTCTTTGTTTCTTACCAGTATAAAGTGAATGAGTTGGAGATTGCTAGCCTAATTAACATTTCTTTGATACCTATTTCATATGCGGGTTTAGAGTAGCAGCTGTGTTAGTCTGTATCCACAAAAAGAACAAGAGTACTTGTGGCACCTTAGAGACTAACAAATTATTTAAAGCATAAGCTTTCGTGGGCTATAGCCCACTTCATCGGATGCATAGAATGGAACATATAGTAGGAAGATATATATATATACATACAGAGAAAGTGGAAGTTGCCATACAAACTGTAAGAGCCTAATTAATTAAGATGAGCTATTATCAGCAGGAGAAAAAAACTTCTGTAGTGATAATTAATGCCTCTTGTAAAGTTGTTATGGTTCATACACAGGTTGGCTGGGCTGTCAGTGTGACAGCTAAGTATAATTTGTATCATAATTTGTATCATAAAACGAAGTGTGATTGCTATTTCTGATAATAGCTGCAAAATATTACAGTCTGGAAAATAAAAGTTATGTCTGTGAAATGATGTGTGAGGCTAAACATACGATATATTGTGTAGACGTCAATTTGAAATGGAAAAATATTATGCAAGCTAAAAAAAGTTTGGGTTCAGAGGGGAAATAACAACTAGAGGTGGAATTTTCAAAAGAAAGTCACCATGGCTGCCTACAATGGCATGTAGCCGATTTGCAACTGCTAGTAGCAAATATCCCCAAAGGTCGGTAATGGGACAGAAAATGGGGAGGGCTATAAGTTGCTATAGAAAATTCTGTCCCAGGTGTATGACTGGTGGGACTTGCCGACATGATCAGGGTCCAAGTGATCGCCATATTTGGAAGTAATTTTCCCCCGGGCCAGATTGGCAGAAACCCTGGGGGGTTTTTTGCCTTCCTCTGCAACATGGGGCAAGAGCCACTTGCAGGTTTAAACCAGAGTTAATGGCAGATTTCCTATGACTTGAAGTCTTTTAGTCATGATTTGAGGACTTCAGAAGCTCAGCCAGAGGTTACAGGAGTGTGTGGGTGAGGTAGGTTCTGTGGCCTGCAATGTGCAGGAGGTCGGACTAGCTGATCACAATGGTCCCTTCTGGCCTTAGCATCTTGAAGTCTAAGGCACTTTTGAAAATCCCATGCTACAATATATCTTTAATGGTGCAACTACAACAGTATGGTACAATATAAGGTAGAAACAATAGAAACTGTGACGTATGGTTTCATGTCACATGTGATGACTGAGCCAGTAATACTGACACATTTATTCCTCTGGATGAAAGAATACATGTCAGGAAAGTATCATTTGGAAAGTATGTTTCTTAATATTATACAATTGTTATGTTTCACAAAAATTTTGGCCTGCCATCTATTTTAGGTACATGTATGCTCACCATTACCATAGTATCTGAACACCAACCTTTGTAATATATCTATCCTCACAACACCCCTTAAGGTAGGGAAGTGCTGCTATTATCCCATTTTACAGATGAGGAATGGAGGAACAGAGAGACTAAATTATTTGTTCAAGATGACAGCGGCAGTCTATGGCAGAGCAAGCAATTGAACCCAAGTCTCAAAAGTTTCAAGCTAGCACCCTAGCCACTGAGGCAATCTTCATCTCCTCAATGCAGTTGTGTACTTGAAGATACTGATAGATAGATTGCAAGTTACCCTACAATTCATTTCTGAGGAGAAAAGTAGCCACTTGTAAGATACTAGCATTGGAACGGTTTCCAGAGCTGAAACCTAAAAGGGAAAAAATGAAGATATTTGCAGCATTCATTCAGACTGCACAAGGTGCTGCTCATTATGCTGCCGCTGTACACATGCCAGGCAGCTGGATTATGGATCACTCCTTGAACGATTCCTTTTAAAATACCACCTTTCCAAGCAATTGAAAAATCAATTAATAAAAACCGGTGGAGGAAAATATGAAAGATCACAATCAATCGCATTTGATAGTCAGTGAGAATCAATCTTTAGAGTTACCCAAAAATTGCATTAAAGTAAATGTCACTAACTAGTTTAGCTTGTGGTTTTGGAATAGTAAATGCAAGACATCTGGAATCTATTTTTGTTTTCAAATTCAAAACTGTAACTGAAAAGCAGATCCTGTGAAGCAATGAAGGACCAAGCAAAGACAACAAGACAGTCTACAGAGCTAAAATCTGAGCCTCCTAATCAGGGTTTTGGAGTGGAACCCGCAGCTGGAGCGCAGAGCAGCTCCGGAGCAGTGAACCCGGAGCTGGAGCGGAGCCGGAGCACAGCTCCAAAGCCCTGCTCCTAATACAGCTAGTGCCTTAAATGCATGACCCAGGTACTCTGGCCTCACTGTTTAGCTTCTACTGAGCGACAGTATTTTGTGCATGCTCTAGCCAAGACCTACAAATGATGTGGAACAAGACAATCAGCTCACTGGAGCAAAAATACAGGGGGAAAGAAAAAAAATTACAGCCCTGCTTAGAGGCCCAGCCCTGGCTCACTTTGCCTCACATGACACTCCAGTTTGGTCTTCTTATTTCATACCCTTGTAGAAGGCCAGTAAGATAAAGCACCATCTTGAAAATGTGCCAGAATGTGTCCTCTTAGGTGGGCCTGGCTAAGTATTTCCAGACTGATGCTGTACCTCACTGTATTTTATTGACATTTGTTCAAATGCTCTGTTTTAATGGATGGATGAGTGAATAATGTGCAGGGTCTGCGTGGCCTCACATTCATAGTGGTGCTTGAAATTACACTTCAGTGCAAAAGAATTTTCTTCTGAATAAAGCTAGCCAATACGGCTCTTTTAAAATGTATAGTACACAATGAACTTTCTCTTCAATTTCTCACTCTCAAAAATCAAAGGCCAGATTTTCATTAGGCATGAATCATAGAATATTAGGGTTGGAAGAGACCTCAGGAGGTCATCTAGTCCAATCCCCAGCTGAAAGCAGGACCAACACCAACTAAATCATCTCAGCCAAGGCTTTGTCAAGCTGGGCCTTAAAAACCTCTAAGGATGGAGATTCCACCACCTCCCTAGGTAACTCATTCCAGTGCTTCACCACCCTCCTAGTGAAATAGTGTTTCCTAATATCCAACCTAGACCTCCCCCACTGCAACTTGAGACCATTGCTCCTTGTTCTGTCATCGGCCACCACTGAGAACAGCCGTGCTCCATCCTCTTTGGAACCCCCCTTCAGGGAGTTGAAGGCTGCTATCAAATCCTCCCTCACTCTTCTCTTGTGTAGACTAAATAACCCCAGTTCCCTCAGCCTCTCCTTGTAAGTCATGTGCCCAAGCCCCCTAATAATTTTTGTTGCTCTCTGCTGGACTCTCTCCAATTTGTCCACATCCCTTCTGTAGCGGGGGGACCAAAACTGGACATAATACTCCAAGTGTGCCTCACCAGTGCCGAATAGAGAGAAATAATCACTTCCCTTGATATGCTGGCAATGCTTTTACTAATACAGCCCAATATTCTACTAATATGCCATTGGCCTTCTTGGGAACAAGGGCACACTGCTGGCTCCTATCCAGCTTCTTGTCCACTGTAATTGCAAGGTCCTTTTCCGCAGAACTGCTGCTTAGCCAGTCAGTCCCCAGCCTGTAGCGGTGCATGGGGTTCTTCCTTCCTAAGTGCAAGACTCTGCACTTGTCCTTGTTGAACCTCATCAGATTTCTTTTGGTCCAATCCTTCAATTTGTCTAGGTCACTCTGGACCCTATCCCTACCATCCAGTATATCTGCCTTTCCCCCCAGCTAAGTGTTTTCTGTGAACTTGCTGAGGGTGCAATTAATCCCATCATCCAGATCACTGATAAAGATATTGAACAAAACCAGCCCCAGGACCGACCCCTGGGGGACTCCGCTTGATACCGGCTACCAACTAGACATTGAACCGTTGATCACTACCTGTTGAGCATAACAATCTAGCCAGCTTTCTATCCACCTTATAGTCCATTCATCCAGCCCATACTTTTTTAACTTGCTGGCAAGAATACTGTGGGAGACCGTATCAAAAGCTTTGCTAAAGTCAAGATATATCACATTCACCGCTTTCCCCATATCCACAGAGCCAGTTATCTCATCATAGAAGGCAATCAGGTTGGTCAGGCATGACTTGCCCTTGGTGAATCCATGTTGACTGTTCCTGATCACCTTCCTCTCCTTCAAGTGCTTCAAAATGGATTTCTGGAGGATTCCTTGAGGAGGCACAGCTCCATTGACTGTCAAGGTATGCTGATTTACACCAGCTGAGAATATGGCCCACTATGTACCATGGCATTTACATTCTCCTTTTTATCATGTGGGCATCATCAGAATACTGCCTGCAACCTGACAACTACTGTAGTTACGTATCCACATCAAAGACAGTGTTTAGGCTCCATATCATGGCCACATGTGCTTTTAATATTTGATTTTAAATGGTTCATTGAGCAGAACAATTTATGAACACCCACATGTACCAATAAAACTAATCTTAAAAACTAAAACTATGTACAAATAAAATATGTATGAATGCAACTTCACAAAGTAGTCAAGGCTTCTTACCATGAGCTAAGAAAACCCATTTAAGGTAGGAATGCTTAGTGTCTTGGATGTAAAAATACTCCCATGGATGAGCTATGAGCAGGCTTTAAGCCAGAAGACCTGCTCATCCCCCCAGTATGGGTTTTTTCTTCTCCCAGTCAACAGACTCAGGTTTCAGTTACTACTCAGAAAAGCTGAGCAGGCTCCTTGGAAATTGGAGAATGAGCCTGTTTTATCTTGGTAATCCATGTGGCTTTCCATTGGATAACTAGTGCAACTGAAGAGACTACCTCAAAACATGGCATCTTCATTTTATCTCTAGATAGATAGATAAGCACCTATTCCAGGTGTAACACCAACAGACCCCGGTCGTCAGCAGGTGGGATTGAACCTGGGACCTCTGGAGCTAAATGCATGAGCCTTTATTGCATGAGCTAAAAACCATATTGCTCTTAGCTAAGGCGGTAGCAGACTCATTAATCTCTAAGTGGTTTTGGTGCCACTGCATGGGACAGAGCACCATACCCAGGAGGTGTGTGGGTTACATAGGTTCTAGGCAACTTTTGCAAAGATTACAAATACAACCACAGAGAAGATAAAATCAGCAACACTAAAAGGTAACCAGCCGGAAATAAAAATATCAACCCAAACAATACCCAGCTCACCCACAAATACCAGTGTCACAGATCCACAGGATCGGTGCTATGCCCCAGCTTTTAAACAGTCTCTTCAAGGTAGCTTTTTCACTGTGCCAGGATCCCAAAGGATCTCAGTCTTCCTTCAGGATAGGCCATCCAGCCTCACCAACCCTGAGACAGTGCCTGCGGCTGCAGGTCTCCTGCTTCACACTGTGAGCTCTTCCCAGCAAGTCCAACTAAGATAGACTCCTAGTCAGAGACTTCTACATTCTTCAGGGACTAATGTACCTCAGCAAGGATTTGCAGTGACACCAGGCAGCATTTTCAAAACAACAGGTTTATTAGTCAACTGGAACACAGCCTTGGAAGTCCTTAGGTTTGCACAGAGAAAGGTTAGGACACAATTCATCTGGCTAAGCCGCAGCAATCCACCAGCCAAGCTGCTGTCGACCCCATTTCAGGCTCTGTCTCTCTCTGATCCTTAATCAGTGCCATGTGAGAGCAGCCAGCCTCTTCCAGAAGCCAACTCTTTATCCCCTGCTTGTCATCCCTCTGTCCTTTAGTCTTGAACTGGCCTCTGCTCAGCTTTCCAGCTGAGAAATCGGGGGGGGGGACTCCTTCCTCTTAGTCATTGATTACTAGGTGTCAATTATCTGGTCATTGGGGTTTCTCTTGTCTCTGTGGGATGCTGCATTGATATGGACCTTTCAGCTATGGACCATTGATATGAACCTTTCAGCAGGTTCCAGCCAGTTCCTTAATGACCCATTTTATATAAATCTATCCATGCAGTTCTGGTCATCTCAAAAAAGATATATTAGAAATGGAAATGGTACAGAAAAGGACAATAAAAATGATTAGGGGCATGGAGCAGCTTCCATATGTAAAGAGATTAGAAAGACTGGAACTGTTCAGCTCAGACAAGAGATGAGTAAGGGGGGATATAATAGAGGGCTATAAAACCATGAATGGTATGGAGAAAATGAGCAGGGAAGTGTTATTTACCCCTTCACATAACACAAGAAGAGAAGGTTACTCACCCTGTGCAGTAACTGAGGTTCTTTGAGATGTGTGTCCCTATGGGTGTGCCACTGTAGGTGCAGTAGTGCCCTCTGTGCAAGGGATCAGAGATCTTCACCAGCTGTGTCCGTCAGACCACACATGAGCACCTCCCCGCTCTTGCAAGACATATATATATAGCACTGTGCGCTCTGACTGCCTCCTGGTTCCTTCTGTGTCGCAGAGCTTATATTTCAGCTCCAAAGCCCAGGGGAGGAGGGCGGGTAATGGTGCACCCATAGGGACACACATCTCGAAGAACCTCAGTTACTGCACAGGGTGAGTAACCTTCTCTTCTTCTTTGAGTGATGTCCCTATGGGTGCTCCATTGCAGGTGACTAGGAAGCAATGCTCCTTATTGGAAGCCTGGGGCTTCAGAGCGGCATTTACTGCCGATGATAGGACAGTGTGTCCGAGGAGAGTATCAGCTGCCGTGTCATGAGTGATGGCATAGTCACGGGGGAAAGTGTCCGCTGATGTCCACGTGGCTGTTTTGCAAATGTCAGCAAATGGGGACATGATTGAGAAAAGCAATGGAGGTGGAAAGCGAGTCAGTGGAATGTGCTCTAATTCCAGTAGGAGGTTGTCAATTGTGTCGTTGGTAGGACAAATGTATACACTGCAAGATCCACTTGAAAAGGCATTCCTTAGAGATGGCTGAGCCCTTGGATCTTTCAGCCACTGAAAGAAATAATTGTGGTGATTTTTTTTAGAGGTTTAATTTTGTCCAGGTAGAAAGCTAATTGTCGGCTGATGTCCAGGGTGTGCAGAACTGCCTCCTGTTGATTGCCGTGAGGCTTCAGAAAGAAGTAAGAAAGGTGGATAGGTTGATTGAGCTGGAAAGAGGATGGTATCTTGGGTAAAAAAATTTGGGATGTGGATGTAGCGTAACTTTGTCTTTATGAAAGAATGTATACAGGGGAGAGGCCATAAAGGCCCCAATTTTATCGACCCATTGGGCAGAGGTGATAAATGAACATAGGATCATGTTGCCATTGATTCAAACGGAGGTCTAGTAAGGGAGTATAGGACGAGACTGTGGTCCCAGGCCAGGGTTGCATCCTGTATGTGAGTGTAAAGATTTTGGTGGCCCTTCAGGAAACATTTCATGAGTAGGTGTGTGAGGATGGAGTGGCTGTCTATGTAGCAGTGGAAGGTCACGATGGCTGCCAAATGAACACAAATGGAACTGGTGGATAATTCCAATTGTTTAAAGTGTAAAATATAGTCGAGGATAAATGGTAGTGGAGTGCTCATTGCGTCAACCTGATGGGAGCGCACCAGCATTGGAATCTAGTCCAGTTGCAGAAGTCAGCGCATCTAGCTGTGTTGCGTCTGCTATTCAAGAGTATCTGTTTAACTGCTTCCAAAGAGAGGGTATTCAGGGAACAAAGCTTTAGCTCCTTTTGAAATATATGGGTTTTGATTAACTGTTTTCAACTGTTTTCAGACTGAGAAAATGACACAATTTCTACTAAGCATATAACGAATCCTTCTAAACAGGGAGAACTGTCATGCATGTTGTTTTTGGGAAGGGAGCGTGTCTAATGGTTTCAGCGCAGCACTGAGGGTCAGGACTCCTGGATTCTTCTCGCAGCCCTGCAATTCACTCAGATCTCCTTTCTCCTCTCTTACCCCCTTCTGCTTCCTTTTTGCCTTTCTTGCTCTCCTACCTTTATTCCACTTATATATTCATTTTTATGGGAGGCTCTTTGGCTTTTAATATAGTAGAAAAAAGTTTAAATCAGATTCCTCTGTTTAGCAGGAAAGCAGAGGAGGATCAGGCCTCCCACTGTTCCAAAACCTGGGTATGCTGCACTGAGCAGCTGCAGTTTTTCAAAAGAAAAACAGTTATTAAGAGAGAAGTGCTGTTTTATCAGTACAGGGTCTCACAGCCTTGCTCCTACTCCATTGTGGGGCTTGATTTTCCATGCCCTCAATAACTAGCTGAATTCCAAGTATTTTATTACAACTTATAACTAACACAGCTACAAGGCCTAAGTGGCCAAATTTTCATAACAGGCCACCAAAATTGTAGCTGCAATATTTTTTCATGCACCCATTGTACAGGCAGAATGGGTAATTACATGACTGAGAGTGCCTGTTTCCATGTGCCACTACGCATTTTGCACTTACAAATATGATTTTTGCATGTCCACATATAGATTTGGTGAATGAAATTTAGGGAGCCTGTCTATAAATATACCCCTGAAAGAGGGGAAGCCTCACAGACAGAGAAGAGAGAGCCATGGGAAGTAGAAATGCAAAAGAGACTTTCAGCTTTCATTTAAAAAAAGGAAGTTTCCACTCCTTTTGTGCTGATAGCTTTGAAATCCTGTACACAGGGCAATAGGGTTAAAAAGAACAAGCTGACTTCACTTCTGTAGCCAGATAGATGACCCCTCCCTTCCTGTCCCAAGTTTCATGTAAAGGAGTCAAATACATTTGAGGGCTTTGTACCAAAGACTCATTTTCCTAGCCTCCCCCAAGTCCTCAGGCTGGCCCTTTGGTGTGACAATGGTAAATGAATAAATATTTTAAAATAGCTATTAACTTTTTAGGCCAAATTCTGTCCAAAACTTCAGTGGGGCATGATGGTTGTAAATGAGGGCAGAACTTGCTCCTCCCTTACAACCTGCCCATGGCTCTAGTTTAAAGAAAGCATTGTCAACCACGTATGGCCACCAGAACAGGAAAATGTAACCACTTCAGACTTACAACCTCTAGACTTTGAGCTATGCCAAAGGATTTACAGAAATGATAGGAAGGAAGCAGCTGGTGACAGTATCAAACATGCATTTATTTTCTTCATTGACAAATTTACATTAATTACCCAATTTGTAATTCAGTTTTAACAGGAGGCCCCCGAATGCTGCATATTTGGGGGATTAAGTTGTTTGTTTTTAATGATAAATTAGGAACATATGTGTCTGCTGACTCAATGGAAAAAGGGAAGAGTACAAACCCGCGGCTGAATTTTTCAGTTGTTCATAATGGGGCTGGTACTGCAGTCATTACACAGTCTTGCTGAGTTCTGAATGTGATGATTGAGAGGACTGGGCTCACTCTTGTTTTTGTAACAATCAGTGTAGGAACTGCTTGGATTCATTTAAGCTGTAGTTAGACTGATTTTTGAAGAAGGTCAGAATAGCAATGAATGTTTTGAATAGCATGCGTTAGGCAGATCCTTCCTTTTAAGGGCATCCTGGCAGTTTTTCTGTCTAAACAAAACTGTTTCAGTTATGGGATCCTCTAGCTTAATTTCAAAGAATCCAAAGCTTGTTCCAGAGTAACAGAGGTCAGTTCAACATGAGAAACAATGGCATTTATTCTTGAATGCAAAAAGAGCAGTCCAGCTAATTCTTACTGCTAATCTTGGGAAATTAATGTACCATGCCATACAACTTTGGGCAGTTCTACTGGAAGGGTGACACAAAGCTCCAGAGTGAAAGTGTCCCAGAGATGGTGTGTGTCAAATTCACTTCACGTTGATTGTCACATTCACCGTCACATCATGCAGGAGGTATGAAAACAAATCTCTGTGCTTCAAGGTAATATTTGCAAAAGTGGAACACACACACTGAACCCTGCCAGACACAGTGATCTAAATGTATACCTGATTTCAATGGAGTTACACCAAAGATGAAATTAGCCCATTATTTTCACCTTGGGTGAAATCCAGACCCCAATGACGTCAACAGCAAAACTCCTATGGACTTCACTGGGGGCTGGGTTTCATCACTAAAGCTTTAACGTGTTTTGCTGCAGTGTACTGGGATATACTAAGGGCTTGTCTACATGGTGAAGCAGCCCATAGTAGCCGGCATGCACCAGCTACTCTGAACTAACTCCCCATGTGGACTCTTACTTAGCACTGAAGGCTTGTCTGCATGGCCCTGCAGTCTGGACTTCAAGGTTGTGAGTTGCAGTGCACACTAAGGGACTGTGCAGTAACTCCCTCATGTGGATGCTGCGAGTGCCCACTAACAGATACTTAGTTTGTGTTTATTTAGTCCTGTTTGAAAGATGAGTGCATTAACATGAACTAGGTAATCTTTTAACTGGGGCCTGCAACATCCACATCAGAGAGTTACAGCGCAGCACGTGAGTACATGCTGCAGTTCCCACACCCATAATCCAAACTACAGGGCCGTGTAGACGTAGCGCAACAGTGCCCTCTTGCAGTTAGGTTTATACATTTCCAAAGTATGTTAAGCTGATGCGCATGAGGACACTCTTTCTGCACAGTAAGATTGTCCATGTGGGGAGTTAGTGCATGCCAGCTACTGTGGGCTTCTTTCCTTATGTAGATAAGCCCTTGGTTTATGCTATCCAGTGGTTCTTAAATGTGGTCCACAGGCACAAGGAGAGAACATGTTTGGAGAAGGTGAGGATTGGGCTGCACCATCACTGGTGAGTTGCATGGGGGTTAGAACATAACAGCCGTATTGGGTCAGACCAAGGGTCCATCTAGCCCAGTATCCTGTCTTCCGACAGTAGACAAGATCAGGTGCTTCAGAGGGAATAAACAGAACAGGTAATCATCGAGTGATCCATTTCCATTCCCAGCTTCTGGCAAACAGAGGCTAGGGACACCATCCCTGCCCATCCTGGCTAATAATCATTGATGGACATATCCTCCATGAATTTATCTAGTTCTTTTTGACTAGTTCTGTTACAGTCTTGGCCTTCACAACATCCTCTGGCAAGGAGTTCCACAGGTTGATTGTGTGTTATGTGAAGAAATGCTTCCTTTTGTTTGTTTTAAACCTGTTGCCTATTAATTTCCTTTGGTGACCCCCTAGTTCTTGTGTTTTGAGGAGTAATTAACTTCCTTATTTACTTTCTACACACCTGTCATGATTCTATAGACCTCTATCATATCCCCTGCCTCCTGTTAATAGACATAGTGATCCAAATATATCCCTTGCTTTAGCTTTTGAGCTCCTTTGTAAAGGAGAATCTGCTTTCATTTAAAGATTAAAGTCAGTCTCTAGCCCTTCTCCTTGAGAATGTAGCCTTGAAAACCATACACTGATGTCAACCAATTGTGAAGGTAAAAAGGAATATACAGCTGGGCTCCATTCCTGCAGCAGAATGCTGGGGGGGGAACCTAAAGAAAACCCTCTCCCTCCCACACATGTACACACAGACACACATTCATAAAGAAGAATAAATCAGTTAAGTTTGGGATATATCTCCAAGAATCATCTCCCCAACACTCCCCCCATATCCTTAGGCCAACCTGGGCATAGCACTCTGATTATCAAGGACAGAAATGAGCTATCCGCTGTTGTACTATATGTGGGGTGGGAAGGGAGTGGGGAGGCAGAGTGTAGGTGGCAAAAATTGTTTTTGTAACTCTGCTGCTTAAAATGGTCCACCCCCTCTAAATATACCTGACATCCCTGTGACTGCAGCAGAAACTCATGTTTCCAACTAGGGCCTCTAGGGTGCTCATAGGTAATGGGGAAACAGTAGGAAAGCGCTGCTTACCCAAGCCAGGGAGAGGAGGGGAACCCCCTGACCCCCTGCTTTTAGCAGAGGAATGGGAGTTCTACTCCCCAACACTGCCCCTTATTTTAACTGCTGTTTATACGGGTGCACCACTTTGTCCCCATAATTCCAGGAGTAGGATTCCTATAGTCACTACAACCCATTTGTTTCTGGTGGTGCTTGTCTGTCCCACTCCAACAGAGAATCTGAAGACATCATATTGGAAGAGAGCCTGAAACCCTGTATCCCCACTCACTGGCCAGAGGCAACTTGTTCCCCTTGATCTGCCACACTAACTTGGGGAGAATTGGTCCCCCAAGCCCTGCATACCAGCAAGAGGAGATCTCCCAGCAACAAGAAGAGACTAATTCACCACAAGAACTAAAGGGGATTAATTCTCCAACCAACTTCCAGCCCATGAGCAGGGGGCCCCCGCAGCTAGACTGCCGCTGATTTGCCTGCTACCACTGCTGCTTCTGCTGAAGAAACAGGGAAGACTGATGGACTTGTGACAGGGAAGGAATGGCTTAGCTGAAGAGATGAAACATGTATAGAGAATGAATGGACTTGTGTGGGAGAGTGTGGAACTGGCGGGATTTTGCAACAGGGAAGAGTATTTTACTCAGAGATTGTTGCATGTATCGCTGACTGGGGCCAAAAGTTTGAAGGAACCCATTGTTAACTTTTGGCAGCACATCAGTGTGCAGAGGCAGGACTGGAGACAACCCCTGAAGAGCTAGATGCTCTGTAATAAAACACTGACACTGTTTATCTTTCATAGACAGTAAATAATGGACTTGACAAATATAGACTTTTCTTTTTTTAGTCACAAAAGGGACATGCCCGCTCTATCACAATAGGGTAAAAATGTGAAAAAAATTAGGTTGGACATAACATTGTTTCCGATGTGACACGCAGATATTCGGTCCACACATGATTAAGGGCTTTAACCAACTCTCACTGAAGTAAATGGGAGTCTTTAGTGGGAGCTGGATCAGGACCCTGTTGACCTCATACCGCAAACACTCCATATGCAGAATGCCTATTGATTTCCAGCTTGCAGGATCAGTCCCCAGCTTTGCTAGAGGACAACAAACCAGAGCAGTGTAAGAGTATTAATGCAATGCTACCACAACTGGTGTAAAAATCAAGTGTTCATAGTCTGATGAAAAAGAAAGGAATTTTGGTTCTTGTTTCTAATTATTACTGAGAACAAGAGACACATTCAAGCAGATAATTTTTACATTTCTCTCCACTAAACTCTATCCATGAGCAAGTTACATCAATTCCACATTTCCCCAAGAGAGTGACAGGAATGGAAGGTCCCTGATCTGAACAGTTTATGGCCTAATCCTGTGATCCTCCAGCAAGGTCGGTGAGATCAGACTCCCTCCAACCAGCCCAAAGCCCCAGTGAAGTCAGTGGGCTCTGTCTTGATGCAGAGGTCTGCCCATGCAGAGCTCCTTGCAGGATTCAGTCCTAAACTACAGCAGATCAAAACATTTTTGAGGAGGCAGTTTTCTGTCAATAAATGCAGTTCCTTCTAAATCAAAATATTTTGTAGGAACACGCTGATTTTGACAAAAAAATTCCCACAGGAAAAGTCGGAAAGTTTTGTTTCAATAGTATTGTTTTGATCCATTTAGACATATACTAAAATATATTATATGTATTGAATATATATGATAAATATATTTAATATTTTAAAATAATTAATCAAAATAACAATCAACACAAAACGTGGGGCCGGGAGGGGGCAGAGGGGTGCCACGTGCAAAGAAAGTGAAGGAGTAACTAAATTCCAGGACTCTTCTCTGCACTAGTTCTTTTTCTAGAGAAAAAGAAAAGTATATTTATTGAAGTAATGGCATGAATAAAGTAAGAAATAGAACAGAACACAGAAATTACAATCTAGCCTAGCAGAGGGAGCGTTTCCTGCAGAGACGCAAGGTTTGTTAAGTGTCCCAATGCAGAACAATACCCCGACTTTAATTCCAGATTCTCAATAGATGTTTTAGTTTATGGAATGGTCTGATTTTGAGTTTGGAGTCTTTCTAAATGGGGGCATGAGATGAAAATAGCATTGTGGTCTGATGGAGTTTGAACTCAAGCAAATATCTTTGTTAAATCTTGTTAGAGAATTGAAATCAGTTTTAGTACACAGCCCAGCTTTAAAGTCTGAGAAGCATAGTACTTACCAATGAGGAAGACCTAGTGGCTGAACTAAAGGCAAACCCAATATACAGTATTTAAACCAGTACAACAGAGACCTCCAGTCCATCTCTCTACTGTGTTCACCAGTACTAATACAGACCTAGTAGGTAAAATATCCATTCCATTTGTGCGTCTCTACTCACCCACTATCGTGTGCTATTCCTTTGTGAATAGTGGATCTAAGAGTGTTCAGTGAAACAGGGGCTGAGCACTCCAGAGGGACAGAGGAGCAGGAGTTGGTGTTTGCCTATTGCTAACCTGTACAAAGACAGTGAGGCCTGCAGATGCCTGGAAGGCAGTGTTTGTGTTGCCAGAGGCTGGTGGTTTCGGGACACTGATCCACAGCAGGTACAAACAAGACTTTCTCACCCTACAGACAGGTGGTGGTGAGGTGCCTCATAGCCCTTGGTGCCCTGGGAATTGTCACAGTGGAATAGTCAGCAGGATTTACACCCACCCAGTTTTCTGGTTAGCTAAGGATCATGCTCCATGCACTGAAATACCAGATAATACAGTTACTCAGCATTCACAAGTGAGAAGTTTGGGAACAGGTAAAGGAAAGGTTACAGTCTATTGTCTTGTGTTTATTTCTAATAGGGAATTGAGAAGCAGAAAAGGCAGGATGAGCAAAGAAGCATCTGTTAAGTATGCCAAAAAGCAGCTGGAAGAGTTGTGTACAGAGTGCTGCTTACCTGCTAGCAGAAAAAAAAATTGAAGACTTAAAAGCCCTACTAGTGGATTATGACAAGTGACATAAGGGACAACTGGATTCCCTGACAATGCCTAAAGATTTAGGATGTGTCTTCACTACCAACGTTAAAGTGCTGTCACGGCAGTGCTTTAACATGGCTGTGTAGTCGCAGCACCAGCGCTGGGAGAGAGCTCTCCTAGCACTGTAAAAAAAACAAACAAACAAAAAAAACCCCCACCTCCATGAGAGGAGTAGCTCCCAGCACTGGTGCACTGTCTACACTGGCGCTTTACAGCACTGAAACTTGCATCACTCAGGGGAGAGTTTTTTTCACATCCCTGAGCAGGAAATTTTCAGCGCTGTAAAGTGGCAGTGTAGACAAGGCCTCAGAAAGCCAGCAGGGCTCAGCCAATAGTGAAACAGCCCAGCAGACAGAGCTGGCCAGACTGGAGACACTGGACAGAGTGGAAAAGGAATGACAGCACCAGAGTTGGAGAGCTGCAGAGAGAGACAAAAAGCAAGAAGTAGAGAGAGCTGCCCTAGAAGCCGCCCACCAAAGAGCACTGGTGCTAGAAAACAAAAAGCACGAAGCCTGAGAAGTAAAAGTCCTAGGAAAAGAGAGAGGCAGCACACCCTGAACATATCAGACCTACAAAACTGATTATTTAGCACACACGTAACACTGACCAGGGATCACACAGCTGGCACAAGCTGGTGCCCAGGTTACAGAGAGACCAACTGCATTGAAAAATATCTAACCGCCTTTGAAATACATGTAACACCCAGGGCCGGCTCTAGGATTTTTGCTTCCCCAAGCAAAAACATTTTTGGCCACCCCTGCTTTTTTTTTTGTGCCCCCCTGGCTCTGCCCCAACTCCGCCCCTTTCCAACCCCTTCCCCAAGTCCCCCCAGGCGTGCCGCATTCCCCCCCCATTGCTTCCTGCGGCTCCCCCCCCACAACCTCCCACCCTAGCTCACCTCCGCTCCGCATTCCCCCCCACCCGAATGCTGCCGCTCCGCTTCTCCCCCCTTCCTCTCAGGCGAGGGAGAGGCAGCACGTTCAGGGGAGCAGGCAGAGCGGAGGTGAGCGCAGGAAGTAATGGGGTGGGTGGTAGAGGAACCACTCCCTGCCCCAGCTTGCCTCCACTCCACCACCGCCACCTCCCCTGAGTGCACCGCTGCTCGGCTTCTCCTCCCTCCCTCCCAGGCTTGCCATGCCAAACAGCTGTTTCGTGTGCTGCAAGCCTGGGAGGGAGGGGGGAGAAACAGAGCGGCAGCGGCGCGCTCAGGGGAGCAGGTGGCGGCGGAGCAGAGGTGAGCTGGGGCAGGGGGGCGGGATTTCTAGGGGTGGCATGGCCTGCGCTGGAATGCCACCCCAAGCACCTGCTTGTTTTGCTGGTGGCTAGAGCCAGCCCTGGTAACACCAACAGACATTGGTTGTCAGCAGGCAGGATTGAACCTGGGATCTCTGGAGCTTAGTGTATGAGCCTCTATAGCATGAGCTAAAAGCCAACTGGCTGGTAGCTAAGGCTGTAGCGCAGACTCATTTTATCTCTCTCTAAGTGGTCTCAGTGCCACTAGATGGGACAGAACACCACACCCAGAAGTTGTGTGGGTTACATTTGCACTATACATAAAATTCCTGATGAACAGAGAATGATGTTCCTACTCCCTAAATTGACTAGTAAATCTTTACAAGTATTTAATAATATGGATGCTGGTGAGGCTATGAAATATGTTCAATTCAAAGAGGCTGTGTTAAAAAGCTTTCAGATTACTCCAGAAGTATATTGCCTCAAATTCAGAAACCTCAAAAAAACTGATAAGTTAAGTCACAGCAAATATGTGCATAAGATAGTGGATTATTAGAGAAAATGGATAAAGAGTAAAGGGATAGAAGCCCATAACAAGTTGGGAGACCTGACTGCTCAGGAGCAATTCTTTGAGGTCTGCTCTGAGGAAGTGTGAGCCACTGTATGGGAGAAAACTCCAACATCAGCGGAAGCAGTTGCTGAAGTGGGTGACCTGTACATACAGGCAAGACTATTCAGGGTCTGCAACTCCAAAGGAAAAGGCAAAAACCTGGCATAAAAGTGGGTTCCCAGTTTGTCCCTGGAAATAAGGGAGTGAAGTCAACACCACCCCAGTACTGGTCTCCTCCTCATAGCCCAAACTATTGGACCACAGCCCAAAAAGAGGGCTCCAAAAGGATTACTCATGTGGGTCTCTTGATCACATGAAAAGGCAATGCCCTAAGTGTCGGGGATCCAAATTCACTCCTCAGTCTATTCAGCTATTGCAGCTACACTGGAGCCAGACTTCAGTGGTGGTAGAGGGAGCCCTGGTTAACTTTGTCAGGCCTGACCTCCTGGGAATAGGCAAAGAGTTTACAGAAATGACCAAATAAATGGTAGTGTGTAGCAGGAGTAGTGAGAAAGTGGTGCTCAGATTTCCCTTGTCCAGAGGGATATGATTCAGGAGAGCTCTAGCCTCTCTGGGGAGGAGTTGAAACTACTAGCTTTAAGACAATTTAAAACCATGGTGCCTTTGTCCTGCATCAGTTGGAATGGGAAGGTTTAAGGGGTACTTTGAAAGTGGGAGCTCTTAAGAATTTAATGGCTGCTGTTCTGGTTGGGAATGACAATACCAGTGCCCAAGGCTGTTAATACGGTGACCTTTAGTAGAGTGAAATATATCCCTGATTGACAGAGGTAATCAGCAAGGGGGGAAAAGCAGCTGAGGAGGGGAGGAGATGCCTCTGCACCTTTGTCAGCAGAGAAGGGCAATGTGTCTCAAGGGAAGAGGGTGGGGGATTCTTACCTCCTGTCTGCACCAGATCTCCAGGCAAGCAGAAGCCAAATGGAGTTTGCTGCAGAACAGAGTACAGATCTAGAAAGCATAAACACAGCCATCCTCAGTAATGCCCCATATAAAGAGAACAGAGGAAAGTTCTTTACAGAAAGGGAAGGGTATATAGGGAGGACCCAGTGGGGTCGGAGGGGGGGAGAAGTCCTGGGGAACCTATAAGCCATTGATTGATTTCTCAAAACATTGTGCAGAGTTAATGTTACTAGCCCAAAACTGTGCTTTTGCAGGCCACTCGGGAACATGCAGATATATGAAAAATTAAAGAAAAATTGTTATTGGCCCAATATCCGAAATGAGGTAAAGGATTACTGCAGGACTTGTGACTTATGTCAGAAGTGGGAAAAGGCTGTAGGACACTGCAAGGCACCCTTGCCAATAATCAAGGAAGTGTTTTATAGGGCTGCCATGGACATTATAGGCCCATTAGCTAAGCCTCCACAGAAAGGAAAAAAATATATTGGTGGCAGTGAATTTCACCACTAGGTATCTGGAGGCAGTTGCTCTTCTAATAGAGAGGCTGAAACAATTGCTAAGGCCCAGTTCACTGTATGCAGCCAAGTAGGTTTTCCAAAGGAGATTTTATCACATTGTGGGTCAAATTTCACTTCCAAGCTATTTAGTGGGTTATGGAGGATGTGTGGGGTAAAACAACTGAGATCTGCCCCCAGATCATCCAGAGACAAATGATTTAGTTGAAGGTTTGAATGGGACCCTACAACCTATTCTGGGAACGTATGCAACCAAGAGGGCAAGTGACTGAGATGTAATATTGTCCTACCTAGCTGTTGTTCGTTTACAGCGAGTCCACAGGATTCAGCCCATTTAATCTCCTGTATGGGCAAAAAGTCAGAAGGGCCCTGGATCTCACCAGAGAATCCTGGGAGGATGGCTGTGAGGTAGAGGGGGAGCCAGTGGCTGAATATATGCAAAGATTTAGAGAAGATTGAAAAACTATGATGGTAATGGCTCAGCAAAACCTCACAAAAAGCCACGCTGCTTAGAAAGTATGCTCTGTCCACAGTACCCATAAGCAATCATTTGATGTAGGTGATTTGGTGCCAGTGTTACTCCCTGTAAAAAAGGGACAAAGGGCCTCATGGGAGGGGCCTTTTGAGGTTGTGGAAAGGGTTAACAATGTTATCTACAATATACAAAGGTCCCACAACAAGGCTGGTCCGCAGACTGTGCATGTAAACTGTTTAAAAGCATGTCACAATCGAGAAGCCATCATAAACATGATATGCTGTGCAGAGGGGGATTCTCAGACTGCAGCTCCCATTGATTGGATGGCTGAAGTCATAGTGACACGTCACTAGAAAGCATTGTGGTACGTGAAGAGTTAACCTCTGCCTTTTCAGCTGGGGTTATGAGTATGTTGCTGTTCCCCGGCGGGTATTTTCCAACAGACCAGGTCTGACCTATAAAATGGTCCACAAGATTAACACTATGGGGCCACAATCTGCCCGCAGCAGAGCATATTGGACCACTGGAAAGACGCAGGAGAAAATTTGAAGGAGATAAAAAGCATGCTGGACATGGGGATAATTAAAGGACTAGTGAGCCCTGGGTTTCTCCAGTTCTTATAGCTCTCCAAAAAGAATGGGACCATAAGGTTTTGGTGTTGATTACAGAGGCTTAATGCTGTCATGTTTCATGATTCATACCCTATGCCCAGAACTGATGACGTTGGACACTCTAGGTCAGACAAAATACCCCAACACCCTAGACCTAACAAAAGTGTATTGGCAGATCTCCTTAGACTGTGAAGAGCAGAAAAAAAAATCTGCCTTTATTACTGTTTCAGGACGTTCTGAGTTCAAAGTGTTCCCTTTTGGATTAATTATGCAGGAACCACATTTCAGAGGCTTGTTAATCGGGTGTTAACTGGACTGCAGGATTTGTCTCTGGTCTACATTAATGATATTGCAATTTTCAGCAATTCCTAGTCAGACCACAAAAATCACTTGAGAATTGTGCTGATCAGACTCAAAGATGCAGGGCTCACAGTAAAAGTGTCCAAGTGTAAAACAGGCAGTAAGAGTCCCTTATCTAGCACACTGGGGAGGTAGAGGCCAGATTTCCTGATCCCTTAAAGGTGGAATCCACTGTTAACTGGCCTGTACTCCAAACCAAAAAAACAAGTCCAGTCTTTTATAGGCTTGGCTACCTATTTCTGCCAGTTTGTAAGTGGTTTCAGTAACATTTTATCTACTATCAGATTTATGCAAAAAGACAAAACCCAATAAAGTAGTGTGGACGGCAGCTTGTCAGAAGTGCCTTGATGAGGTAAAGAAAATTCCACCAGGAAAGTCTATTCTGCTCAGTCCAGATTTTGACAAGATGTTTGAACTGTGCACTGATACATCAGACACAGGTCTAAGAGCAGTACTGATGTTATTTTCACCTATTTGCAAGAAGTATTCCACTGCTTTCTTAAGTAAATAACTGATACCCACTAAACAGGACTATTCTGTCACAGAAGAAGAATGTTATGCAATTGGGTGGGTAACCAAGCAGTTAAGGCCTTACCTATTTACCTATTTCATTGTCCTGAAAGACCACTCGCCATTGGTATGGTTACACAGGACAAAAGGTACTAACTCAAAACTGCTACTTTGAAGCATTGTTCTCCAAGTATTCATCACCAAAAATTCGATGTATTATTTCACCAAAAGTGAAATGCCTGCACGCTGCACAGAAACTTTTTAAAAACACCATAATAGAAGCTCAAATTAAATTACAAAATTAAATTACATAGTAAAAAGATTTAAAAAGTGCCACCGTGGGTAAAGAGCAAAGTAAAAGAAGTGGCTAGAGGCAAAAGGGTTCCTTTAAAAATTAGAAGTTAAATCCTATTGAGGAAAATAGAAAGGAGCATAAACTCTGGCACATCAAGTGTAAAAGTATAATTAGGCAGGCAAATTTTTTTTTTTGAGGAACAACTAGCCAAGGACTCAAAAAAAGTAGAAGCAAAAAATGTGTTAAGTACATCAGAAGCAAGAAGCCTGCAGCTAAACAATCAGTGGGGTCACTGGACGATCAAGGTTCTAAAGGAGCATTCGAAGATGATAAGTCCATTGCAGAAAAACTGAATGAATTCTTTGCATCAGTCTTCTCTGCAGAGGATGTGAGGAAGATTCCCACACCTGAGCCATTCTTTTTAGATGGCAAATCTGAGGAACTGTCCCAGATTGAGGTGTTGTCAATAGAGGAGATTTTGGAACTAATTGCTAAATGAAATAGTAATAAGTCACCAGGACCAGATGGTATTCACCCAAGAGTTTGGAAAGAACTCAGATATGAAACTGCAGAACTACTAACTGTGATATGTAACCTATCATTTAAATCATCTTTTGTATGAGATAACTGAAGGATAGCAAATGTGATGCCAATTTTTAAAAAGGGCTCCAGAGGTGATCCCGGCAACTATAGGCTGGTAAACCTAACTTCAGTACTAGGCAAACTGGTTGAAACTATAGTAAATTATTAGACCCACAACTGAACATGATTTGTTGGGGACTCTTGTAAAGAGCCATGTTGACTCTTATAAAAGGAAATCATGCCCACCAATCTATTAGAATTTTTTTAGGGGGTCAAAAACATGTGAACAGGGTGATCCAATGGATATAGTGTACTTAGCCTTCTAGAAAACTTTTGACAAGGTCCCTTACCAAAGGCTCTTAAGCAAAGTAAGATGTCATGGGATAAGAGGGAAGGGCCTCTCATGGATGAGTAACTGGTTAAACGATAGGAAACAGAGTAGGAATAAATGCTGTTTTCATAGTGGACAGGTGTAAATAGTGGTGTGCCCCAGTGGTCTGTACTGGGACCAGTGCTGTTCAACATATTCATAAATGAGCTGGAAAAAGGGACAAACAGTTAGGTCGGAAAATTTACAGACGATACAAAATTACTCAAAATAGTTAAGTCCAAAGCAGACTGAAGAGCTACAAAAGGATCTCACAAAACTGGACAAAATGGCAGATGAAATTCAGTGTTGATAAATGCAAAGTATTGCACATTGGAAAACATAATCCCAACTATACATACAAAACAATGGGGTTTAAATTAGGTGTTACCATTCAAGAAAGTGATATTGGTGTCACTGTGGATAGTTCTCTGAAAGCATGAACGTAATGTGCAGTGGCAGTCAAAAAAGCTAACAATGTTAGGAACCATTAGTAAAGGGACAGGTAATAAGACTGCCCTCTATGTAAATCCATGGTATGACCACATCTTGAATACTATGTGCAGATGTGGTCACCCTATGTTAAAAAAAAAAGAAAAGAAAAAAAAAAGGAATATTGGAATTGGAAAAGGCACAAAGAAAGGCAAGAAAATGACTAGGGGTATGGAACAGCTTCTATATGGAGAGAGATTAAAAAGCCTGGGACTTTTCAGCTTGAAAAAGAGACAGCTAAGGGGGGATATGACAGAGGTCTATAAAATCAGGAACAATGTGTAGCAAGTGAATAAGGAAATGTTTTTTACTCCTTCACATAACACAAGAACTAAGGGTCACCCAATGAAATTAATAGGCAGTCTATTTCAAACAAACAAAAAGGAAGTATTTCTTCGCACAGTACAGACTCAACCTGTGAAACTCCTTGCCAGGGAATGTTGTGAAGGCCAAAACTATAACAAGGTTAAAAAAAGAACTAGATAATTTTCTGGAGGCTAGGTCAATCAATGCCTATCAGCCAGGATGGGCCGGGATGCAACTCCATGCTCCGAGTGTTCCTAGCCTCTGTTTATCATTAGGCAGGATGCTGCACTAGATGGACCGTTGGTCTGACCCAGTATGGGCCATTCTTATGTTCTTACATTTTAAAGGTAGAGAAAAGATTGTGGCATATGCACTGTCCAGGCAAAAGGGTTCTGAAGTGATGCCTACGGATCAGCCAGTGGCGGACCCTACTGCATCAAAGTAAGAGAGAAGGTATGACCGAAGGACCTCCTGATGCCAACTGCCAGAGGGCACAGGGGGTACATACGGGTACAGGGATCCCATGAGTTCACCAAAAGAGGTCATAAAAAGTTTCTATGAAAACTTGTGTTACACTGCTCATCATAATCATTAAGACATGCATGTACAGAAAACAAATGGAGTTATGTCTATATACTGAAAGTTATGTTCTCAAGGTCTGTAGTTAAAAGCATGTCACTCATGAGATAAACTTCTCTAGACAGGGGGCAGGAGACACTTATCACCATGGTGGACTATTGAGTATTGTATGTTATACAATAAGAGTCTGTTAGCAGGCCCAGCCTTAGGGGAAATGGCGCCTTTATTTTATTTTATAAACCAAACTTTATTTTGGTTCTCCTGTCCCCTGCAGGGACGCCCCCATTGCTCCTGGCCCCTATGAGCTCCCTAGGTTCCTTCCCTCCCCATCGCTCCCAGGCCCTGCTGCCCCCTCTCTGCAGGCTTAATTTGTATTGAAAGAGTGCCGGGGCTCAGCCCCAGCACAAATTAAGCACTGACTGGATGGTGAAAGAGCAGAGGCTTCTAGCTGACTACCCAACTCTGAAGGCAATGCCGCCACCAGCAGCAGTGCAGAAGTAAGGATAGCATGGTATATGGTGTGTTGCCAGTTTGACTTCTGTGCTGCTGCTGGTGGTGCTGCTTTTAGAGCTGGGTGCCCCGCTGGCAGCCGCTGCTCTCTGGCCACCCAGCTCTGAAGGCAAAAAAACCCCAAAAACACAGAGATACTGCTAAGTTACAAGAAATTTGTCATACTATATCACATCATGTGATTTGGGGGAAAAAAAATCAACTTCAAAACACAATACAGAACAGCAGATCTTTCTGTACATCGTAAAAGACGTTACTTCCTATAGTTTGTCTCTTATATCTGCTCTATCCCACTGGTTTAATACAATGACCTAAGAAAAGCTAATTTATAGATCAGCTTTCCTTCTTTGGTCTGTTACTGCAGAATTAATATTTTAAAACAAACAGGATAAAGACCTTTTTTACCCGTTTTGTTTTGTAGTTTTAATTTATAAAAAAAGTAGGAGGTAAGTAATCTAAAACAGACGCACACTCTTTCATGCATTGCACTAAAAAAAGGATGGACACTGCATCATCTACTACAGGAATTTCCACTGCCTATGGCTGTGGAATTGGAGTCTCAAGACATTAAGGCTTAAAAAACATATTCATGATAACCAGTCAAACAGAATACAGAACACACAGTGCTTGCATCACCAAGGCTCTATTGTTATAATTGTATAATTTAGTAACTTCTACATTTGCTAAAACAGTAAAAGCAATAATAAAAATATATAAAGTGCAAAAACCATGGTATAAGGGGTATACATTTTGGACTTGGACACATTGTCTGCTATTAAACAGTCTTTACAAAAATAATAATTTGATTAGACTATGCATTATTGCAGTTGATTGCAGTGCTTATCTGAAGAAATTATCTTTATTAGGAATTAATTTGTAGGGAAGTTCCTCCTGTGCAAACCCATACATTCTAGCTTTAACAACTTTACACATCTGCAATGTCTGTCTCAGAATCAGCAAGAAAACATGCTTTATCTCTCACAAACACATGCTATATATAGCCAACAGGAGTCTGCCATATGCTTTAAAAACATTAATTAAGGGATAGATTGTCCCAGAAAGACATCTATCTGAATAGGGTGTGTGTCCAAGGAGAAGTGCAGTCCCTTCCTAACCTCTTCAGCATCATTTAGGATTGTCCAGCAGGCTCCCAAGGTCCCCAAACCCTTTGCACAACCCTAGGGCACATGAAGGAAGCAGACAGGGCCTGTTACTGTCTTTGTCTTTTGCAAAGGGAACTGTTATATATCAGTCCTTGGCAGAGCACCCCCTTTTAAGAACTACATGTGGAATGGATGATTTTAGATTAAGCATTTACCCTAAGACATTAGTGCAACATGATGCGCAGAAGGGAGACTGCTATTTTTGAATGGCACTAGATTGTGAAATGAAACTCAGTGGGTAAGAAAAGTCAGCAAGTCATTCACCCACGCCCCGGCGGCAGGGTTCTTCCTCCACAGAAGCGCCCAGGGTACCTGGTGTTTGGTCTGTAGCTCAAGGCAGGCTCCACACTATCGCCAGGGGGCTGCATATTGCCAGAGCCCATGGCCATCCCACAGCCCTCTGGCCACTTCTGGCTCACTGGGGGCACATTTCAGATTGGGGAGGAGGCATTTTTAACCGTGATTCCATGGGCTACTTAGGCACCTGAAAATTCTAGGGTTTTTTTTTTTTGCAGGTAACAACTTAGAAATTAGCTATTGATTTCATCTTACACACACAAACCCACAAAAATATTTCCATCAATAATAATTGAAATTTACAGATCAGGAAAGCAAGAAAAATGCTGCTTTAGAACTTGCTAGAGTCAAAATCCAGTGATTTAGACTTCTGAATTAGGCTTGTTACAAATGGACTAGTGAATGAAGAGTTAAATCAACAAATCATTTCTGGGCTTTAGAATATTTATTTTGTATATCTTGACATGGGATATTCACACACTCTGATTTTTGCAGTTTTGTTGTAGCCATGTTGGTCCCAGGATATGAGAGACACAAGGTGGATGAGGTAATACCAGGGGTGAAAGTAAGGCAGTACGGCATACCTGTAAAAAAGTGGCCGCTGATACCGGCCTGTACAGCTGACTTTAAAGCCCTGCTACGGTGCCCCCCCCCATCGGCAGCCCTGCCAGGTCCCTAGCGGCAGAGCCGCTGACGGGGTGAGGTGGGGGGGGGGCGGAAAAGGGGCAGCAAAGTTAAAGCTTAATGTTGTTGCCCCATTTGCCCCCTACTGGGCTACCGACGTGGGGGGGGGACGCAAAAGGAGCAGCTGCCCTGGGGCCAGTGATTTAAAAGGGCCCGGGGCTCCAGCCGCTGTTGCTGCTACCACAGCAGTGACCGGAGCCCTGGGCCCTTTAAATCGGCGCTGGAGTCCCAGGTGGCACAGGCCAGGCAGCCTGAATGGGCTGACTGGGGGATGCTGACCCCCCCAGCCCCTCCCCTTCCACCCGAGGCCCCGCCTTCCAGGCCAAGTGTTCCATTTTACTTTCACCCCTGGGTAATACCTTTCATTGGACCAACTTCTGTTGGTGAAAGAGATGCACTTTCGGGCTCCACAGAGCTCTTCTCCAGGTCTGTGAGCCCATGAGCTCTGTGGAGCTGAAAAGCTTGTCTCTTTCACCAACTAAGATTGGGCAAAAAAGGTATTACCTCACCCACCTTGTCTCCCTCAGTTTGTGTTTTAACAGCGTTAAAGCTTGAACTCTTTGAATATCAGCTTCTACTGTCAGATAATTATCTAACCTCCCCCCGATTATTTTCCACAACTGTGAAAATTTAAATTGATTAAAAATACAAAAACGTTTAAAAATAAACAAAAATCAATATTACCCAAAGTTATAAACAAATAAAAGTTGAATTCTACCAAGTCTATTTATAAGCCACCAGAGCAGCAGGGTTGAAGCATGTTTGTGGGAGGGCAGAATCTATCCCCACTAGAGAGAGTTTAAGAGCCTGATATGTTAAGTCACAATCACACATTGCCCTCACACTAACAGCAGGAGCCACATCGACTTCCAGAGGATGAGCGAGGCTTGCAGGATAAAGGAAGAAGAGGTGTGGTTTTGTGGCTTGTGGAGGAGGTTGCTCTTTCTCCAACCTGTTGCAGAGTAAATATCCACAAGTTGCACAGCTCAGAGGGCTACTGATTATTCTGAATTCACACCCATATTTTCGTAGAACTTCAGTTTGAAAAGTAAGAATCAATCACATCATCACAAGTGGGAGGACTGTAGAATCTATACACTGCCATGAATATCTTATTTTGTGCACTTGGCAGATGTTGTCTCATAGACATCCAAATAATGGTAACTGGAGACTTAGAGGAAAGAAAGCATCAGCTAATTGCTCATACATTTGCTCTCTCACCTACGCAGAACAGGTTCGTGTGCAACAGCTGACATCAAACACTTATTCTCATTCTACAATGTGCAGTCTCTTCCCAGATTGCATACAGTACTCTGCCCACATGCCAAGACAACACAGTAGGTTAATAACTTTGATTTTTTTTTAAGACTATCTTGTCAGCTAATATTGAATGACTTCTTTTTGCTGGAAAAAATTAGGAGTTTCTTTAACTTTGCAAGGGTGTGACCCTGAAGCAAAATGATTTAATATTTACAGAATCTTTTGCAAAACACATTTTCAGGAAACCAAAGCAGCAAAGCTTAAGTGAATTTATGAAATGATGTTGGAATCTTTCATAAGAAAAAACCTCTCAATTTCTGCATTGGGCTGATGGAATGAAAGATTGAAGCTAAATATATAGAACTATGTCTCAGATGAAAGACAATTAAATTAGTGCCCAAACCTGACAAAAATAGATTTTTAGAAATAATTTTGGTCAGGTGTGTGTATCTTGGATTTTAAAAAACCTGTCAGTAAACTTTCTAAGAGCAATGTTAAGTTTATAAATGCCAGGGTGCCTTATTCTTGTGTTACAAGGCAGAACATATAAATAGATTTAGCAGCAACCCTACAGCTGTGGATTTTTAATGTAATCATATGTGGTCTAATAATAATAAAAAAAATTTACATTTTCCAAAGGCACTACATTTTTGTTCCTTTGATTAAATGCTTTCAAATAAGTCAGACCAGCAAAACAAAACCAGTTACAGCTTACCTTACTTTGGAGCAGATTATATCAAATCTTCCACAACGACGATATGCTTCCTTAGGGGTGTCCCATAAACTTTGCAACTTCAAACAAATAGATACAGGTTGGTGATTCAAAGTCTTTCAGAGAAAAAGTAAATGCCTTGATGACAAATAATGCACTTCTCTGAACATGAAAAAAACTTATTTAAAGCTTGATTCTCTTATATTACGTCTTGCAACTATCTGTCTCTCAGCTAAACAAATTCCCACCCCTTTTCTCAGACACTTGCCAACTCCTCTAATTTAAGGCTTGCTATAAAACTGCCATTGGAAAGAGCTCAGTATGGAGGAATGAGCAAGTGCTAACTCCAGGCTGAAGCAGCATGACATATAGTTCTACCAGCAGTTATAGACTCCCCAAGGTAATGTGATATAATATTTGAAAAAAACATTTACGGCCAAGTTGTCCCCTTCTACACAAACACACAGGGAAGGTACAAGACTCAAGCTTTTCCTAGCACATACTCCCTTAATATAGGATTTGGGAGAAGGAGTATTGGCCTCAAAGTGAAGGGAGAGGGCATGGCCTTGAATACACACTGAATGCAAGGATCCACAGTAGTGGCCTAATCCAAAGCCCACTGAAGTCAATCAAAAGACTTCCATTGACTTCAGTTGGCTTTGGAGGAGGCCCTGAATCCTTGCCCTTCCCATACCGATCTCAGAATATCTACTTTCTGTGGATTTCCTAGTCCTCTATGCTTTTTTCCTGGGTTTCCCACATTTCCCAGCAGCATGACTGGCTTATTGATTGTCTGACCAATCCAATGTTATGTACTCCCTCCCCAGGAAGGGGGGATACAAGTCCTGAGTTGGATTTTACTGCTGCTCACTTGTCTGAATGTTTCTCTGCAGGAATATTGATGGGTTTCAGTAGCGAGCCTGCTGCACTCAATACAGGTGGCTTTGCCCTCGGAGATCCTGCAGAGCCCTAGCCACAAAAGCCAAGATTTTCAAAAAAGTGTCCACTAACTTGTGGTGTCTCCATTCTGAGTTGCTCAAATTAAGGCACCCTAAAAATAAAGGCACCAAGAGTTTGTGCAAGTTAGGCCACTGTGTTCATGCAGAAAGGGCCACATAGACTCAGATGGAAGGGTAAGCAATTTCCAGAGCTCTGCCTCATTCCTGGGAGCTTCTTTTGAACAGTTTTAGGGGAATTAGTGTGTATTTGTCTCCATAGCATAGAATATGCTTACAAATATGAGTTAATTTTGTGGAATGATTTTTTTAAAATGGATGCTCAGGCCTATATTTTTAAGTGAGATTGAAGATTTTTGGGTGCTTCAATTTTTGGGCACCTCACTTCTAACACCGTAAAGGACCCTGATTTTCAAGGGGAGAAGTGCTCAAAACTTTCTGAAAATCAAGTCCATTTAAGGCATGCCTCAAGTTGGGCACCCAAAGTCACTTTTGAAAAAATTAGGCCCCCTTGACTGCTGTTGAAGAGGCATGCCTTTTATTATAAACTGAATTAGTATATCTCAATGTTAATTTTTTCTTGCAAAACTATAACATTAATAAGCGCTTGTCTGGAGAAAGAATGTATTACACTGCAATTTATAACTGTTGCAAAGGTCTCTGATACCTAACCAGCCAAAACCAAAATATCAATTGTAAAAAGATTATAGAGGATTGTTACCTTTTTTAGAATGTGCCCAGATTTAGTTGCAGTTTGCATGAATTGTAATACTACATGTTGGATATTTTAATTTATAGTTCGAGAAATGTGCTTCTATGTTTTGGATGAAGACTAGGATACAAGATGCCGCCAGTGAGGAGAGAAAAGGTTTAAGGAAAATTAAACATTAGTATTTTCTAATGGAGCCCTTTGTCAATACTAAATTATATTAGTCAGGCTATAGCACACTGTGTTAAATAGATTAGATTATTATATGAAGGCTCTGGTGTTTTTTATGAATGAGTCTCATTTTCCCCCAAAGTATGGTTAGAGTATTTTTTTTGTTTTGTGAACCTGCTGGCACACTTTACTTGGTTGAGTAGCGTCACCACAATTCAACAACTCTTTGAAACCAGTGGAAGATACAAATGCTAATCCAAACCGTCTGCTTCAGAGTATCAAGTATGGCAAAAAACAATTTATGGCATTTGTGTAGCTTAATCCTCACTTTGGAATGAGATGCCAGAATCTACTGTTTTGTCAGGCATCCACAGCTATGGATACTTTGTTTGATTTAAACCAAAACTGGGATGCTTACCTGAATTAACTGAAAGACCCTCCTTAACGTGACATCCCTTCTACTGATCTCCCACACAACCCAGGCAACCCTGTTTTCCTCCCCAGTTCTCATCTCCAGTTTCCCCTATTATGATCATTTTTAGTGGGTTTAGGGAAACTTGAGATGCCCTTCCCAACTGATCCTCCTTAGAGGAGAGGAGGAAACATAAGGTCTTTTTACTGACATGCAAAAAAGTGTGTTCACTCTAATGGTCTACACACTATACTGGCCTCCAGCAAGTTCCTAATTCTAGTCTTGGCTCTGCAGCTAACTTTTTCAATGGCTTTAGGTAGACCATTTAATATCTCAGCCTCAGTTTTCCCATCAGTAAAATGTGTATTGTGGTATTACCTACCACACAGCAGTGTGACTAAGGATTAATTAGTTATTTGTGAAGTTCTAAGTATTCTTTACTATGCCTTGTTATAACAGCACTGATGTGAGTCCAGCACTTCATCTGCTCCACTATTGCCGATTCTAAATTTAACACTTTCCATGGCTATCTTGACGGCCTTTCATGATCTACAGCACAAGATTTACGTTAAGCAGCTGCAGCTCAGCATAGAGGTTGCCAAAGGTTCTGGATCCTGCATCTCAATAAAAGAAAAGTAAGGCAGCAATGCTATGGAGAAAGGCACTTAAAGATGGTCACAGAGAGAGTTCATCAGGGAGGGGGTGAAGCTAGCCAAGACTTAGTAGAGGAGGTCAATGATAGTGCAAGTTGGAGACATTTCCAGTACCCACTGAGCTTTCCATGGGCATTGAGGGGATAAACTGGAGGAGGGATTTAACAAAAAACTTTGCAAATCTTACAGGTTTGATTTAGTTTAAGGGATTGATTGAAGATTTGGGCCAATTCAATTTTTAACGAAACAGGTTTGCCCATCTATAATTCCAATATGTTTGTTTTTATCCTTGTAAAGTTATAGGCATCTATATCCTTCTTTAACACTTCATTAAAAGACTATGGGTTTCCCCTCTTTTGACTTTGTCAAGATTCAGATGTGGTGTGACTCAAAGCACCTTGCTATCTGAAGCCCTTACTAAATAATAATTGGTAGTTGGTAGGTATGCCTTCTCCATGCAGTCACAATATACTAGTTCAGAACAATGGGATAATTCACTCCTCTGAAAAATCACAGACATAAAATGAATATGTCTTATTCTCCCAGCTTTTTGGCTTCCAGTGTTTCTTCCAGTGTTTCTCCTTATATAGTTTAGGTGTGGATATTAATTGTTTAAATATATCTAGTATGCTAACAAAATAAATCCATATAAACACATACACAAGAGCACTTTGGAGTGTATGCATTATGGATTCCAAACCATCACCACACTCTTGAGAAAGAGCAGTCTTTAATCCACTCATATGGTGAGCAGCTGGGGAGTTTTGGGAGATGTACTTAACCCCTCTCTCTGTCAAAAGAGTTTGAGATTCAGCAGGTTCTGATAATTACCATGGATGTTACTTCCAACACACATGGCCATACTGGAAATCAAGCTATCATCTTTCATGTGCAGAGAATCTCTAAGCAGTTATTTTGCTGGCAGGAAAGAATGAGACTGTCTCATAAAATATAGTAACCCTTTAATGTCAGGATCTGGGATTTTCCAGTACTAGGGCTGAATGCATTTGTGTCCAGAAAAGATCAACTCAGCTCTCAAGAGGTTAATGCAACTACTCTGGTCAGGCCTTAATTTCATGCTGAAGTAGGGTGACCAGACAGCAAATGTGAAAAATTGGGAAGGGGGTTGGGGGTAATAGGGACCTATATAAGAAAAAAAAAACCCAAATATCGGGACTGTCCCTGTGAAATCAGGACATATGTCACCCTATGCTGAAGGAGGCTTGGAGGCTGGGTCTCAATAGAAAACAGTGGACTCCCGCAGTCTACCATAATTGCTGTACTAGAGCCCGGGGGCCTGATTCTCCCCTCATTTATCGTGGTGAAATTATCCCTGATTTACACTGAGGTCAGTGGAGTTACTCTGGCATAAATGAAAAGAAAATCAGTCTCCAGATCCCAACCTGATGTCAAAATCTGGGGGAACAGAACTCCTCATGACTACTCCCTCGGCCAAAAAAGGGTGAGCTCAGATATCAGAGCTGTCACACTAGAGTGCTGGGAGGTGGCAATCCTTTCAGGGCAAGTATTTGTCAAGGATACCCAGGATGATTACTGTTCAGGCTGAAAGAGGCTCAGGATTATAGGCCTGGTCTAAAGTACGAGTTTATGTTGGATTTAGCAGCGTTACATCGAATTAACCTTGCACCCATCCACACAACAAAGCCATTTTTTTCCAACATAAAGTGCTCTTAAAAAAGATTTCTGTACTCCTCCCCAATGAGTGATTAGCACTGAAATCGACATCGCTGGTTCGAATTAGGGTTAGTGTGGATGCAATTCAAAAGGTATTGGCCTCTGGGAGCTATCCCACAGTGCACCACTGGGACTGCTCTGGACAGCGCACTGAACTCAGATGCGCTGGCCAGGTGTACAGGGAAAAGCCCCGGGAACTTTTGAATCTCATTGCCTGTTTGGCCAGGCAAGCTCATCAGCACAGGTGACCATGGAGTCCCAGAATCGAAAAAGAGCTCCAGCATGGACCGAACGGGAGATACGGGATCTGATCGCTGTATGGGGAGAGGAATCCGTGCTATCAGAACTACGTTCCAAAAGACAAAATGCCAAAACATTTAGAAAAAAAATCTCCGAGGCCATGAGGGACAGAGGCTACAGCAGGGATGCAACACAGTGCTGTGTTAAATTTAAGGAGCTCAGACAAGGGTACCAGAAAATCAAAGAATCAAACAAATGCTCCGGGACACAGCCCCAGACATGCCGCTTCTACGCTGAGCTGCATGCAATTCTGGGGGACGGAGGCCACCACCACCACCTCACCCCTGTTCATGGACTCCGATGATGGGGTATTCTCCGCCATGCCTGAGGATTTTGCGGATGGGGAAGATGAGGAGGAGGAGGATGAGCTTGAGGAGAGCACACAGCACACCGTTCTCCCCGACAGCCAGGATCTTTGTCTCACCCTGACTGAAATATCCTCCCAACCCAACAAAGCCGGAGAAGGAACCTCTGGTGAGTGTATCTTTTTAAATATACTACACATTATAAAAGCAAGTGTTTAATGATTAAGTAGCCCTGAGGACATGGGATGCATTCATGGCCAGTACAGCTACTGGAAAAGTCCGTTAACGTGTCTGGAATGGAGTGGAAATCCTTCAGGGACATCTCCACGAAGCTCTCCTGGAGGTACTCTAAAAAGCCTTCGCAGAAAGTTTCTGGGGAGAGCAGCCTTATTCCGTCCTCCATGGTATGACACTTTATCATGCCATGCTAGTAACAAGTAATCTGGTATCATTGCATGACAAAGCCTGGCAGCGTATCATCCCAGTGTTTGCTGGCATTCAAGCAACATCCGTTCTTTATCTCTGTTATCCTCAGGACAGTGATATCGTTCATGGTAACCTGGTTGAAATAGGGGAATTTAATTAAGGGGACATTCAGAGGTGGCTGTTCCTACTGGGCTGTTTGCCTGTGGCTAAAAAGAAATGCTCCCCACAGTTAGCCACACGGTGGAGGGAGTAGGGGGGACATTGGCGGTGAGTGGCGCATGTTCGCTCAGTGGACAGCCCAAGCAACAGAAGGCTGGCATTCAAGAAGTTTTAAAGTGGCCTTTTCCTTCCCTCCTACCCGCCTCCCACATCCCACCCGGGCTACCTTGTGAGTTATCTCCCTATTTTTATAATCAATGAATAAAGAATACTTGTTTTTTAAACGATAGTGACTTTATTTCCTTTGCAAGCAAGCTGTGATCGAAGGCAGGAGGGCGGGTGGCTTACAGGGAATTTAGAGGCAACCAAGGGAGCGGGTTTTCATCAAGGAGAAAACAAACAGAAGCATCATGGCCAGTCATGAAACTGGTTTTCAAAGCTTCTCTGATGCACAGCGCTTCCTGCTATGCTCTTCTCACTGCCCTGGTGTCTGGTTGCACGTATTCAGCGGCCAGGCGATTTGCATCAACCTCCCACCCCACCATAAACATCTCCCCCTTACTCTCACAGAGATTGTGGAGCACACAGCAAGCAGCAATAACAATGGGAATATTGGTTTCGCTGAGGTATGACCAAGTCAGTAAACTGTGCCAGCGACCCTTAAAACGTCCAAATGCACGCTCTACCACCATTCTGCACTTGCTCAGCCTATAGTTGAAGAGCTCCTTACTACTGTCCAGCATGCCTGTGTATGGCTTCATAAGCCAGGGCATTAAGGGGTAGGCTGGGTCCGCAAGTATAACTATAGGTATTTCAACATCGCCAACAGTTATTTTCTGGTCTGGAAAGTAAATCCCTTCCTGCAGCCATTTAAACAGACCAGAGTTCCTGAAGAAGCGAGCATCATGAACCTTTCCTGTCCATCCCACGCTGACATTGGTGAAACGTCCCTTGTGATCCACCAGTGCTTGCAGCACCTCTGAAAAGTACCCCTTGCGGTTTATGTACTGGCTGCCCTGGTGGTCCAGTCCCAAGATAGGGATATGTGTTCCGTCTATAGCCCCACTGCAGTTAGCAAATCCCAAAGCCATTGCACCTGCACATTTCCCAGAGTCACTAGCTTTGATAGCAGCAGCTCAAGGATTATGTTGGCTACTTGCATCACAGCAACCCCCACAGTAGATTTGTCCACTCCAAATTGATTACTGACTGACCGGTAGCTGTCTGGCGTTGCAGGCTTCCACAGGGCTATTGCCACTGACTTGTGAACTGTGAGGGCTGCTCTCATCTTGGTATTCCTGTGCTTTAGGGCAGGGGAAAGCAAGTCACAAAGTTCCATAAAAATGCCTTACACATGCAAAAGTTTTGGAGCTACTGGGAATCGTCCCAAACCTGCAACATTGTGGTCCCACCACTCTGTGCTTGTTTCCCGGGCCCAAAATTGGCGTTCCACAGCATGAGCCTGCCCCAGTAACACCATGATCTCCAAATTGCTGGGGACCGCGGTTTTAGAGAAATTGGTGTTCATGTCACCACGCTGCTGTTGCCTCCTCGCCTGGTTTTTCAGGTGCTGGTTCTGCATAAACTGCATGATAATGTGTGAGGTGTTTACAATGGGCATAATTGCTGTGGTGAGCTGAACGGGCTCCATGCTTGGTGTGCTACGGCTTCTGCTTGGGCAATCCAGGGAAAAGGGCGCAAAATGATTGTCTGCCGTTGCTCTGATGGAGGGAGGGGCGACTGACAACATGGCTTACAGGGTTGGCTTACAGGGAATTAAAATCAACAAAGGGATTTTTATCAAGGAGAAACAGAATGGCCCCCTCACAGATAGAACTCAAAACCCTGGGTTTAGCAGGCCGTTAATTTCATGGAGGGAGGGAGGAGAAAATGAATACAAAACAAATCTGGTCTATTTCTTGTTTTGATCCACTTCATCTATCTTTATACATCCTGCTGGCAGCAGACTGAGCAGTACGACTGGTGGCCATCGTCATCTCCTGGATGCTCGGCAGAAGACGGTGCAGTATGACTGCTGGCCATCGTTGTCTCCTGGCTGCGGACTGCCGGCAGGACTGAATTGCCATGCAATGAAACTTAAAAGGGTGATGACCTGGCTGAGTCACTCCCATGTTTGCCAAAGCGCCCCTGACCTCACCGAGGTCAGTTAAAAGAGCACCCTGGAGTACGTCGATGATGGCTACCAGTCATACTGCACTGTCTGCTCAAAAGGCAATGAGAGGCTGCTGTGTAGCAATGCAGTACCTCGTCTGCCAACACCCAGGAGACATAGGCTGACGGTGAGCTGAGCGGGCTCCATGCTTGCCACGATATGGCGTCTGCTCGGATAATCCAGGAAAAAAGGCACAAAACAATTGTCTGCCATTGCTTTCACGGCGGAAGGGAGGGAAGGGGAGCCTGACGATATGTACCCAGAACCACCCGCGACAATGTTTTTGCCCCATCAGGCTTTGGGATTTCTACTCAGAATTCAAATGGGCACAGAGACTGCGGGAACTGTGGGATAGCTACCCACAGTGCAATGCTCCAGAAGTCAATGGTTACCTCGGTACTGTGAACGCACTCCGCTGACTAAATGCACTTAGAGCATTTGTGTGGGGACACACACAGTCAACTGTTTAAAAACCACTTTCTACAAAACCGAATTCTATAAATTCGACCTAATTTCATAATGTAGACATGGCCATAGTAGACCAGGTTGCAGGAGGCATAAGCAACAGCTGAGGCAGAGAGAGGTGTGAGAACTATAGCAGGTGTAGACATCTGCTCATGGGGGAAGGACGTACAGTGGGGGGGGTACTGATGATTGAGCAGCTGCAACCGCCTCAGACTTTGGGCAGGCATCTGAGTATCAAAGATTAACTCCACATGTAGCTTCATATCTACAACAGATGTAAAGTTTGGTTTCACAGAACATCTGACCTTCCAAAAATTTATTCCAGGTCTAAATATGCTTGAAAGCACAAAAAATGCATATCAATTATTTAAAGCCCACTTGTTCAATTACATTGTCTAACCAAAGTCACCTTTGCCCTGCCCCTGCTTTAAAGTGTTACCTAATAGTATAGAAACAGACAGAGTTTGGATCTTCATGACTGGAACTATTTGAGGACAACTCTGTCATACATATTTGTTTTTAAAAGGGGAAGTAACAATTATATAACTTTAAAAACCCCTAAAACACTAAGTAATATTTCTTCACCTCCTAGCATGTCTGATCACTCAATACAAGGAGGAGGATCAGGAACCTTGGGTGGTGTAAGGCAGTGCAGTTCCACTGACTTCAATAGAACTATGCAGATTTACATTACCTGAAGATTTAGGCCTCACTGTTAAGTTTTAAGAAAGGAAATAAAACTAAAGTTAAAGTTGCACTTGATCTGGCCCACTCCTCCCCACATCAAGGGCCTGATCCTGCTGATTTCTTGGGCCCTCCAAATGCTCACTTATGTCAATAGGAGTTTTCTACAAAAGGGGCAAGATCTCAAAGGTATGTCAGTGCTTATAGATGCAAATAGATGCTTTTATAAACCCCAATATTTGCCTTAGTGAGGTACGGGCCTAACTCCTATTTTACTTTCAATGGGAGATAAGTGCCTGCTGGGATTTTCAAAAGCACCTAAGCAGTTTGGCACCTATCTGCAACTGAAGGTGCTGAAATACCTTTGTAAATCAGACCTAGATCTGCAGGGCCCCAATGCTTAATCGCCACCGATGCTTTACATTTTATTCATTTTCAACTTCATTTCTGAACAGAGCTTTTTGGACACATTTGGAATTCTAGACCCTGCCATTCCAGCCTTACGTGGTATTAGCTTCTGTTTGGAAAATCTGATTTGGAAACAAAAAAAGTTCATAAACTGTACTTGTCAAGGTTCCTTCCCCACTCTGAACTCTAGGGTACAGATGTGGGGACCTGCATGAAAACCCCCTAAGCTTATTTTTACCAGCTTAGGTTAAAACTTCCCCAAGGTACAAAGGAAACATCTTTCCCCCAAAAATCCTCCCCAAACCCTACACCCCCTTTCCTGGGGAAGGCTTGATAAAAATCCTCACCAGTTTGCATAGGTGAACACAGACCCAAACCCTTGGATCTTAACAATGAAAAAGCAATCAGGTTCTTAAAAGAAGAATTTTAATGGAAGTAAAAGAATCACCTCTGTAAAATCAGGATGGTAAATACCTTACAGGGTAATCAGATTCAAAACATAGGGAATCCCTCTAGGCAAAACCATAAGTTACAAAAAGACACAAAAACAGGAATATCCATTCCATTCAGCATAGCTATTTTATCAGCCATTTAAACAAAACAGAATCTAATGCATATCTAGCTAGATTACTTACTAAGTTCTAATATGCTATTCCTGTTCTGTTCCCGGCAAAAGCATCACACAGCCAGAACGAGCCTTTGTTTCTCCCTCTCTCCCCCCCCATTTTGAAAGTATCTTGTCTCCTCATTGGTCATTTTGGTCAGGTGCCAGCGAGGTTATCCTAACTTCTTAACCCTTTACAGGTGAAAGTGTTTTTTCTCTGGCCAGGAGGGATTTAAAGGTGTTTACTCTTCCGTTTATATTTATGACAGTACTTTAAAAGGTTATTTTAAAAGAATGTATAATATGTACAATGTGACAATTCTAGGTGGAGAAGGTGGACTGCAAACTTAAAGTCAGAGCATAGGGTTGCCAACTTTCAACTCGCACAAAAACTGAACACCCTTACCCTGCCTTGCCCCTCATCCAAGGCTCCACCCCTGCCCCACCCCTTATATGAGGCCCCACCACCACTCACTCCATCCGCTCCTCCCTCTGTCACTCGCTCTCCCCACCTTCATTTGCTCATTTTCACTGGGTTGGGGCAGGGGGTTCGGGTTCAGGAGGCGGTGAGGGCTCCAGCTGGGGGTGGGGCTGGGGATGAGGGATTTGGGATGCAGAAGGAGGCTCCAGGTTGGGACTGAGGGGTTCAGAGGGTGGGAGGGGGCTTGGCTGGGGCAGGAGGTTGGGATGCAGGAGAGGGTCAGGGTGTAGGCTTTGGGCAATGCTTACCTCAGGCAACTCCTGGAAACAATGGCATGTCCTCCCTCTAGCTCCTATGCAGAGACACAGCCAGGCGGTTCTTCGTGCTGCCCCATCTGCAGGTGCCGCTCCTGCATGGTTCCCAGCCACGGTTCCACGTATGGTTCCCAGGCAATGGGAGTTGTAGAACCAGCCACATATGGGGTTGGGGCAGGGGCAGTGTGCAGAGTCCCTGGCTGCTCCTACGTGTAGGAGCCGGAGCAGGGATGTGCCGCTGCTTCTGGGAGCCACAGCAGGCAGGGAGCCTGCCTTAGCCCTGCTACCCCACCGACCAGATTTTTAATGGCTCAGTCAGCGGTGCTGACCGGAGCCATCAGGGGCCTTTTTCGACGGGCATTCCGGTTGAAAACCGGACACCTGGAAATCCTAACAGAGTACGAGGGAAAATATCACTGGCATTTTGTGTCTGAGGAGGTCTAATACTGCTTTAGAATAAACCTTTCATAAAAATAACTACTTTGTGGCTCCACAAACCAACACATTATATAATCAAACCATGCTGGGCTTCCAATACAAACTGCCTTCTCAGTTTTCTCTGCCCTCCCAACGTCAAGGCCTTTTACTTCTATAAATAGGAGATCAGCAACCAGGTTAACCTACCAAATACTTCAGAACAAATATTTGCTTCAGGAATCTGTCATTTCAAGTCTGCTCATCTTGAGCACAACCCTAAGCATTCATTACAAGTATAATGGACAACTCCTACAGGCCTTGCTCAGAACTCTGCACTGCTCCATTTTGTAATAAAGATGTGAAAAAGTTTTGTTTTGTTTTTTTAAAAAGGACTATGGCCTTCATATATTTAGTCCACATGTGAGCTGTGTAGGTTAAAGCACACCAAGCCATCCAGTCATGAGATATAAATGTTTGTTGTAACTGGCAGTAGGGGCCTGGCTACTTGCTGAGGAGATGAACACCTGAAAATACTGGGCCAGATTGCGATACTCGGTATGAGCCAGGGTACTACATTACTAGAGCCCTGTGCAGATACACAACCTAGCTACTGCCTCTCGAGTTGTGGATTACCTACACTAACGGGAGAACTCCTCCCATTGGTATAGGCAGCGTCTACAATGAAGCTATATGTGAAAAAAAGCACAGGTAACAAAATGGCAGTTGGAATTAAACAGTGATACATACAAAGTAATGCACATTATAAAACATAATTCCAACCATACATACAAAGTGATGGGGTCTAACTTAGCTGTTACCACTCAAGAAAGAGATCTTGGAGACAGCATGGATAGTTCTCTGAAAACATCTGCTCAATGTGCAGGATCAGTCAAAAAAGCTAACAATCTTAAGAACCATTAGGAAAGGGTGGGGATAGATAAAAAGACAGTAAATATCATAATGCTCCTATATAAATCCACGGTATGCCCATAGTGCATGCAGTTCTGATCTCCCCATCTCAAAAAGAGATGTATTGGAATTGGAAAAGGTACAGAGATGTGCAACAAAAATAATTAGGGGTATGGAACAACTTCCGCCTGAGGAGAGATTCAAAGATTGCTACGGTTCAGCTTAGAAAAGTGATGAGTAAGGGGCATATGATAAAGGTCTATAAAATCATGCATAGTGAAAATGAATATGGAAGTGTTATTTACCCCCTCAGGTAACATAAGAACCAAGAGTCACCCAATTAAATTAATAGGCGCAGATTTGAAAGAAACATAAGCAAGTATTCCTTCACACAATGCACTGTCAACCTGTGCAACTTGTTGCTGGGGATATTGTGAAGGTCAAAAGTATAATTGGGCAGCAAAAAGATATACCAATGCCACTGTAAAGGCTCTATTTAGTTGTTAATCAACATGTTTTAATGGTTATATCAACCAACAACAATCACCTTTCTTTAGAAAATAACTGAAGTACAAATGGAAAAGCTGATTAAAATTGAGTATTTAAATCATGGGTTTCCACTTGGTGATTTAAATTGCTGCTTTAAATAGTCTTGATTTAAATCAATCCCCCCTGCCCACCAACTACTTCAACCTAATGTGGCTAAAACAGAACTCCATATTTTCCCTACTGAGTCATTTCTATTTTCCCCTAATTTATTATATTTAACAACTGCATTCTCACCCCCCACCCCTGCACCCATTGCCCAAAAACAGAGAGGCAAAGTGACTTGCCCAAGGTCACCCAGCACAGAAGGCCAATCCATGTGCGATGGTATCTGCAAATCAGAAAGATACATGCAGACATGCTCTCTTCAATCGGCATGCAAAGCTTTATATTAAGTGCTGCGTCTGTTGAAAGCCCAGAGAAATTTTCAGATGGTATCTCTAGCCTCAGGAAATTTGATGAAAAGCAAATGACTTACTGTAAATAATAAACATATGGAATTCAGTTATTTTTTTATTGAATTAATCTTGTCAAGCCTGCTAATATATAACTGAGTGCACAACCTGGCTTCTTTGTAAACTTTAACTAACAAAATTAAGGAATTCACTTTATATGCTCATATGGATTAAGTGTCAAATATTCAAATATTTTAATTTAGTCTTAATGCACTAGGAAGCAGAATGTGAAATCATATAATTTAAGCCTTGCAAAGCAAATGACAGAAGCCATTAATTTAAATATATTCACTTTCGCCAAGCTCATGACCCTTTTGTGTTTGCTTTAAGCAAACATTTGAACAACTAGTTTAACTCAAAATGCTCCCAGTGGGTAGAATTCAGAGGGTCAGTACATGTCCTAGGCACTACTTAAGTGTCTCAAAATAGAGTTTATGTAAGTATTTCATAAGTCCTGTACTGGCTTCTTGCATGGAGGAGAATCACAACCTAAAATAAATTCAAATATGAGTAGTCAGGAAAACTGAATTTTAAATTTGCACTCATGAGCATTTTTGCAAAATGCGTACATCCTTATGTAAAAATGGGAAATAGAAATAATATCATCCTGTGATTTATATGAACAATCACAGCACATATGTTGAGTATTAAAAATTCAGTGAATTGTTAGTGTTCAGTCCAGCATAAAAACGACTTGGCAAGAAGAACTTGACAAGAAAAGTGAAATTCAAATAACTACTCCATTTCAGTAAATTATGATCATTTTGCAGATATTGCATTAGTAGAAAGAGGCTACATTTGACAGACAGAGCAATTATGTATTTGACACATGGCTTAATTGAGAAAGTCTTACCTGTGCATGCTACAGACAGTACATATTCAGCACACATGGGCATTTTGCCATATATTTTTAGGGGAGGGGGTGATTGGATCATCCATCCAGTAAGGCGTTGGCCCTTATTCTGTGTGCCAAAGGTTCAGTAATTAAGACAGAAGCAGAGCTATCAGGCCATGATGAATAGTGTCTGTCCTTGATACAAGAGGATCATACAGAAATCAGTTTTTCTATATCTTAATAATCCTGTAAATATTAACCTTGGGTATAAGGCCACACATAGTTCTTCAGAACTGTCTATGCAGTTCACATAGTTTTGAGGAATGGAAAATGTGACATCCACCTGTGAATGATTCAAAGGTTGCCCCAGAATAAAATGGCAATTTATAAAGAAAACCAAGCAGCATAGACACACTCTTATGTGGTTCTCCCTCCAGCTATTTGATGGAGTGTCTTGCAGGCTTCTAAAGTTTTAGTGCTATTATGGGGAGGAGGCAGTTTAGCAGTCTTTCATTTTGGGGATTTTATAATTAATGATACTGTCTCTCCAAGTTAAGACAAAACAAATGTAGGATGGACTGAACCGCAATTGATTACAGATGGCTCCATTGTACAGTAGCAGAATGCTGTAGTAGTAGAATATTTAAACAAGTATCAGAGTAGTAGCCGTGTTAGTCTGTATTCGCAAAAAGAAAAGGAGGACTTGGGGCACCTCAGAGACTAACAAATTTATCTGAGCATAAGCTTTCGTGAGCTACAGCTCACTTCATTGGATGCATTCAGTGGAAAGCATCCGATGATGTGAAGTGTAGCTCACGAAAGCTTATACTCAAATAAATTTGTTAGCCTCTGAAGTGCCACAAGTACTCCTTTTCTTTAAAAAAGTATGAAGACTTGCTATCAAGAATGACCTCTGGAGTTTAGTCTCTGAGCCAAGAATGACCATTAAGGTCAATTACTGTTCATAAAACTCTATTGTCCTTGTGTACTTCTCCAAGTGAATGGTGTTGACTAAGTTACGATAAACACATTTTATCACTTATATAATTGCTATGGCATTGGAGGTAAGAAAATGAAGTTGATAACTTACTGAAATAAAATATCTGGTCTGGAATCAAAACAGGTGAGCTACTGCCGGCACAACCAGAACAATTCTATAAAAGATACTTGGGATATGGTACACGGGGCTCTACTCACCACAGGATGGCACCTCCTCCTGGCCGCTCTAGGGATTAGCTCTGTGTGGCCAACACCTCTTCCTGCAGTTGTGCACTGCCTCTCTCTCTCTCGGTCTGCACCTTCCCTCTCACTCTAAGAGCTATTGCTGACTCTTTGTCACTCAGCCCTCCTGGCCAGGTCACTCACCATTCTCATCATTCCCTCCTAGCCAAGGTCTGTTCAGTCCCCAACCTTGCTTCTTACTCCCTAGGCTGCTCCTACACTGCAACCACCCCACCAGCAGGCTCTCTTCTCCACCCTGTTCCTTCCAGGTACAAAGTTCCCTCAGGACCAGGACCACCAGGGTCCTATTCCTTTTACGGGTTCCCTCCCTATTTAAACAGAGGGGACCACAAAACTTCCTCCCAGAAGGCTTTTCTGTCACCAGCTTCCTGGGTTAATACTAACCCAGCTCACCTCTGCTCAGGTGAGCTTCCTCCTAATTGGGGCTTTCCTCTCACACTTAATTCTTCCAGCTTGCAGCCTAATTGGCTGATTGGGCCCACCTGGCCCAACTCAGCCATCTCAGAGTTAGTGTGGGGAGCACACACCATCACAGGTACCTACACATTCATTCACAGAAGCATGTTATCTTAAACATTAGAAGCGCTTGTTTGCATTTGTATAATGGCTTCCTTTGGTCAATCAGGGATGCCCCAGTTAACCTAGCAATTTGCAGAGTTAATGGTTTGGAATGACACATATGCCTGAGGGCCAGGCCAAACACAAAAATACCTGAACAGACCTTGGCTAGGTGTTGTAGGGTCCCTGGGCTAGAACCTGGAGTCAATAGGTGTCCAGGTTCCCCTCTCTGCCACTGGGGAAGTGGCACTGACAGGGCAGTGAACTGGAAGACTGCCTGGGTCACTTCAAGAGTGACAGGATCATGGCAGTAGGCATGAAGACTGCTGGATGCCGCTTGAAGAGAAGAGACTTCAAAGGACTCTACTACGGAATGATGAGAATGGTGAGTGACCTGGCCAGGAGGGCTGAGTGACAAAGAGTCAGCAACAGCTCTTAGAGTGAGAGAGAAGGTGCAGACCTGGGAGGAGGAAACTGAACACACGCACACATCAGGACTTGGGGTACAAGATGTAGCTACTGATGGCTTGAAGATTTTGAGACCTGTCTAGAGTCTGAAAGTTGGAATTATCCTATGAAGCTTTGCTGTTGCCATCTTTGCTAAAAAGCCAATGTAAATATGCATGAATAAAAAGACCAGCTCAAATTTTCAAAGGTGTGTTAAGTGACTTAGCAGCTGAAGCCCAATTTTCAAAAGTGACTTAGGTTCTTAGAAGCCTAAATCAACAGTGAACTATACAATGCTGTACTTGTGGCACCTTAGAGACTAACAAATTTGAGCATAAGTTTTCGTGAGCTACAGCTCACTTCATCGGATGCATTGGTGGAAAGTGAGCTGTAGCTCACGAAAACTTATGCTCAAATTTGTTAGTCTCTAAGGTGCCACAAGTACTCCTTTTCTTTTTGTGAAAAGGAGTACTTTTTTTCTTTTTTAGTCTTTACAGACTAACACGGCTGCTACTCTGAAACCTATACAATGCTGCTAACAGCCAGATATTTGGAAACCCTGTAATACAGAGCTACAGAACTTGAAATGGCCCTAACAAGCACATACTTTTGGAAAGTGTGAGATCCTGAGAGGGCTAGAGCCCAGGTCTGTGGGATGGCAAACGCTAACTAGCAGCCATGATTGAGTCGCGTGCATTACCATATAACCCTGTGGAAGTGGTGCTGGAACAATTTTATAAGGGGCAGTGCTGAAGGTGGAAACCATGTATTTGGGTTGTTATACTTCAAGCGAGGGAATCGCAGCAGAATCCCTACTTCCAACACCTGTGCCCTGTGGAGATAAGCACACAGGAAAAAATCTCCTCTGAAGGCCAGACTGACAGCTTTCCTCATGGCCACTGATTGGTCTAGGCACCCTATTTGAACTTAGGAGATATTTCAGGAAGTCTCTGTGCAACAAGGTGGACTCCCTTTCCAGGCGTAGTGATGGATTTTTCTCTCAGCTTGCTCTTGCACTTCTGACCCCTGTCTCTGATGACTGGTTCCTGCCTCCATCTTTGACCCTGGGCTCTGATTCCTTGTTCCTGACACTTGACTCTGACTTTCAGTGCCGTTCCTGGCTTCTGACCACTACTGCTCTGACCACTAGGCATGACTGCCCAAGCCCCAGTCATGATAGAAAGTTGCAAAGAAAACTGGACTGGTCAGTGAGACATGACTGATCTAATTCTCCATGTGAACACTCTGGGCAACTGCACCTGTATTCCCCCTCTATGAACCAGCAACGACAGTCACTCTCAGGCTTCCCGCTGGCCAGCTGGTGTCTTTCTTGGGTAGAGATGTACGTCTCATTCCCTTCTGACCAGCTGCACAGTTCCATGCTTTTGCTGTGTTATTCCCAAGCACACCTGCTTGCTTTCTCTTCAGAGACTGTTAACAGTGGGACTGCCCACAGTTATAAATACCAGATCTTTGTTATGCAACCTTATTTTAGTCTTAATGTAAAAGCATTACAGAGAAAACATTAAAAATAACAAAAGAAACCAGACACCTGCTAACAAGCTTACCAATCATGGGCTATAGCAGGAAGAGTCCTTCAAAACCCCATAAAGAAGTCTCTTCTATGGTCACAAGTTCATAAAAGCCTCAGCTCAGAACTAGCATCCAGTCTAACGGGCCACAGCAGGCCCAGTCCTTCTAACCATTCTCAAAGGATTGGGGCTCTCCATGGACCAGGGTCCTGTCCATCTGCTGGATCAGGAAGAAGGTCCTGAGCCAATTTAAAACCATGCTGTTTATCCAAAAATCCTTTCTTTCTGTTGGTCCCTGGTAAATCCAGTTTTGAACTAGAAGATGCAAACCACTACAGGAAGGTGGCTTCCAAGGGCTGATAATACAGGAGTTATATTAGCATATCCCTCCTATTAGAGAAGGCACATAAAATTCCACAATAACATACACAATTTCATTTTTAATACAATGAACCCCAAAGGTATTAACTTAATTCAGTAACTTTTTCTTAATTCCATAAGATTTGTCCAGGTTATTACAAGATATATCAGTCAGTTACGCTTCCTTCCAATGCACTTAAAATTTTGTTTCAAATGTGCTCAAAACAACAAGACTGAACATTTCAACTTAAGATATTTTCATCACAACCCTATATATATACTATACACACACGAGTTTAAAATATCCATTACTTTTTCAAATGAGCATTTCCTGACTGATTATTAGTGCATTCTAATCTAGATAAAATAAACAAGCCATAGTTCTAAAATCTGGGTTTAATTACTGTGGTCCTTTTTTTTTTAATGAGAAATGACGATATCCTGATTTTTTTTTTCATGTGCATGGCTTGCTTGCTATAAGATTCCTATTTAAAAAATGCAGAGATTTTTTTCTTCTGGTTCGAGAATCTTCCTTCCCCATATTTCCTGGCAAATATTTTAGTGCAACAGTGACATGTCACATGTGAAAAACACAAACACATTTGTACGGTGCATATATTTATCCTTGCATATTTGAGTGAGACTTGTAATTGTTACAGCACTATGCTTTCCAAAGAAGTCCCCTGCAGCTTCTCAAGTAACTCCAACCAACCAACCAACCAGGGAGAAATAATACAGAAAAATCAAGAAAAATACATTGTTAGGAATAGTTTAGAAACAATGGGATGGATTCTCTTTTTCCTCTAACATCCCTTTATTCTATTTTGGCAGCGTAAAGGAGCTATAAGGAGAGCCCATTAGAGAGTTATTCTGCCCAACATTAGCTTCACTCCCAGCACCCTGAGGCTGGTCTAACTGAGGCCTGAGGCACAGCTACTTTAGCTCCTGAATGGACCCAGAATACAGGGAGCACAAATGTGGCTTAAAGCTGTCTTTGCCCTCACCTCTATTCCTGCACTCAGTGAGGAGTGAGAATTGGGTCCATTTTTCTAAATTCTTCACTATTGCCAAGTGCAGATTTTTCTCAAATCAAAGGGAGCCTCTCAAATTACTGTACTCCTTCCAAGCAGTGTGGTTACAGATACTTTTAAAATTACATTTGCATATTACGTGACTGAAAATGTAGCACTCTGAGACGTCCACTGGACCCATGATGCCTGCAGTGTGTCCTCCCACTCGTGCTCCAGCCATGTCTGGGGGAGTAGGAAATGTAAAGGAGACTCTGGATTTTTCTTATTTTAAAAGTAAGTTGCCATTAGACTCCAGGTGTTGTTATGTGACATGGAGGAGAAGATCCCTTGAGCTCCAGAACCATCCTGTAATATCCATTTCCATCCAGGCCAACCCCACCCCCCAAAATAAAGGGATAGGTACCCTAAAATCTCTGGAATGTCAGCAGGCAAAGATTTGTCTGCTGGGAGCTCTACAAGCAGCTGAAAATGTGGAGAACGGAGGCTCCCTATGCTCTATACAAGATGGCTGCTGCTGAGGGCTTACAGGATGGATGAATGAAACAGAAGGGAGAATATCATCAGTGGAAGTTCAGATACAAAGGCTCTATTGCACAGGTGCAGAGAAGACTCACAGACTTATCTTCTCTTCACTCTGAAGTGGCAGACCTTGAGGGAAGGTCTCATCACAATAATTTGAGAATTATAGGAGTACCCAAAGGAGCAGAAAAGGTGGCCCCTTAGAATTAGTTCCCTGGTCCCTTTCAGAAGTGCCCAGCCTTCCAGATTATTTTAAATTTGATTTAGAGAGAACATGTAAGTCCCTGGCTCTTAAACCAGTCTCAAATGCCAAACCTCATGCACTACATGTCAAATTTCTCAGATTTAGTGTTTTTTGTTTTTTTTAAAAGTAATGCATCTAGTTCATGGGGAAAAATTACTTTTTGGGGGCATGTGGCAGATGCCAGAAAATAACAGAATGATTTTTCAAGATTTTGCAAAAGATGGGGTTCGACAGAGATTAGTCTTGAGAAGAGTAAGGTGTAACCCTTCTTTCAGATGAAGTCAGCAGCCACAAGAGCTGGGTTCAATATCTAGGGGTTCCTTTTGACAATACAACACAGAACTGTCTTGAGCCTCAACCCAGTAATCTGGGAAACCTACACATCACCCCTGGGTGTCTCAAAGAGGCAATACTTCCCCTCTGGCAAGCACAGAGTCTGTGTAGGAAAAGAAAACTTTTAATAAAAGGGGAAAGGAACCCAGCATTAATTTGGGAAACCACCACAAGCATGATCTGAAAATATATGACCATGAACAAAACACCCATCCTAGAGTACACTGCCAGTGTCCTTTTCTGCGGTCTCTCACCTTGTGGTGTGAAATGCCAACAAACAAATATGCATTTAACATGCCATTCCCTTCTCCCTCCACTGCACTCCAGTCACAGTTGTTGTCCTTGGTCAGCAACAACCCAGAGTTCAGAGGTGCATTCACCTCTCACCCTGGGGGGGAGGAGGGAGGCATCAAGGAATGCCTCAGCTACTGCTGCCAAGCCAGTTGCTCCATGGCTTGCTGCTCTGCCGTCAGCCGTTCACATTGCCACTGCCCTCTCTGCTGCATCCTCTAGGTCCGGATGTCCTGAGGTCCCACCACTTCACACAACTCTAAATAATTTAAGTTGGTGGTGGGGGAGCCTCACTGCTAGTTCAGGCTGGGCAGTCTTTTTCACTAGAGGAACTGCCCCATAAAGAGGTCTAAGGCTATGGCTACACTTGCAGATGTAGAGCGCTGGGAGTTAAACCAGCCCTCGGAGACAGCAGCATGGAAAGCTCTGCTGTGTGTTTACACTGTCAGCTGCAAGGGCAATGGCATGGCCACATTAGCAGCTCTTGCAACGCCACAGAGAGCAGTGCATTGTGGTAGTTATCCCAGTATGAAACTGGCTGCAGCATGGAGTGTGGGGGAGTGTGTTGTGTGTATGTGGGGGGAGAAACAGTGTGTTTTGGGGGGCAGAGAGTGTGTCAGCATGATGTCTTGTAAGTTCAGATAGTGGCTGGGGGAAACCCCAACATCAGCCCCCACCACCACCGACCCGCCTCTCTCTCTCTCTCACACACACACACCCTTGCCTCTGCAGCAGCAGCATTCCACAGTAATGGTTTGCTTTGTGTCCCGGAGCAGATAAGCATGCTGGATGTCAGAAATGGAGCTTTGAAAGGGGATATCCACATGCCTGCAGCCGAGTTCAAAACAATGATCAGAGTGGCCACTTGACTTCAAGGGATTATGGGACGTTTCCGGAGGCCAATCACAGTGAAATAATGGAACATGTCGTCCACGCTGACACCCAGGTATTTCAGCCAGGGCGCAGCAAGATCTATGCTTCTCATGGAGGTGAATTATCAGGTGTGCTCCAGCTGCAGAGTCCAGGTGCTCTAAGTGTCTTGCCAGTGCGGACACCTCAGGAGTTAGGGCGCTTGGGGCTGATTTAATGTGCTCTAACTTGCAAGTGTAGCCAGGCCCTAAAGCTTAGCACTTACAATTTGGCATATGTAATCCAGTCAACTCAAGCCACGGCATTCTTATCAATGATGTTCAAAGCACGAACACCTCCAGAAAGTTGAGTCATTTTGCAGTCCTCAACAAGATGTGTCATTGTTTGTGGCTACCCACAATGACATAGTGGACTGTCTCTAAAATGCCACTGAATTTCTGCTGCAGCACAAATTCCATGTCCAGTATGAACCTGGTTCAGAAGGCTCCCTTGCCTTTGTGGTAAATCAAACCCAGGTTGACACTGAGTGGGGTCCAAGACAAGATAATTATTTGTCACTTTCTCTGCAGAGCATGAAGCTTGCCATGTGTCCTCTACCATAAATCCATCACCTAGTAAAGGTTTCAGAGTAGCAACCGTGTCAGTCTGTATCTGCAAAAAGAAAAGGAGGATTTGTGGCACCTTAGAGACTAACACATTTATTTGATCATAAGCTTTCGGGAGCTACAGCTCACTTCATCAGATGCATGTAGTGGAAAATACAGTGGGGAGATTTTATATACACAGAGAACATGAAACAATGGGTGTTACCATACACACTGTAACAAGAGTGATCAGGTAAGGTGAGCTATTACCAGCAGGAGAGTGTGTGTGTGGGGGAACCTTTTGTAGTGATAATCAAGGTGGGCCATTTCCAGCAGTTGACAAAAACATGTGAGGAACAGTGGGGGGGAAAGGGGGGAGAAATAAACATGGGGAAATAGTTTTACTTTGTGTAATGATCCATCCACTCCCAGTCTTTATGCAAGCCTAAGTTAATTGTATCCAGTTTGCAAATTTATTCCAATTCAGCAGTCTCTCGTTGGAATCTGTTTTTGAAGTTTTTTTTGTTGAAGAATTGCCACTTTTAGGTCTGTAATCGAGTGACCAAAGAGATTGAAGTGTTCTCTGACTGGTAAACTTATCCAGTGGGCAACGTGAGGACAGACGACCATGTGGTGGATCGAACAAGTCTTTAATTAATGGTAGATGTGGCATATCATGCAATTTTTTCACAAGGTTTGCTACGATTTCCTCTCTGCGAACACTGGGCAGAGCACTACTGCAGAGAACCAGTAACCAGAGAACCGTGGAAGAGCAGTAGATTTAAGTGTCCCTGAAATAATATGCGTGGTGGAATTAAGTTGTACGTTGATCATCTCTGTGTGAGACAAGCGAGCCCATATTGAAGCACAATACTCCGCAGCTGACTAATAAAGTGCCAACGATGAAGTGCTTTATGTTTGGGCATTTGCACCCCCTGTTGTCGTTCCAGTCAGTTTTCCAAGCAGGTGGTAGCATATTTTGACCTTAGTCGCAGTCTTTATAAGATGGTCATGATAGGTAAGAGTTCTATCCAACGTGATGCCTAGACAGACTGGGTGTGAATCATGCTTTATTCACTGACCATTGAGAACTGCGTTCAGCTCTCTGCCCACTTATGCATGATGTAAGTGGAATACACTAGACACAGTCTTACCTGCACCTGGTATCATATGCTGAGGCATATGTTGTCCGCATAAACAAACTTGAAAGACCCAGTATAAGGTAGGTCATTTGAATATAAGTTGAACAACACTGGCGATAATACTGATTCTTGCGGGAGGCTTAGAACTTAAACCTGGCTATCCGTGATTTCAGCTCTAATGAGCCACAAAAAAAGACTCCTAATTGAGTCAATCAGTTTTGTACTTAAACAGTGGAGAGGAGGGTCAAATGGTGTCTAGGGCCCTTAGGCCTCTCCTTGGATCACTACCTTGTTGTGGTGGAGAGGCTTGTCATCCAGAGTCTTGTACTCCTGGTAGGGTCACCCGTGGTGAACAATTCTGAGGTGAGGTTCCAGACGAAGCACAGTCCGAACTTCTCAAGACTCCAACAGCACAACAGTGTATTGTTAGTTCTCTGCGACTGTGAAGGCAGATTAGGGCTGCAGTAGAACAGACACTTCCGATTGTCTTGGACTCCGCTGTCTCTGGTCCACGGCTCCTTCCTGTCAATTTCTTGAGTTTGCTGCCTCCGCACTGGCTCCCCCACATTAAAAGATTTCACATGCAGGCCTCTACAAAGGTGTTAACATTTCCCACTAACAAAGTCCTGCGGCAATGGATGAGTGGTGGTGGGGACAGGAGCAGTGATCTCTGGGAGTCCCTAGTCACAAATCTGCACACAGGCAGCAGTCGTGTGTCAGTCATCTTGCGCTTGGACTTGTGAGACAGAAGTGCAATTTCAGCAGCTGCTGCCACAACTGAGCAGTCCTTTTCAGGATCCCTCTGCTCACCCTGAATGGGGAAGGATATAGAAAAGGTGCCCTAAACAAACAAAGGCTGTCTGAATGCTCCCTCCAGCTGAATGGCTGTGTCCAATGGGATCACTCTACCTACATTCAAAAAATGCAAAGCAAAATAATTAAGTTTGCCACTTGAAATGTTCACATTCTCATGGGTTTCCCAAACAGTGACTGTCCTGAAAGAAAAACTGCCATAACAGCTAGAGAATTTGCAAGATATGCCATTGATACTGCTTCCCTAAATGAGACCCATCGGGCAGATGAAGGCCACCTGAAAGAAGATGGAGGTGGCTATACCTTCTTTTGGAAAAGAAAGCCATCTGAAGAGAGGCATATTTATGAGGTTAGTTTTGCCATCAAGAACACGATTGCTAAGCAGCTTTTAGAACTCCCTATGGGTATTATAAACATCTCATGACTCTTCGTCTTAAGCTTAGTAAAAATCAGTATGCCATAGTCCTATACTTGACTGTCACGAAGACAACAAGGAACAGTTCTACTGAGCTCTTGATTCAGTTCTCACTGCCACAGCCAAGGAAGACAAGCCTATCCTCATGGGTGACTTCAATTGAAGAGTTAGGTGACATCCTGAACTCTGGAGAGGAACCATTGGGAAAGAAGGGCTTTCTTCTCCTTAGCAAATGTGTGGAGCATGATTTGCTTATCACAAATACCATCTTTAGACAGAGGGACAAAAAACACCCAAGTTCCAAACTCTGGCATCTTCTTGACTATGTCATTGTCAGAGCCCATGATCATACTGATGTCCATATTACACGAGCTATGAGAGGTACAGATGACTGCTGGACAGATCATTGTTTAGTCAGATCAATCATGAACATGAAGCTTGCACCATAACACCATAAACAACCAAAAGGAATGAGAAAGAGATTTAACATCAAAGCACTTCAAAACCACACTAGTCGCAAGACTCTTCAGCAATGCTTGATTGAGAGGCTCTCTGACCTACCTGATAACATCAGTGACATCCAAACATATTGGGAAGAGTTCAAGACCATTATTCACAAGGCATGTGCTGAATTGATTGGATGTTCCACTCACCACCATTAGCACTGGTTTGATGAGAACAAGGAAATCCTAGCACTTATTCATCAGAAGAGAAGAGCATTTTGCACTTGGCAAAATGAACCCTCTAATCAGCAAAAACAAGACTTATCATTGGCTTAAAGTGTGGTTCAAAGAAGGCTGTGTGACATCAAGAATCAGTGGTGGCAAGCAAAGATTCAGAGTTTCACTGATCAACATGACATGAGAAGCCTTTTTCAAGAAACGAAAGCCATCTACAGGCCAAGTTCAAACAACACAATTCCTCTGCAATCCCAGGACAACTCCACCCCTCTTAAGGGGAATATGGCCCTCAAGCAATGTTGGAAGGAGAATTTCGAGACTCTATTGAACCACAAATCTGAAGTCTCAGCTGCCACCATTGAGTCCATTCCTCAGCATCCAGTAGCTGAACCTCTAGCTGATCTCCTCTGCCCCATCTTCTGATGAAGTTTGGCAAGCCATCAGTCAGTCTAGAAACAATAAGGTGCCAGACAAAGATGGCATTCCTGTGGAGGTCTTCAAAGCTGGTGGAATAGCACTCATGCAAAAACTTCATCAACTTCTTGTTAAAATTTGGGTTACTGAGGAAATTTCACCCAATCTAAAGAATGCCAATATTGTGACCATTTTTAAGAAAGGGGACAAGTCAATGTGTTGGAATTACTGAGGCATTGCCCTTCTCTCCATTGCTGGGTAAATCCTTGCTCATATCCTTTAACAGTCTCCTCCCTCTTGCCAAAGACATCCTTCTGGAATTCCAATGTGGTGTCAGACCATCTCAGGGCACCACCGACATGATTTTTGTTGCACAACAGATTCAAGAGAAGTGTAGAAAAACAACACCAGCCATTGTTTATGGCATTTATTGACTTAAGACCTTTGATTCCATGAATCGTGAAGCATTATGGAAGGTGCTGTCCAGGTTCGGTTGTCCATTGAAGTTCATACATGTTCTCAGGCTATTTCGTGATAGGATGACCGCCAATGTCCTCTGTAATGAGTTGGAGATGGACCCATTCACCATCCGTACTGGTGTTAAACAGGGCTGTGTTATTGCCCCAACCCTTTTTTCTCTTTATCTTGCTGTAATCTTGATTCTTATTCATGACTGCCTTTCTTCTGGAATTGGGATTGAGTATTGCATGGACAGCCAGCTCTTCAATCTGCAACATCTTCATTCTAAAACTAAGGTCACCAGGACTGTTATTACCGACCTTCACTATGCTAACGACTATGCTATCCTCACATACGCAAGGTTGACTTGCAATCCACCCTAGATCTCTTCTCAGGTGCCTATCATAGCCTGGGACTTTCCCTCAACTTTGGTAAAACTAAGGTGCTCCACCAGCCTGCCCCAGCACAAGTTTCCCCAATTCTCCCACAAATTGTCATCAGTGGTGACCCCCTGAAAAACATTGAGCATTTCCCATGCCTTAGTAGTCAACTCTCCAATCTTGATGTTGAGATTGAACATAGGATCTGTTGTGCCAGCGTATCCTTCATAAAGTTGCTCCATCATGTCTTTATTGACAGAGATCTGCGGATGGAAACTAAGATCCTGGTCTACAATGCAGTAGTCTTCCCCACTCTTCTTTATCAGTGTGAGACATGGGGTGACATACTGAAGCCATCTTAAGCGTCTGGAGTGGTGCCAACACTGCCTTAGGAAGCCTTGCCTTAGGAAGATTCTCTGTATCAGATGGGAAGACCATCGCACCAATGCCATACACAAAAGACCAGATTTAACAGGGGAGACCAGATTTCACAGTCTGGGATGCATTTTTCACAGCTGCAAATTTGGTTGGCCCTTAATTATAGCTGTACTAACAACTAACTTAACCACTACAGATATATTAGAAAACCTGAAGCATGCTCAAGGCAGACATGCTAGGACTCTGTCTCAGGCGGAGGTGGTTGAGAAGGAACCTGTGTATCCTTTTACAGTTTCATGTATCTGGCATGAGAAGGCACTGGACGCATGTGCGGGCTGAATGGACACTGTTAACTAATGTAGCCTACTATTTTATGTAAACTGAATTTTGTAATATTGTATTACACCACCGTGGATTCGGCCCTGGTGGCTACAGCCATTTATTTCAGATTTAGAGCCTCTAGGAACGCATGAAGACCGAGGAAAATAACACACACATCTGGCTGGTGAATCTTGCCCATATGCTCAGGGTTTAGCTGATCACCATATTTGGGGTCGGGAAGGAATTTTCCTCCAGGGCAGATTGGAAGAGGCCCTGGAGGTTTTTCGCCTTCCTCTGTAGCATGGGGCACGGGTCACTTGATGGACGATTCTCTGCTCCTTGAAGTCTTTAAACCACGATTTGAGGACTTCAATAGCTCAGACATAGGTGAGAGGTTTATCGCAGGAATGGGTGGGTGAAATTCTGTGGCCTGCGTTGTGCAGGAGGTCAGACTATATAATCATAATGGTCCCTTCTGACCTTAATATCTATGTATCTATGTAAATACAATGTCTAGTCTGCCTTATGAATTTTATTAAAGTCACAAGCAAAGTTATGATTTCCAAGCTTATATAAATCTTACAATTACCCATGGACAAATTACAAGTATACATCCTCAAACATATTCTTAGGATCTGATGGACTCCTCACCAATTGATCAACAGAGGAATGGTTCCTGAATGAATTTTCCCTAAGGTAACTCATTTTATCCAATGCAGGCACCCTCTTTTTATCATGTGATTGTGATACACTCTGTGCATATGCATGAAGGTGTCACTCTCTTTTTCCTTATCTGTATTGTGCCCTCCAAGAATACTGGGGTGCCACATTTTTCATAGGTTGTTTATAGTTCCTTTTATTCTCATTAGCATCTATGCACAACATGTACCCTGTGGTCAGGACATGTTTTAGAAAAATGCTACAATAGGGTATCCCATGATCTTGAACTGTACATTGCAGTCAGTGTTTTGTAATGTCACTTGTTAGCACATTCTCCTCATGATCTTGTGGCATTGGGTTACTCATTGGTCACTTACTTATGTCAAGCATGCCTTAGGCCTATGGCCTAATATAGCTAAGCTGACATTTTACAGGCCTGAGCCTGTATGTCTTGTGTTTCAGCCCTGCTTTACTTAGATACCTAATCCATACTTATCACTTCTAAATACTTATCAATCTTATACTTCTATAATCCTACAATTTAGATCTATTTAGCATACAATTATTATATATGACATAGCATTGACAGGAGTGGCCAAACTTTCTAAGCCGCATACAACAATCTTCAGAAGTTCGAGAACCAGGGCACGCCCCATGGGGCCAAAGCCCCAAGCCCCAGCAGGAGCATCCCGTGGGGCTGAAGTCTCAAGACACCCCTCTCCCAGCTAGGCAGAAGCCGGAAGCAACGGGGGGGTGTCGTCACGTGCCCCCCAGATTTTTGCCATGGTTTGCTGGCCTCATTTGGTCACATGGTGCCACCAGGCCCCCTCCCCTCCCTGGAGCCAGCAAGCTGGGAGCTATGGCCGTGGGGACAGGCAGCAGCAGCAAAGACCTGGGAGCTGCAGGGAGAACCACTGCTTTTGCTGCTGCCACTCCCCACGGAGCTAAAGCTGTGGCCCCTCCCTGCTGCTCCCAGGTCTTTGCCGCTGCCTATCCACAAGGAGCTAACATCGAGGAGTTGCAGGGCAGGGCCACTGAGGGTAAGAGGGTGTGTGTGCCTATGGGGGTATGACTCAAACTGTTGGGGGCAGAGGGGAAATGAACCTTTAAATTGTGTCGCCCACTCTCAGCAGGCACCAGTTATCTCTGGCAGAAGGTCCTACCCCCACCACCCTGCCACAGGGCAGAAGCCCAGAACCTCTCCCCCACAATCTGGTTGGCGGAGAATGTGGGGGAAGGGCTCCATGAGCCACACTTTCACTGTAAAAGAGCCTCATGAGGCTCACAGGCTGCAGTCTGGCCACCCCTGGCAAATGAGTTAATCATACCATCACACTACACACTGTAAATGAATCATAACATGAACTAATTAGCTACACTGAAAATTTCCCATCGAGGGCTTGAGAGGTGCATGCACACCTGAAATGCAATAGCTAAAAGCAGTGGTTCTCAAACTTTTGTACTGCTGATTCCTTTCACATAGCAAGTCTCTGAGTGCGACCCTCCCCTTATAAATTAAAACCACTTTTTTGTATATTTAACACCAGTATAAATGCTGGAGGCAAAGCAGGGTTTGGGGTGAAGGCTGACAGCTCGCAACCCATCATGTAATAACTTCGTGACCCCCCGAGGCATCCCAACCACTGTTCCCTCTAAGCTGTGTGTGTGTGCGCACGCACACAGATCCTAAACCCCACGCACATGGCGAAACACCATGCACACAGAAATTTGCACAGAAGTACAACAATTTGCACAGAAGAAATTTTTTGCACACATGGCCTATCAAAAATTAGAGGGAACATTGGTCCCAACCCCCAGTTTGATAACCCCTGAGCTAAAGGGACACTTATCAAAGAAGGGAAAGACTAGAGCGTGCTCACCTCTCCAATAAAGAGGGTGGGGGGGGGGGCGCTGAGCCTGGTGATTGGGTGAACTCTAGGGGACGGAAGGCTGACTAAGCCAGTTGGATGGAAGGATGAGAGGAGGATGGCTCTGCCTCAGGGAGTGCAGGCAATCCCCAATTGTCTCAGCCTGCCTGAGAGGTTGTTTATTTTGCTGTGAAAGGGGTTTGCCAATGTACTCTGGGAGAGAGCCACTGGACTTACAAACACTGAAGAGGCCTCTTACCTTGCGGGAACTTTTCCACTATAATGCCTATTGCTGCAACAGAGAGGTTAGGCCCCTGGACAAACTGACACCCTCATCACCTTTTTGCACTCAAGCACCTTCAGGCCTGCAATAACTCATGAAGGTTCACGTGGAATCAGTGTACTCATGAAAGTATGCCTTGATTGTTGGTTTATCTGTTATGGAGGTGTCAGAAGAGTATATGTATGAGGTATCAGGCTAATCATATGAATAAGCATCGGGTCAGAATAGTCGAAACCACATAGGGAACTAAAGGTTCCTGACTACCCTAAACAATCCGGTGGAGGCACCCCAGTTAATGGCTAAGAACTCAGGCTGTTGAAACCCACTGCCACCGAAGCAAAGGGACACCAGGTAAGGGCTCCTGTTGATGATTAGCTGCCCTTAGAGATATGACAATTCATAAAACCCCCTTACAGTACATTTCATGTTACCTCTGTGTCTTTACTTCTCACCTACAAAAATAGATATATATATAATATTGTTAATAAAGCTGATAGGTATAGGACCATTGTTTTACAGACAGAAAGGACAATTGTGTTGGATAAAAGACAGGTACCTCTATGTTACTTGCAGACTGTATGTAATAGAGACAGGCATGACCCCTTAAAGTGTGACTCCTGATCCAAACTTTCTCTCGTTTCAGGGGTACCTGGCCAATGTAGAAATGGGGACAGCCATGAAGTTTGGATCCTACTTCTGTAAAATGTTGGGTTGTTTGAATTAGACCCATTTGTACTACGAAATTTTTATGTCCTTTAAGTCTTTGGGGCACTGTCTGGTCATTTCCACAGTCCAATATTCTCATTGTATAGGTTCTTTTTTCTTTATTTTGGGCTACCATGTGAGGGTAGCAATTGACACATCACAAAAATGGAGTTTGCGTCCATTCTTCTGGATTTTTGTTTTCAAACACTGAAGTGTCTGTTGTCTGCAAACCTGAAGGATGATATTTTTAGGCCACACATTATTTCATGGTCCCTAGCCTCTGTTTGCCAGAGGGTGGAGATGGATGGCAGGAGAGAGATCACTTGATCATTACCTGTTAAGTTCACTCCCTCTGGGGCACTTGGCATTGGCCACTGTTAGTAGATAGGATACTGGGCTGGATGGACCTTCGGTCTGACCCAGTATGGTCATTCTTATGTTCTTATTTCCATTTACCTGGGCTTTGTTTCTGGCTGGAAGAAGGGAGTTCCCAATGTTAACTCTGTCTGGGAATTTGGGCACCTTGTGTACAATTGCAGAGAGAGAGAGAGAGAGAGAGAGAGAGAGAGAGAGAGGGCAAGATTCTCCAGATCCACAGCTGTGATACTCTTCTTTCCCTACAGAGTGTTATCAATGGCAGATCAGTGCACATAGGGTAAACAGAATCTAGATCCACCAACATACCTTAGACAAGAACTTGCTCCATAAAAACTGAGATTCTTTTGGGTGTAGTGATGCAGATTTAGGACTCAACCCTGTTTTCACTGAAACCACAGATTAAAGATCAGAGAGAGAAACTTTCTTCACTGTTGATAACTGTAACGGGGTTCCTGCAGGGCCCTCCTGACTCCTGCCCCCACTGGGCTGAGAAAGTCCCACAGAGACCTGCTGGTGCAGTGCCCACCTGGCGCTTTTATTTACAGGCTGTACTCCCATCACCTTTCCACCACACATGTAATCCCCTTCTTACAGTCCCCTGGCAGGAGAGAGAGGGCGTGCGCGCACGCACTCGCACTCGCACTCTCCTTACTGCCCTTCCCCTACTGCAGCTTTCCAGCTCCCCCCTGGCTTCCTTCCCCTGCTGCTCTTATTCAGCCCCAGCCTGATGAGGCAGCAGCTGTTCAAGCTTCCCCCGTCAGGGGCAGGTGGGGTACCCAGCTACAATTCACCTCCCTAAATTGGAGCTGGAGTGACAGAGGGTTGGCTAAGCAGTTTTCTTCTTAGCACCCTGTCACAATAACCAAGAGCTAACCCTGCAGAGACACAAGGCTGCTGTGAAAGTAAACATCTCAATACACATGATGGTACCACAAAAGTCACAGGACTTTAAAAAGGATAACAGAACAAAACAGCTTAAGGAACCAGAGATGGGTCCAAGTGCTCTGGATCCTCTTTTGTGCATCAAAACCCCTGATATGAAAATACAAAATAAGGAGCAAACATAAGAGGCAAATTTTGCTTGGACAAGATGTTTTCTTTGTCCCTGATTCATCTCCCATTCAAGTAAACGAAGAGACTCCCACTGAAATCAGAGGGAATTGGACCTTTTATGAACAAGGAGAAAGAAGTACATCGCTAACATACCATGTTAACAGAGCAGAAACACAAATAATGGCTATTGTTTCAGGCAATGTAAGCATGGTGCCCCCTTGTGTTACAGCTTTAGTTAAAAGAAAAGGAGGACTTGTAGCACCTTAGAGACTAACAAATTTATTTGAGCATAAGCTTTCATGAGCTACAGCTCACTTCATCGGATGCATCCGATGAAGTGAAGTGTGCAGTGGGGCACAGAGCCACCCCTCTGCACTGGATCCCCCCTCAAGGGCACCTCCCCTTGCCCTGACCCCCTGGTGCTCTGCTCACAAGTTGGTGACAGGCTGGGGAGCAGCCCCAGGGCCACTGGGGAGACGCTGCCAGCACCACTACTGTGGAGCCCCAGGATCCTGCCGCCAATGAGGAGGCTTCCTGCAGATGGCACGATGCATGGGGCCTGGGTCATAACCACTGGTCATTCTGCAGGAGAGCCCCCCCCCCTTCCCCAATGGAATGCATCCAATGAAATGAGCTGTAGCTCATGAAAGCTTGTGCTCAAATAAATTTGTTAGTCTCTAAGGTGCCACAAGTCCTCCTTTTCTTTTTGAGGATCCAGGATGCATGGGGCCTGGGTCATAGCTACTGGTCATTCTGCAGGAAGGCCCCCCCCTTCCCCGATGGATGCATCCGATGAAATGAGCTGTAGCTCATGAAAGCTTACGCTCAAATAAATTTGTTAGTCTCTAAGGTGCCACAAGTCCTCCTTTTCTTTTTGCGGATCCAGACTAACATGGCTACTACTCTGAAATCTGTCATTATGCAATAGTTTTAGTTAAGAGTTTCTCTCACCTTCATAACCTAAAGAGCATACAAACAAGTCCCCCAGAGATAGAGGACTCTATGCCATTTTTTTTTTGGTTTCGGTCTTTGCCAACCCCAGAGCCTACTGATGTCAGTGCCATTGTGATATCAAAAACAGAGAGAAACAGTATTTCTCACAGTTAGTGTGGAGCCTGGGCATGAATGATATTTTGGCAGATATTTATAAACAGATTTATTGCTAAACGCACTTCTTTCCCAATAAAACCCCTTGATTAAAGACTTTACTCAATAGTTCTTCCCTTCCAGAAGGACAGACCAAGATCACAGCATTATGCACAAAAGGAAAAGACTCTATACACCGTTTCAGTTCTCCTAGAGGGTGGAAGATCCTGAGCAAAAAGTTCCAATCATCCCCCAGATATCTGCACATGCCAGGGACCTTCCACATGCAGAGCACCTCTATATTTTCAACTGGATGCTGAATTCCTCTTCACATCCTATCCAAAACTCACAGGCCCGGTTATTGCTTGCTGTTAAGCAGTTGCTATTTTTCACCCCAGGATTTGCTGAATTTCAGTGGCGTGTGTGAGGTGGACCACATAGAGTCCGTATATTATTTTAGCTGCTAATTTTGATTCTATGAAATAAAAAGTGCCATATAAATTCAACATTTATTTATCATTATATTTGAATTCTATGGGGCAGGTTCTTTAATCAATTTCCAGCCCCTTTGAGTTATTCTAGATGAATGGCTCGCAATCTTTCCAGACTACTGTACCCCTTTCAGGAGTCTGATTTGTCTTTCATACCCCCAAGTTTCATGTCACTTAAAAACTTACTTACAAAAATCAGACATAAATGTACAAAAGTATCACAGCACACTATTACTGAAAAATTGCTTACTTTCTCATTTTTATTATATAATAATAAAATAAATCAATTGGAATATAAATATTGTACTTACATTTCATGACATGACATGCATCTACAGAAGTGGGTATTCACCCACGAAAGCTTATGCTCCAATACGTCTGTTATAAGGTGCCACAGGACTCTTTGCCGCTTTTACATTTCAGTGTATAATATATAAAGCAATATAAATAAGTCACTGTCTGTATGAAATTTAGGTTTGTACTGACTTCAGTAGTGCTTTTTATATAGCCTGGTGTAAAACTAGGCAACTATCTAGATGAGTTGATGGATCCTCTGGAAGATCTCTGCATACCCCCAGGGGTAAACTTACCCCTGGCTGAGAATCACTGGTCTAGAAAAGTGGCTGCAACTGATTGTCAGAGGTGAACTCCCTGTTGGTGCAGATGTTCCACTCTGGGCCCTGAACTTCTGACTCTCCCCTTCCTAGAGCAGGGAGAAGTGTCAGAGCTGTGATCCACCATGGCAATTTTGCATTGGCAGAGGGACCTGCCAGCAGCTTTACATTGTCAGGGCTGAGTGAGGCCTGAGAATCAAGGATCCAGCTCCTTGCACAACACTAACCTCCAGAGTATCTAACAGTACCAGTTGTCCTCTGAAAGAACTAAAGCATTCACATTAGCTTTTAAAAGCTAGTTACTCTGGGCAGTGCAATGGGCTGCCCAATGTGAGATGGGTTTAGGAAGATGCCTCGGACTCCATTCTTGAAGAAATTGGTTGAAAAGTCTTTACAGCTCTACTCACTAAATCAATTATTTTAATGGGTTCTCAAAGGAGACCCAGTAGAAGTATGAGTGCAATGAGGGTGCCGGGCTGCCACAGGGACCGGTGCACTATATCTGTACAGAAGTTGACTGATGATGTAGTTGACAGCAGGGCATAGGTGCCAGGAGAAAAATACTTGTAGCCCCAAAACAAAGAGATGTGCCCAAAGCAGAGATGAACCATAAAGGTCATCTTTGCATTTCCAGGTAGTGTGAAGAAGCATGCACCACTATGGGGGAGAAATCAAGTGGATAACAATCTGCTTTAAAACAGTGTAACAAAGGTCCAGCCATTACTCTAAAGCAAGACACAAGACAAGCACTGCCTGACACCTATGGATATCATTCCAGCATCAAGTTAGCACTGTTTTCTGCCTATTATTACCCTCTTGTGGTACTTCTGAAAACAGCAGCTTCATTTCGATTTACTATCACAATAGAATAGTGGAAGGATTTCCACGAATTTTATCCCCCAAAGCCATTTATATTCTTGCTTGCTTTTAATGTGTTTAGCCATGTGTCCAGCTTTACTAGCACCAGGGCAGACTGTGGTCATAGGTGAGAGCTAACCAAGCATGAGACATGTCTCTATGGTTGCACAGTTGCCTTGCATAAAGCTGTTTGAAAAGCTACAATTCGTTATTAGAATGTTTATTTAACCTATTAACATTATGACCATGTAGCACTCCTGGTCTGGAGCTCTGAACCCAAGTGATGGTGGAGGGAGAGACCTGATGTGCTTCCTTGCACACCAAGATTTTGAATGCTCTTCCAATTCACAGCTGTCTCCAGCAGAACTGGAGTTTGAGCTTGTGTACATGCTTTTCGATAGTGTACCTTGCAAGTGAGAATTTAAAGAGCCCCTCATTTTAGCCCTATACCGTTTTTGTTTGGTTGTTTTTGTAATGTTGAGTTCTCCTTTGTGGCGGTATCTCCGCAGGTTCCCCTGAGGGAGTCGTGTGATTAGCCACACAGCCATGTTTTTGAGCAGTGGGGAAGGTGCACCCTTCATCCCAACATTCCACAGCATGTCCCCTCTCTTCCTCTCTCCCCACCTGCCAGTCACAAAAACAGCCCCTCCCTTTCCCTCTGCCTGCTAAGAATAACAATTAGCTCTGAGCAGATCCACAGATCTATCACATGGCCCCTCAGAAGAATGGGGCTTTCCTTCAGGACTGGCCCACAGCACAGGTCCAGGAGACTCTAGGTCATGAAAACAACTGATTCAAGGATTTGGCTGATATACTGAAAAAGTTAGTTACTCTGGGGTAGATCCTCAACTGGTATGAATCAGCATAACTCCACTGGTTTCAGAGTAGCAGCCATGTTAGTCTGTATCCGCAAAAAGAAAAGGAGGACTTGTGGCACCTTAGAGACTAACAAATTTATTTGAGCATAAGCTTTCGTGAGCTACAGCTCACTTCATTGGATGCATTTAGCTCCACTGAAGTTAATGGGGTTATTCACAATACACCAGCTAAGGATGTGGCCCTCTAATTCTTACACACCCTATAATTTAGTGTTCAAATACAATGACACATATGGAAGAGCCCCTTGTGGGTAGGCCTAGCGTAGGTTAAGAATGTTTCTGAAAGCATTTGCCAGTTTGCTGAATTCCAAAGAGCAAAAAAGTTTGCCCTTCAAACATATTCTTATGAAACAAAGATAAAAATTAATCAGAGGCTGCATCACACTAATGAGAAAATGGCATTGGACTCCACTAGAACACAGATTCTCAGCTGTGGGGGAGGGCAGGATTGGCTAACAGCTGTCAGGAGACCATAGCCATCCCACCGTGACCATGTTACAAGGTGGGGCCGGGCTAGATGGAAAGGTGGTCTTGATATGGAAGAGGGGTACCTGATATGGAAATGAATAAGTACCATTGCACCCGAGGCACAGAAATCCTCCCTCGCCCCCCACATTTTCTTTCAAACACTGATGACACAGGTGTTTGCAATAGGCAATTGCATTGCTCCTTGCCAGCCAAGGAAGTTCAATCATTCAGGAAAAAACAGACTACTTAGAAAAGGGATGTCAGTGTTTCTAAATAGCCTTTTTTTTAAAAAAAAAGTTTTTTGGGACCTAGTTATTGATTTTTTGTAGTTTTTTTCTTTCGTAGTATAGTATACTACGAAAGTATACTATAGTATAACTTCTTTCGAGTTAGTATAAAAAAACTTACATAAATATTGTCAATGGTAGGAAACACAGGCATAGGCCAGAGAATACTAAGTATGTGACAAGAGTGGGTGCTAAGACTCGTCAAGTCTCATACAGAGGGGGCAGGGATGCTACCAAGAGCACAATTTGTCCCATTGGCCGTTCAGCTTATCTATGATTTGCTATTTAAATAGAGTGAAAAATGTCTGGTACTTGTATAAATAAGACATTTTCTCTTGTAAATTATCACCACCTAAGATTCTGTATTTTGCTTTCCCACTGAATGAGTTACTGGAGCTTATTTGCACCTCTGCAGAGTTACTTTAGAAGTATAGCTTTAATTTTCCAGTGTGAATGTTTTGCATGGTTTTAGTGCAATCAGGTCCCTGAATTAGGAGGCCCTCACATTTCTGCCATGTCTTTAGAATTACAGGGCCAAAGACCTGGTGAGCAAGGGTTGCCTCAGAGCACAGACTGAGTCAGTCAGGCACAGGACAGGTGAGAGCTGCCAGAGTGGAAGGAAGCTATAGTTGGTTCTTGGGAGAAGCCTGAAGGCAGGGGAGCAGCAGAGGGAGTTGTGTGCTGACATTTAAGCGGAAAGCTGAAGCCAAGGCCTGAAGGTGGGGGAGCAGTGGAGGGGTTTACCTGCTGATGTCTCCATGCTGGAGAGTTGGACCGGGGAAACTGTGAAAGGGCCAGGAGGAGTGAGAGATGCTCCCCGGTGAGGATGATCTCCCAGCAGAGAGACTGGGGCTGGAGTGGCAGGCCTGGCAGAGGGACAGAAAAGGACCAACATGGAACCTCAGTGTGGCAGAAGACACTGGCTTATGGTATGAAAGGACTCCCAACCATGAGGCTCATGGGTGTGCCTGCTGGGATGAGTGAGGTTTTAAAGACTATATCCACTGGGTGTGGGAAATTGACTGTGTTTCGGACTTTTTGCTGGGGATTAATTGATGTATGTTTTGGTATTAAACTCAGGCCCAAGGAGAAGCATTATTATGGCAAAAAAGTCATCATGCGGTTACTGGGATCTTTGATAGGGAACACTGAGGTAGGCATGCTGGTTCTGCTGCAGGAGGAGCCATCCTATGACAACATCAATATTCTGTAAGGTTACTGAATGCTGGGATACTAATTCACATGGCACCCTTATGCAACAGTGATGCACTAATGGTGCAGTTTGTAGGTAGTGGGGACAAATAAATGATTTCAGTGGATCTATTAGTGGTGTAGGTTGCCGCTCAGCGTACGGAAGAATATCAAGATCTGGTCCATAGAAACACACATATGCATGGAGTTTTACAAGCAGATAGAAAGATAGGACCTTTACCCGTTGGTGCTCCCAACTTAATGTAGATCAGGCTCAAAGTCTGAAACTTGGAAATTGTATACTGTATCTTTTTCTAAAACAAGGGGGAGGGGGGATCCAGATCCCCCAGCCCGTTTTCAAAAACTACCTGGTCAAAGGAATACATTCTTTTCTAATTCTCTTAATACCTCTGACTTAGTTTTTGGCAATCTGAGATTTTAATCCCCCTTGGTATTTTCAATAGCAGCAATGTGGCACACCTCTCTCCTGCTGATGAAGGCTAAGATGCAATCTGGCTAGTTGTTTCACTCCAAGAATGGTCCTAGTGTCTCACAGAGTTCTCTGTATTGTTGGTTATACAGTATGTGAATTCAGTGCTGTTCAGAAGCTGAGAGTAAGGGAAAGAGGTGAGAATGGGAGAAAAAAGATTTGCATTTACATCTGCGCAATATTTAAGGGATCTACTTTCAGGCACTGGACATTATCTTTTTTAAGTACTTATATGGCTCCTTAACTGTAGTGTCTGAGCACCTCACAATTTTTAACGTATTTATCTATCACAATGCTCAGTGATGGACTGCTAAACAGTATCATACTGTTCAGCCACTAGGTGGTGCTGTGTGTAAAATATCTTAGAGCCTCAGTCAGAGCATTAAAGGATTTTATGATTAACACAACTGATGTAATGATAGGTTTCAGAGTAGCAGCCATGTTAGTCTGTATTCGCAAAAAGAAAAGGAGTACTTGTGGCACCTTAGAGACTAACAAATTTATTTGAGCATAAGCTTTCGTGAGCTACAGCTCACTTCATCGGATGAGATGCATCCGATGAAGTGAGCTGTAGCTCACGAAATCTTATGCTCAAATAAATTTGTTAGTCTCTAAGGTGCCACAAGTACTCCTTTTCTTTTTACAGCTGAGGTAGATAAGCAAGCTCTGTAGCCAGCCCCTATCTGGTAAAGAAGTACATTACACACCCCCGTGAGATAAGGAAGCACTATCCCTATTTTAAACATGATAAACTGAAGGTCTAAGTGCCTTGCCTAGATCACACAGGAAGACTATGGCACAACAGGGACTTATACTGAGGTCTTCCAAATCCCACGCTAGAGACCTAACCACTGGACCACCCTGTGGATCACAAACAATAACTGACCTTTGTGATTGGTTCAACGCCCAAGTGAAACTTAATAGCCAATAAACACAAAAACTATGTATTGTGCACAAAGTCCAGGGCCAAAAACATTAATTGTTATTTTTATTGTTGGACAATAACAAGTTGGTGGCTTCAGTCAAATCCTAGTGGACAATTGTTCCTATGACAAAACTCTTTATCACTACTGGCATCCTTTGAGCCACTTAATGGCCAGCTCCTAAATCCTAGAGAATCCTTGTCAAGAATAAACTTGAGGTATATTGGCAGGGTTGGGTGCCAATATGCCACATTGTACCACTGCCACAATTGGACTTCTTCTGTTGATAGACTACTTCAGTCTCTAGGATTATCAATTGGTTGACATTCATATATGTACATGTATTTAACAGTCTGTGAACTGTGAGTGCATTTGAATATTTATTCTAGTTTGCCTTACTCTATTTCTATGCTTTCTATGGTAGGTTCACATTAGTAAAACATGTGAAAAGTTTAAAAGCCCTGTAATTATTGTATGCCCTTTATCTAGTACAAAATAAGGGCAAATACACTTCATAGACCAACTTCCCCCACAACCCCCCAATGTTCCAGTCTGTTAAAATGAAGCAATTTGAGGATTTAGTTCAAATTGTTATGGGATCATTTACAACAATATGTAAAAATCACATAGTTAACACAAAAGACCCACAACAAAATAGACCTTACACATCCTCGAGAGATTTTTTTAGCTACCAGAAGTATGCAAATTTAAGCACCTTAGTTTCTGAAGGTGACACTATAAATGACTGAATATAATCTTTTCCTCCAAAAAATAAATGAAAACCAGAACTGCACAGATTGAGAGAGATCTGAGTTGACTGGCATGTATCTAGAGACTTGCTGCATTTACTGAGCCATGCATAGCTCAGAATCTTGGAAAATATAAAGAAGGTGTTTTTATTATGATTCATAATCTGATATTGTCTTTTTCGCTTGAGCCCTCCAGCTGCAAGTTGTTTTAGCAAAGCGTGGATGATTGTCATAGAGTTGCCTTTGTACTTTTTGTTACTAGATGCTGAGATCTGTATTGTGTTTCATTTCTGTACCAGGGTTTATTATAATTACTTTAGTGGGACATGCTTGGAATATATAATTAAACTGTTTGCATTTACAGCCACATCAGTCTGAGTTTATTTTGCACTGTGCATTTCTCCCTCTCTCTCACTGGTACACATCTGAAGATTTTATTTAGATATGTATAACTAGTTTAAGTCTTTTGCTTGTCTGACAGTTCTAGAAAATGTATGAATATAGTAGCATGCATGTGATTTAGAGTGGAAAAGACCCACCATTGTTCTGTAACCCAGTATTGTGGATTTTAAACACAATGATCCTTGATTGTCATTAGTTATTAATACCAGTATTACCACAAGCATTCAAAAATCATGAGCCCGCCCCCCAAATCATGAGATTTTAAATAATAATAATAAATATGGGGTTAAGATGAACATCAAATATCAAAAAGAAAAGGAGGACTTGTGGCACCTTAGAGACTAACAAATTTATTTGAGCATAAGCTTTCATGAGCTACAGCTCACTTCATCAGATGCATCCGATTATATTTTGCCATGTGCATTACTTTGCATTTATCAATATTGAATTTCTTCTTCCATTGTGTTGCCCAGTCACCCAGTTTTGTGAGATCCCTTTGTAATTTTTCAGTCTTCTTTGGACTCAACTATTTTCAGTAGTTTTGTATCCTCTGCAGATTTTGCCACCTCACTGCGTACAGTATTCCTTTTTCCAGATCATTTATGAATATATTGAACAGCACTGGTCCCAGTACAGATCCCTGGGGGACACCACTCTTTACCTCTCTCCACTCTCACCATTTATTCCTGTGCTTTGTTTCATATCTTTAAACTGGAGTGCCTGGCAATGCTTTCAGGATCATCTAACCATCAGATCCTTAGTTTACTTTTAATGACAAGCCTTTTGTTATCTTAATCACTCTGCCTCTGTTTATAAACAAAATCCCTGTCCCAAAGGCTATGTTGCACCTAGCTTCATAGAATCATAGAATCATAGAATCATAGAATATCAGGGTTGGAAGGGACCCCAGAAGGTCATCTAGTCCAACCCCCTGCTCAAAGCAGGACCAAGTCCCAGTTAAATCATCCTAGCCAGGGCTTTGTCAAGCCTGACCTTAAAAACCTCTAAGGAAGGAGATTCTACCACCTCCCTAGGTAACGCATTCCAGTGTTTCACCACCCTCTTAGTGAAAAAGTTTTTCCTAATATCCAATCTAAACCTCCCCCATTGCAACTTGAGACCATTACTCCTCGTTCTGTCATCTGCTACCATTGAGAACAGTCTAGAGCCATCCTCTTTGAAACCCCCTTTCAGGTAGTTGAAAGCAGCTATCAAATCCCCCCTCATTCTTCTCTTCTGCAGACTAAACAATCCCAGCTCCCTCAGCCTCTCCTCATAAGTCATGTGCTCTAGACCCCTAATCATTTTTGTTGCCCTTCGCTGTACTCTTTCCAATTTATCCACATCCTTCTTGTAGTGTGGGGCCCAAAACTGGACACAGTACTCCAGATGAGGCCTCACCAGTGTCGAATAGAGGGGAACGATCACGTCCCTCGATCTGCTCGCTATGCCCCTACTTATACATCCCAAAATGCCATTGGCCTTCTTGGCAACAAGGGCACACTGCTGACTCATATCCAGCTTCTCGTCCACTGTCACCCCTAGGTCCTTTTCCGCAGAACTGCTGCCGAGCCATTCGGTCCCTAGTCTGTAGCGGTGCATTGGATTCTTCCATCCTAAGTGCAGGACCCTGCACTTATCCTTATTGAACCTCATTAGATTTCTTTTGGCCCAATCTTCCAATTTGTCTAGGTCCTTCTGTATCCTATCCCTCCCCTCCAGCGTATCTACCACTCCTCCCAGTTTAGTATCATCCGCAAATTTGCTGAGAGTGCAATCCACACCATCCTCCAGATCATTTATGAAGATATTGAACAAAACGGGCCCCAGGACCGACCCCTGGGGCACTCCACTTGACACCGGCTGCCAACTAGACATGGAGCCATTGATCACTACCCGTTGAGCCCGACAATCTAGCCAGCTTTCTACCCACCTTATAGTGCATTCATCCAGCCCATACTTCCTTAACTTGCTGACAAGAATGCTGTGGGAGACCGTGTCAAAAGCTTTGCTAAAGTCAAGAAACAATACATCCACTGCTTTCCCTTCATCCACAGAACCAGTAATCTCATCATAAAAGGCGATTAGATTAGTCAGGCATGACCTTCCCTTGGTGAATCCATGCTGACTGTTCCTGATCACTTTCCTCTCCTCTAAGTGCTTCAGGATTGATTCTTTGAGGACCTGCTCCATGATTTTTCCAGGGACTGAGGTGAGGCTGACCGGCCTGTAGTTCCCAGGATCCTCCTTCTTCCCTTTTTTAAAGATGGGCACTACATTAGCCTTTTTCCAGTCATCCGGGACTTCCCCCGTTCGCCACGAGTTTTCAAAGATAATGGCCAAGGGCTCTGCAATCACAGCCGCCAATTCCCTCAGCACTCTCGGATGCAATTCGTCCGGCCCCATGGACTTGTGCACGTCCAGCTTTTCTAAATAGTCCCTAACCACCTCTATCTCTACAGAGGGCTGGCCATCTCTTCCCCATTTTGTGATGCCCAGCACAGCAGTCTGGGAGCTGACCTTGTTAGTGAAAACAGAGGCAAAAAAAGCATTGAGTACATTAGCTTTTTCCACATCCTCTGTCACTAGCTTGCCTCCCTCATTCAGTAAGGGGCCCACACTTTCCTTGGCTTTCTTCTTGTTGCCAACATACCTGAAGAAACCCTTCTTGTTACTCTTGACATCTCTTGCTAGCTGCAGCTCCAGGTGCGATTTGGCCCTCCTGATATCTTTCCTACATGCCCGAGCAATATTTTTATACTCTTCCCTGGTCATATGTCCAACCTTCCACTTCTTGTAAGCTTCTTTTTTATGTTTAAGATCCGCTAAGATTTCACCATTAAGCCAAGCTGGTCGTCTGCCATATTTACTATTCTTTCGACTCATCGGGATGGTTTGTCCCTGTAACCTCAACAGGGATTCCTTGAAATACAGCCAGCTCTCCTGGACTCCCTTCCCTTTCATGTTAGTCCCCCAAGGGATCCTGGCCATCTGTTCCCTGAGGGAGTCAAAGTCTGCTTTCCTGAAGTCCAGGGTCCGTATCCTGCTGCTTACCTTTCTTCCCTGCTTCTGAACTCATCACATATCACACTCAAGCTGTGTTGCAGTTAAGAACTCTGTCTAGGGCTAGGGTGAGTAGAACTCTCCTACAAAACTCAGAGAGGGGCCTAGAACCCCCCCCCCCCCCCGCCCATCCTCCTAAATGGTGCCGCTGCCCTGCAACGTCCTCCACCAAAAAGAGAAGGAATTAAAAGCCTTCTTCTTCTCCTGTAGGCTCTCTAGACTACTTAGAAAACCAAAAGCACTGGATACAGTCTCCATATAATCAGAGCAGAGAGCAGCCAGTGCAGAGGTTGTCAGGGGAAGAGGGAGTTCCACACAACCTTACCCATCATTATGCCAAAGGCCGTGAATTTGCCACTCTCCTCTAATAGCTGGATTTAACATAAAATGTTACTATGAGTGGTGTAACTTGAAAACAAGACACTGAAATGAGGAAAATCAGATGTGATTACTGTACATGAGCAGGCTGACACATTCACACAGGCTGCTCTAGAATGCTGAGAAATTCAGTGCCTTCATTTTGCAACTCACAAATTTAACTGTGGAACATTTCAACAAAATGGGTATTTTTGCATTAAAAATGAGCGAAAACTATGAATTTCTGCATGAGCTTGAGCCCTGCGAGTAGGCTACAAAGCTTCTAACTCAGGTTTCACTGGGTGAGTATACAGTATCCCACTGCCCTTCGTGGAGAGTTGTGTGTGTGGTGTTTATATTAAACCAATTCAAAGTTGAATTAGCTATCTCTGCCTGCTCACAGTTTCACTGACATAACTGAATTAAGCTCTTAGTAAACTCAGTTATTTTTTCAAATTCACTCAGGGTCTCTTCACAAACAAAAACAAGTTACATATTTGCTGTCTATTATATGCACTGCACAATAAGAATTCAAAAGCAGCAGTATTACTTCTTGAGCTGAAGGTGAATCTTCATTAGCAGTCTGTATGGTAGTAGAAGCTCTGATATTGTTTTTGGCCACCAGACACTATACGGAAGGGACCTATAAATGCTGTTACTAAATAACAAGGTGAAGATTAGAAGCTGTGTGAAAATATTCACGCCCCCAAAGCCAAACACACTAAACTCCTGGCTTTTCACTGTTCTGTTTAGGTAGAGAAATTTCTGGCATCTTTAGAGAAAAGTAGCTTTGGCATCAAAAAACTGCTTTGCCAAACTAGATCCTTTCCTGCCTGCTAGAATATTATTCAAGGTTGTGCATTGCAGGTGTTACAGCTGCAGCTTCAATAAATTAAACAAGCTATCCAGTTAAAACAAAGCATATTCAGTCTTCCATAGCCGAGGCTAACAGGAACTGTAGTGGATTGCATTTCTAAATCCTGTCTCATGCAAACCCAAAATGGACAAATACCTAGAATGGACAACTTGAGGCCCCTGAAATGCTGGTCACAGCAGGAGAGACGCAGGCACCATGAAGTGCCGGAGTTAGTGGAAGGCAAGGAAGGGGAAAAGAGATGATACAATGGAATGTCTATTCTCCCTCACTTCTCTTGATTTAGCTTTAACTGTGGACATTCTAGAGGTAGGAATGATTATGATGTGTATTAAAACAGACATGAATTCTTAAAGATTCCACACCCACTGTTTCTACCAAACAAATCTATGTCTTTATTATTAGTGCCTAGGGGTCCCAATCAATTATCATGGCCATTTTGTGCTAGATACAGTACCGACAAATAAAGAGGAGAGTCCCTGCTCCAAAGATCTCACAAATTAGAATTATGCTGGGGTATGCCAGTAGTTCTCATACTCAAAGTGTGTCATGGCCCTGTTTTAATGGAGTCGCCAGGGCTGGTATTAAACTTGCTGGGGCCTTGGGCTGAAGCCTAAGTCAGAGCTGCAACGCCCGGGGCTGAAGCCGAAACCCAAGGGCTTCAGCCCTGGGCAGCGAGACTCAAGTTACAGCCCCCCTGCCCAAGGCGGAAGCCCTCAAGCTTTGGCTTTGTCCTCCCCAACCCAGGTGGCAGGGCTCAGACTTTGGGTTTGGCCCCTCTGCCCGGGACAGTGGAGCTCAGGCTTCGGTCCCCCTACCTGGGATTGTGTAGTAATTTTTGTTGTCAGAAGGGGGTCATGATGCAATGAAGTTTGAGAAAGCCGGATGTCTGCTGATGGCAGAGATTTAACTAGAGATCTCCAGAGCTGAAGGCATAAGTTTCTACAGCTTGAGTTAAACAGCCAGGCTGACAGCTGGGCACATAAGGGGACACTTAACACTTCCTCACAAGTGTGTTACAATGATAAGATGCAATAGGTGGATGAAACAGGCCTATGGATACGTGACTTGTGTGGAGGGAAATAAAAGCAAAATGAGCATGTTTTGCATAAATAAGCATTAGCCTCAGCTTGCCACCTGCCCACCCATTGGCAAATGGCAGTGTTCGGTAAGTATCAGGGCAGCGGCCAGTTTTAAGGAGGAATTTAGAGGAGGACAAAGTAGCTTGGTGAAAGTAGCCTTGCCAATCTTAAGAATAAAAAAGTCAACAGTAAGAACGCAAAAATACAATGTGAGTGACGTAAAAATCATAAGATTCTGAAAAAGAATAAACCCCATTTTTTGTCTGAATTCTAATGTGAGTCTTTAGAAGGAAGTCGCCCTCCTCCAAAAAGTTGCAAATTCAAAGTTGGAGGTACAGAAAAGGCATGCACAAAATGTAAGGTCTTCCCCACTGCTCCTCAGGGCGTTTCTAGACTTCAGAAAAATCCACAGCAGCGAGTCTCAGAAGCCAGGTCAACTGACTCAGGCTTGCAGGGCTCATGCTGTGGGGCTAAAAATAGCAGTGTAGATGGTCTTGCTCAAGCTGGAGCCTGGACTCTGAGATCCTCTGACCTCACCGGGTTTTATTCTGACCCTGGGCTCAGCCAAAGCAGCAATGTCTGCACTATTTTTAGAACCATAGCAAGAGCCCTTCTCGCAAAAGCTTATGCTCAAATAAATTCGTTAGTCTCTAAGGTGCCACAAGTACTCCTTTTCTTTTAGCAAGAGCCCTGACAGCCTGAGTCATTTGCCCTGGACTCAGACTCGCTGCCACTGAGGTTTTTTGCAGCGTAGACATATCCTCAGAGAGGTACTCCCCTTACCCATTCCTAACCAGTAGAATGTGGGAGCTGCCATTCCTTTCTCCTCTATCCTCCCCCACTTTCCTTCTTCTGACTTCTTCCGCATCCTCTCAGACCATAGGCACCGACTCCATGGGTGCTCTGGGGCTGGAGCACCCAGGGGGAAAAAGTGCAGCCCCCCAATCAACACCTTTCCCTCCCCAGTGCTTCCTGCCCGCCGGCAGGCCCTGCTGATCAGCACCTCCCAGAGCCTCCCGCCTTCCGCAGATCAGCTGTTTTGTGGCATCAGGAGGCATTGGGGGGGAGGATGAGTGAGGGCACAGTGCGCTCAGGGGAGGGGGCAGAACTGGATTGGGAAGAGGTGAAATAGGGGTGGGAAGAAGCAGGGTAGGGTTGGGAGAAGGGGTGGAGTGTGGGCAGAGCCTGGGTGGAGCACCCCCCTGCAGATTAGAAACTCGGCCCCTATGTCTCAGACATTGTCCTATGGGACTTTTTGTGGCTCTAACACAACACAAAGACGTATTTCTCCAGGATATTCTGTAAGATGTATATCTTTAGCTGAACCCAGGAGTAAACCCTATTGTAAAATGGAATGAGCAACACAAAATATACCAAAGCATTTTCTGTGCCAAAAGAAATAAGTTTAGACTCCTGAAACACTCATATATGGAAGAGAAAATATGTATAGAAAAGGATTTTACTGGTTTTCTTTAAAGGAGCATATGTCCACATTTACACCTCTCTAATTATTGTAAATGGTGCTGTGAATGAACTGTGGCACTAATTGATACATCTGTAGTATCTGTGCTTGTGTTATCACTATATTAATTGAATTAACTCTCTCTATGAGCAGTATAGAATGTACCTTAATATCATTCCAATCTGACTATTCTCTGTTTTGCTGGGAGATTAAAAATAAACTACTCATTTATGTGGGACCCTAAAGTATTTTTGTTTTGCCGTTTCAAAAGCCAGCTAGCCACAGCCACAACGTTTCTCCACTACCTTGCACCTTGTGGAGTCAACTACACCTGTGCAAAATAAATCAGAAGGGGGTGGAAACACTAGCAAGTCAGAAAGGTAACACTTTGATTAGCTTTGCAGAGAGAAACGATTCCACAAGGTGCAGGCAATGGGGAATCAGGCCTATAATTGTTATAAATGAAAGTGGAGGAAACACCTTCCTTTCCCTATAGGCTCTACCCAATTTCAAACACCTTCTCCCTCTCACACACCTAAGGGCATTTTAAAGTTGCCCAGAAGTTGGTAGGAAATGAATCTAGCACCTGTTCTGAGGCAGCAGCTGGTGATGGCAGGCAGTGGGGATCCCGTGCTTTAACACCAGGAACGCATAGCAATTTTCAACTGCCCTTTAATCAAACAAATATATGCCTTCCAGGGGATAAAAATATTAAATACTTTGTTTATTAGAAATATCCATAACTACAACATTTTGGTTGAAATTAATGAATCAAATCATTCACCAAAAACCTGACCCATGCTTGTATGTACACTATACCTCATGGTTCCATGCAAGTGAAAATAATGAATGCTGGAAGAAAATCCTCCTTACCTGCTAACTTCTCTGTACCACTTACACAGTGTATTAAAGCCAAAGAATCCTGCACTCCTGGGTGTCATGTCCAATCCGCTGGCCCATCTCCAGCCCAACTCCAACACCTCCCTCAATGCTGCTCTATGCCACAGCAGCAATCTTCTTCAAACTGCAAGGGCTGCATGGCTTTCCTGCACAGTCACTCCCGAGTCCAGCAGTGTCTCCAAATCAGATATACAGTGGGGCATAAATTGTGGGAAGAGCCTTTCAAGAACAAAGCACTCTAGGGGCAAATTTCATCCTCAGGGGCAGTTCAGCCTTTAGTTAAAGTGTGTATTAGTAAATCTAGTTCCTGGTTCACAGAGCACTCAATTCCTCCCTGGTGTAATAACACTGACTTCAGTGGAATAACAAAGGGAATGAATTTGGCCAATTTACTTTATTTCCGAGGTATTCAGAGACAAGTGATCTTTGGTCATATGGAAACATAAACCCTATGAAACGCCAGTGAAGTCTGAGCCAGACAGGCCAAGGGGAAGAATCACTAAATGATTAACCCAGATGGACGTTCTAACTCCATTAAATCCCTTCCCTTAAATCCAATGGGAAAGGCAGAGAAGGAAGCCAACCAGAACTGCACGTTACAAAACGGTTTCCCCCACTCTCCTGCCCCTTCCGTTACAGCAGTACTCTGGGCGTTCTTACCTGAAGGACACACCTTATGTGCCTCCTCGGACACAGAAGAAGCCAGTGCTAATCACTACAGGACGCTGTCTTGGAAGCAATCTGAGGGCTTGAGAGTGCTGCTGCCTTTTAGCTTCCCACAGCACCACTTGGTGGCAGAAACGCACTATTGCCCCTTTGCATAAAATTGAATGGGGAAAATGCCAGCCTTGCATATGTTTTTTTCTATTTCTCTCTCTCTCTCTTTGTTTTAATCATTTTATCTTTGAATGGGTGGCTGGTATTGGACCCTTCCCACCCCCCTCACCCCCCTTAATCCTGCTGAGCAGGAGAGGCTAAAGTGGCAGACAGATGTAATTGTTAAAACCAAACACACACAATAAAAACAACATGGAAAGGACTGGGCCCAAAGGCAAGTGCAACCAGGCGGGGAGTGGGAGGGACTGCCAGAGGCCTAAAATGCTGGTCACCAGAGTTTAGACCAGATTGTAGGTCACTCCGGAGTTTTCCTAAGAGCCAGGGCTTCTTAACAAAATGAGACCATGGAGAGGATTACTGTTCCCTGGGCTTATGGAAAATGATTCAATCCACTTTGTAATGGAGTTTTCAATAAAAACATATTTCTTAAAAGGTTTGATGGGATCCTGACTGATCTTTTCATTCTTTAACTCCCTGAATGAAAGTCTGTCTGTAGTGTCACTGGATACTGTACCCTCTGGCATGGGTATTAACCTTTGATTAGCCTGATCTATGTCATGTTACTTGGGATGGGTCATTGGTCTCCTGCCAGTACTCCTGTGTCTCACATTTCTTACATATGTGATTCTCACATTGCAACTGGAATGTGACAAAGTTAATGGGAATTGTGCCCAGTTGCACCAGAGCTGGACTTGACCCTGCATGTCTAATTCAATGTAGTGGGATGAAATGATTCAGGGTGTGATGCTGGCAGGCCAGATGGCAGCTTTTCCCCAGGCTGCAGATATTAGCTAATAATTGACAATCTCATAGCTGGAGACCAGACCAGTTCACCTGTATGTTAGTTTTGTTCAAAATAGATATTGGTTTGATAAGAATGCAGTTAGTGCTTAGACTCTAGGAAATGCTCATAAATTGCTGCCTGTATTAATCTCACTTCTAATGTCAGTGTTCCATGCTATAAGAAAATATGTAAGTTTTACTTTATAACTTTTGAAAATGTTTGCTTTGAACTTGTGAACCCAGGCACCAGAATCAATCCCCCCGCCCACCCAGAAGGACTATCAAAAGCCATCAAGAAACACTGCAATACAAAGGATTGGTTAATGGCCCTATCACACCTAGGAAACGCTATGTGCAAGGAAGTTTGTCCTATGGGCTTGAAAGCTGAATGAAGGAAATAAAACAAAATCACAGGAAAATTTTTCATCTCTTCACTGTTTGAACTCGGAGTCACCAACCTAAAGCCAGAGAACGCAGGGGCTACCCCGCTGAAAGACATTTTGAATTGACAAATCAATACAACGCTTGTCACTCTTAGGATTTAGGTTACAACTCATTTGTGCATATGTTTGCTTGCTTTAACCTGTAAATAACTCTCTTGCTTCTTTTTCATACTTAATAAACCTTTAGATAATTACAGGATTAACTACAAGCATCATCTTCCATGTAAGATCTTGGGTACCAATTGATTTGGGATAAGTGACTTGTCTCTTGGGACTGGAAGCAACCTAAATCTGGTGTGATTTTGTGTGTAAATGACCATTGATCACTAAGTCCAGTTTTGTCTGGGTGGCAAGGTAGAGTCTAAGGCAAGAGGTGGGCAAACTACGGCCAGCCAGCCACATCCAGCCCGCGGGACCGCCCTGCTCAGTCCCTGAGCTCCCGGCCCTGGAGGCTAGCCCCCAGCCCCTCCCCTGAAGTCCCCCCTCCCCTGCAGCCACAACGCCGTGTGGGCAGTGCTCTGGGAGGTGGGGGCTGTGCGCTCATGCAGGCCAGTGCAGCAGCGTGTCTGGCTCTGGCACGGCTTCCAGACTGTGAGCAGCATGGTAAGGGGGCCAGGGCCAGGGGGGTTGGATAAAGGGCAGGGGGTCCTGGGGGGCAGTCAGGGAGCAGGGAGCGGTTGGATAGGGAGTGGGTCCCAGGGGGCAGTTAGGGACGGGGGGTCCCGGGAGGGGGCAGTTGGATAGGGCAGAGGTTTGGCGGGGGGCAGCCAGGGGATGGGGAGTGGAGGGGTTAGATGGGGAGTGGAGTTCCGGGGGCGGTTAGGGGCAGGGGTCCTGGGAGGGGATGGTCAGGGGACAAGGAGCGGGGGAGGGGGTGGATGGGTGGGGAGCTCTGAGGAGGGCAGGAAGTGGGAGGGGGTGTATAGGGGGTGGGGGCAGGGCTGTTTGGGGAGGCACAGCCTTTCCTACCTGGCCTTCCATACAGTTTCACACCCCAATTTGGCCCTCGGGCCAAAAAGTTTGCCCACCCCTGGTCTAAGAGGACTGTCTGTGACCCCATGGGAAGACTATTATAGTGATTCAGGAGTTCATGTTTGTTACTGGCTTGGTGATATCTAATTATAGAACATACCACCAGTTTGGGGTATCTGCCCTGTTTCTGACAGTCTGCCCTGAGGGTGCACTCTCGGTCATGAGCCGCTCCAGACAGTGTGACACAAACTACCTACCTAATGTACTTACATGGTCCTTATCGCTGTTCTCTAAGTGCCTTACAATGTTTAATGTATTTGTTTCACAATACCCTTATGAGGAAGGGGATTTTACAAATGGGGAAGTGAGGCAAAGAGAGGCTAAGTGACTCCCCCAGCATCATCCAGGAAGCCTGTGATAAGAGCAGGAACTTAAACTCAGGTCCTCCAAGTCCTAGGCTAGTGCCCTAACCAACAGACCATCCATCCTTTACTATGCACACAATTTACTGGGGGATAATGGTGCCCACATCATTCCAGAACTATCTGCTTGGTTAAGGGTAATCAGGGCCCACAAAAAGCATTCTCTGCTTGGAGTGCGTATGGTGGTAGGAGCCCCCCACCACAGGCACACACACACACAGTCCTCTGCTTAGGTTTGGGTTGCCAGTGGCAGCCCCCATGTCCTCTGTCTGAGTGGGATAATGTTGGCACTGGGGCCACAATCTTTCTTGACTAGAATCCAGCCCAGCCAACCCAAAGGCTGGAGCAGCACATGGGGGGAAGGCCCTTTCCACTCCAAAATGAAGGCAATAACACCACTAACCCAAGAGGCAGAGATGTGCCTGGCCTCCTTCCTGGACTATGTAAAGAGGCGCAGCAAGCTGGGGAAAAGGCAGACCCTAGCCCACCTGAAGAGGGATAGGTGAGGCTTGGGAGGGAGAGTGAGGAAGAGATGCCATACAACAGTGATGGGCTAAGAACCCATTCCATCCCTGATCTGCCTGAAGTTCCAACAGCACCCCGAAGGTACTTGTAGCTGTTCACTGTTGTGGGAAAGCTGGTGAGGAAGCCATCCAGTGTTCTTTTGGAGCAGATTGTCTGCTCCTGCCATGCTGCAAGCAGGCTGCTACCCATGGACTCCAAGCAGTATGTCATTACATCACTGTGACATAGTCACATACATCACATTGTCCCTGAGCCAGGGCTCCTAAACAAAATTTCTAATGGTTAATCCATAGGGTTGCCAGGTGTACAGTTTTTGACCAGAATGCCCAGTCAAAAAGGGACCCTGGTGGTTCCAGTCAGCACCGTTGACCTGGCCATTAAAAGTCCGGTTGGCAGTGCAGCAAGACTAAGGCAGGCTGCCTGCCTGCCCTGGCTCCATGCGGCTCCCAGAAGTGGCTAGCATGTCCATGTGGCCTGCTGCCCCCATCTGCAGGTGCCACCCCCCGCAGCTTCCATTGGCCATGGTTCCCGGCCAATGGAAGCTGCGGAGCCAGCACTCAGGGTGGAGACAGCGTGTGGAGCCTCCCTGGCCACCCCTGCACCTATGGGCCAAAGGGACATGCCGGCCATTTCTGGGAGCCACCTGAGATAAGAGCCGCCCGGAGCCTGCACCCCGAACTCTCCTTCCACACCCTAACCCCCTGCCCTAGCCCTGAGCCCCCTCCCAAACCCCATCCCAGAGCCTGCACCTTGCACTCCCTCCCAGACTCCGAACCCATTGGCCCCACACCCCAGCCAGGAGCCACCTCCTGCACCCCAAACCCCTCATTCCCAGCCCCCAAGAGTCTGCACCCCCAGCCAGAGCCCTCACCCCCTCCTGCATCCCAACCTCCTGCCCATGGGCGGTGGGAGGAGTCCCCCTTTGGGGAGGCTAGCCCCTGGCCCCACCCCTTCCGTCCGTACCCCGTTTCCCCCACAGTTGGATCCCTGAGACCCCCCCCTGCCCTCCTCCACAGCTGGAGCCAGGAGCTTTCCCCACCACCACCTGGAGGAGCCCTGGGCGAGCCGGAAGTGTGAAAGCCCCCCTTTCAGCCAGAAGAGCCCCAGGCTAGTTAGATGCCTGAGCACCCCCACCCCTTGCCCAGATGTCTGATGCCCCCAAACCTCAGGCCAAACAAAGCCCCAAGCCCTGTCCCAACCACCTGCCCAGAGGTGCCCCAACATCTCCCTCCCCTGCCCGGGGGAGCCCCAGGGCAGCCACAGCTGCACCGTACCTCCCCGCCCGAGACCTCAAGCCACCCCGGGGAATAGCTCAAGCTGCTTTTGATATGTCCCATGCAGGTTCCAGGGTAGCTGAGGAGGCGGTATTTGCTACTCAGCTTCCTGGGTTCATCAGTAATCTCTCTGGAGTCTGAGAGATTACTGATGAACCCAGGAAGCTGAATAGTACATATCACCTCCCCAGCCAATAGGGTTGCCAACTGTCTAATCACACAAACACATGCACTCTTGCCCCCACTTCCCCGAGGCCCTGCCCTGCCTCTGCCCCGAGGCCCCCATCCCACTCACTCCATTCCCCCTTCCCTCCGTCACTCGCTCACCCTCACTCACTTTCACCAGGCTGGGGCAGGGGGTTGGGGTGCAAGAGGGGGTGTGGGCTCTGGCCTGGGGAGTGGGGCCGATGGGTTCGGAGTATGGAAGGAGGCTCCAGGCTGTTCCTGGGTCGGGGGCTTGCGGTGCAGGATGGGGTGTGGGGTGCAAGCTCTAGGAGGGAGTTTGGGTGTGGGAGGGGGCTCACAGGTGCGGTAGGGGGTTGGGGTATGGGAGGGGGTGCAGGGTGCAGGCTCTGGGAGTGATTTGGGTTGCAGGAGGGGGCTTAGGGTTGGGGCAGGAGGTTGGGGTGCAGGATGGGGTGAGGGCTCTGGGAGGGAGTTTGGATGTGGGAGGGGGCTCCAGCCTGGGATAGAGGGTTGGGGTGCAGAAGAGGGTGCAGGGTGCAGGCTCTGGCCAGGTGGTGCTTACCTCGTGCAGCAGGGCTAAAGCAGGCTCCCTGCCTGCCCTGGCTCCGTGCTGCTCCCGGAAGTGGCCGGCACATCCCTGTGGCCCCTGGTGGAGGAAAGGGGTCTCCCCTTACTGCCCGTGCCTGCAAACGCTGCCCCCGCAGCTCCTATTGGCCTCAGTTCCCAGCCAATGGGGGCTGCAGAGTCAGCGCTGGGGACAGCAGCATACAGAGCCTCCTTGCCCCCCGCCACCCCCCCCAGAGACTGCAGGGATGGGCCAGCCACTCCCGGGAGCAGCATGGATCCAGGGCAGGCAGGGAGCCTGTCTTAGACCTGCTGTGCTGCCAGATTTTCAGTGCCTAAAATCTCCCAGTTTGGTTTCAGTAATAGGGTTTCCAACTTTCTCATTGCAAAGAACGGAACGCCCTTGCCCTGCCCCCTGCCTCGCTCCTTCCCTGCCCCTTCTCAGATGCCTCCCCCCTCCCTCCGTTGCTTGCTCTCCCCCACCCTTGCTCACTCTCTCATTTTCACCAGGCTGGGGCAGGGGCATAGGTGGAGTGTATAATAGGCCAACCCCTGGTTGCGGGGTTTGGTTGGGAAAGTTTTTGCTTATTATGGCCCCTGCAGGTTCCACAGTGGCTGATAGGGTTGCCAACCCTCCCGGTTTTGCTGGGAGTCTCTTGGAATCATGCCCTATCTCCTGGAGGGCGCCAGCCATGATTTCTTTTGAACTCACACTTAGAAGTCTGAACAGTGGAAGAATACTAGGATAACTATCACTCATAGTGTAATGTGTGTGTGTGCGCACGTGTATACGTGCAAAGATTCAATCTTCTCCTCTAACTTTAGAGGTAATCAAGAGACTTAAGATAATTTTTTAAAGGTATTTGGGCACCTAACTCCAATGGGAATTAATGCCTACATACCTTTAAAAACCAGGCCCTTGCTGTTGTGTGCTGGAAGTCTGGATTCTTCCTGAGTAAGATGCCTTAACCCAGTTTTAGAACCAGAAGACCATACACCACTGCTGCCTTATTTAGGAGGGACAGGTCTTATTTTTTAGCTAGTTATTTATAATTTTCTCCAGTGGTTAAAGTAGATAGAAACATGAGGTGACAAACTCTCCTGGCACCAGCCAAGTAGGAAGGGCAATTCTAGAGAGAACTACTTACCCCACCCCGGGAGAACTCTCCTTCTGCTAAAAGCTGTGCCCTGCCTGCTTTCCCTTACTTTAACCACTGATCCCCTCACTCCCTCTCTCTTTCAGTGTATTTCATCAGAGAAAACAGGCATCACGCTATTTCCCCTCCAAATGCACCTATTTATTAGATTTCAGATCTTGACAGATCTGTGAAACACCAACTCCAGTAGAAGCACTTTAAAATTGCAGATTTGAAGTAGTTTCTGCTTGTGCCATAGTTTCTGGTTAAATAGTCTTGTCCTTCGACGCTGCATCATGTCTTTCCATGCTGCTGACACTGAACAGGTATTTTTGAAAGGAGCGATTCTTCCTGAAGGTGACATACTTAAAAATGCCGAGTTAGCATCGCATCAGACAGGCAGCCAGCTCAGGAAAGCTGCCTTCAAACTGCATCTGCAATAAAGGGCATGAGAAAGAAGTTAGGGCAGGCTAAGTCTAAAGCACCTTTTAAGAAAGCTTCTGTCAAACTGTTAACAGCCTCGCACAAATATATTTTCAAATATTGATTTTTATTTTTTCAAAGTCAAAAATTTGATCTTTGACTTTGATCTTGTTGGAATCTTTATATATTTAAGCATCCCAGGAAGAGGGGGTGGGAAAAAACACGTGTTTGGGGGGGGGGTTGTGAATTTGTGTGCAGAAATTTATAATTTTTTATGGCTGAATCAATTCTTCCTGCCTATAAAAGCTCCCTTTATCTTTTGCAGAAAATGTGAAGTGAGACGGAATTATCTGTTTTGCTTTTCAGAAACCCACAAATCCTGATATTTTGCTGGCAATGGTAAATATAGATATCTGCACATCTCTGCCCATTCATTTTCTCTGGCCTGGCATTTCTGCTTTGATTGATTTCCTTAATTTTGTTTGAGGATTTTTCTAAATGACAGATTATCTGCAAAAGAGGATTTGAGTGGTATGCTCAGTAATTCACAGGCAAAATACTGCTCTATACCTCCAGCCAATAGATTGTTTCTACAACTCAACTCCTGAGAAAAGCTGTGTCATTAGTGCCATAAATGTACTTTTGTTGACTTTGGGTGTAGTCCTGTTTACACTGAAGGGAATGGGAGTTTTGCCATGAACCTCAGCAGGATCCGCTTAAGGCCAATTGATATAGCATTCCTGGTTTTTTGCACACTGAATATTTCTTCATTATAAATAGTGAATATGCCTTACAATAGTATTATATAGTGCTGTGTAAATTAATACTATAATAACATATTTCAAGCCTCCTCTTTGAGTTACTTCTTCCATTGTCCAGCAGATGGCACCATGTCTGTTTTTCTAATGTCAGCATACTCCCTGAAATGAACCCTTCAATAGAAACAGGTGTTTTGAGGACAACAGCCTATAATGTGCTCATTTTTCTTTGAACTTCCTTCCTGTTGGTCACATTTAACATATTTCCTATAATTCCTTTCCTTCAACATAACATCCCTCTCTCTTCTCATCTGCTTGCTGCCTGCCTTTTTAAAATGCATATCTCATTCTCCAAGAATGGCATAAGGATATCACACATGCTTAACAATAGTGACTGGGGTGGGGGGAAAGAAAACCATATGCTGTATTGCATAGCAGAAATTCCTAGTCTTTCTATGCTCAAGCTATTTCTGCACAGGGAGCTGGAAAATGTTTTTTCTCCCAATGCTTCCTTTAAGGACAGTTATTCCCCAGCTGGCAAAAGAAGCCAGAGGTTTGGGCCCTGAACCACTTCATCCCTAAAGATCTACACTCAGGGTAGCAGCAGAATCACTTCATCAGCTGAATGGAGTTCATATGCCTCCAGCTTCATGGCCCATCTCCAGTTCCCTGGCAGTGTGGCAACTGTGCTGCTAGCAACTTCTCTGTTAAATACTGCCCTCGTGCCTTCCTGTAGGGGATTTCCACAACAGTGACCATTTACCTGCTACAGTCTCACAGACTTCAAAGAATCACAGAATATCAGGGTTGGAAGAGATCTCAGGAGGTCATCTAGTCCAACTCTCTGCTCAACTCAGGACCAACCCCAACTAAATCATCCCAGCCAGGGCTTTGTCCAGCCAGGCCTTAAAAACCTCTAAGGATGGAGAGTCCACCACCTCTCTAGGTAACCCATTCCAGTGCTTCACCATCCTCCTAGTGAAATAATTTTTCCTAATATCCAACCTAGACCTCCCCCACTGCAACTTGAGACCATTGCTCCTTGTTCTGTCATCTGCCACACTGGGAACAGCCTAGCTCCATCCTCTTTGAAACAACCCCTCAGGTAGTTGAAGGCTGGTATCAAATTCCCCCTCACTCTTCTCTTCTGCAGACTAAATAAGCCCAGTTCCCTCAGTCTCTCCTTGTAAGTCATGTGTCACAGCCCCCTAATCATTTTTGTTGCCTTCCGTTGGACTCTCTCCAATTTGTCCGCATCATTTCTGTAGTGGGGTGGCTCAAAACTGGATGCAATACTCAAGATGTGGTCTCACCAGTGCCGAATAGAGGGGAATAATCACTTCCTTTTGCCTGCTGGCAACGCTCCTACTAATGCAGCCCAATATGCCGTTAACCTTCTTGGCAATAAGGGCACACTGTTGACTCATATCCAGCTTCTTGTCCACTGTAATCCCCAGGTCCTTTTCTGCAGAACTGCCGCTTAGCCAGTCGGCCCTCCAGCCTGTCCTCAGGGTGAGGAAGGAGACAATATCAGAGAGAGAGCCAAGTGCCCTGGCCAAACCCTTCCCACAGCTTGGATTACCCAGCCACAGAGGGGCTTCTATAGTTTCCCCCTTCCTGCCCCTCTTCAGACTGGATCCTCAGGGATTCAATATCCTCTGCCCTGATAGGTGTCAGGGCTGATCCCTTTGTCAAATGTCTAGTTTTAAAATAACTTCAAAATGTTTATTCAAGACAGATTGTTATACCAAGGAGAATTTGCTCTGTGTTTACCAGGACCAACAGTCCAGCAAAATGAGTGTTCGGAGCCACAAATTGTGTTTGGAGTTAAGAGCAAAGTCAAAGAACACAGACACTATCAAAGATGCTCTTTGCTCAGAATGAATATTAATTACACTTTGATACAAGTCCAGACCCAGACTGTGCCTCAGTTTCTCTTTTTGCTACATAAATCAATCCCAAATCAGATTTTACCTTAAATAAGCCCCTGTTCAAGGGGGGGTTTATTAATTAATATCCAATAGACAGTCCCTGGCTTCAGTTTCCTCTTCACCAGAGTCTTAGTCTTCTCACCCCCTCTTGTCAGTAGATTCCCAATAGCCCCTCTTGCTTCCTAGATTCGTCTGCTCCACCCCCATCCACACTGGGGTTCAATCTCTTGTTCTGCTATGCCTCCTTAGAGAGCTAATCTCTTAGTTACTTGCTTCATCCCTCCTTGTCAGCACACTCTTCGTCTTCCTGCTCCCTTCCAAAGGGCCAGGCTCAAACTGTAGGCCTCTCGGGTCTCCAGGCAGATACCAGCTGTCTTCCTGGAGCTTACTGACAGGACCTTAAGGTTGCCAATTTTGCTTGGATGTATTCCTGGAGGTTTCATCACATGACATAATCTTTAATTCAAGATTAATCTTTAATTCCCGGAGACTCCAGGACAATCCTGGAGAGTTGGCAACCTTACAGGAGCTCCCCACTGTCTCCCTGCCCCAGAGGCTGTCATTCTCTTGGGGCTCTTTCTGTCATCCCTAAGCCCTCATTGGGTGTTTGTCCTCACTGAGGCCTATTCCCACCTCCTGTGCGTTCCTCCAGGCTGCAACAGCCAGAGAGCTTACTTGGCCAACTTCCTGTTCATACTGTTCTAGCAGTCTCCTTCTAACCCGGCTGCTCCATTTCTGATTAGCTAAAGGGGCATCACTCAGAGCCCCTGATGCTCCCAGAGATTCTCCACTGGGGTGTCAAGGACCAGTTAGGCCCTGATCCTTCCTGAAGTGCCATTAACCCCATGACATACTTGTTCAGTGTTTCATGATACATTCAGAACATTCAGAACATTGTTACTAGAAAAAAAAATCCTCCATACTGAGAAAGCTGCACACATTTGTTACAAAGTGCACTTTTGTCCTTTGCAGGTATAGTCCAAGGTCCAGTGTGCTTCAGAAGGAGCCATGGAAACTACAAGCTGTGGACTACAAACAAGCATATTGGGAGAACTTCCTGGTTCCTGCCAGGATGTAACCTTTGGTACAGGGAGGAAGTCTCAGCATGGACTGAAGCTGGGAGCACATGGCAGGTGAGCAGAGAGGAGGCTGCTGGACTGTAATCCTGTTCTACGTTTCTTTACAGAATAAAACCTTGTTCCTGGTGGTTTGTCCGAGGTGAATACACATGGACACACAACACAGAGCCAATGGAGGAGCCTGAGGCCTGGTTCCCCAAAGTTGTGTTAAAAAAAATGTCACAGGGCAGGTTTCCCCTACCTTGAACAACTTGGCCAGTGAACAAGATGGGGGCTACACATGGTTATTTTGTGCTTCTTATGATGTCACCCCAAAAGTGGTCCTGATTTTTTATTTTGACAAACACAGTCACCTTAGTGACAAAAACAACAATAGTAGCTTGCATTTCTGTAGCATTAGGGACTCTCTCAAAGCACTTTACAAACACTAATTAAGCAAGGTTGAAAACTCTCCTGTGCAATAGGGAACAGTTACTATAACCATAGACAGCCTGTTATTTATGGAATGCCCTCCTTGAATTAATCTGTAACCATTTCCTCCTTTGCATAACCCTTCTGCCAAGTGGTTAATGGCAGTACAAGGAGCCTGGTTCAATATATCTAAGGTCTCTTTTGAAAAAATAACTAAGCTGGCTTGATCCCCCACCCAGAAACCAAGGAAAACTAAATGCACCCTGCCTTAGGTGCCCTTAACAGGCAGAAATCCCCCACTCCCAAGTGTTCCATGATTGTGTACAACCAAGGACATCTGCATTAGGGGAAAAGGAACACAGTCATAAATTTGGGAAAATACAGCAACAGAATATAGGTACAAATGAAGAGTAAAATACTCACCCTGTTCCAGTAACTATGGCAGTTGCCCAGCTAAATTCCTTCCTACCTGTTGGTAAGACTGTCCCACAGGTAACATCCCTCAGTGCATTACCTCACCCATCCACTAAACTCCCCTCAGTTTGGGTTAGTCAGTAGCAGTACTCCAAATGTTTGTTAGCAGCTTTGTCTCCAGTCCCAAGGTTTGTCTGACCACACCTTGGGGCACCACCATCTCACCCAGCATAGTGATTTAACTTTATTAAGGTGCTGGCTAGGCAGGGATTCACTGGAGATGAGTCAGCTCCACTGTTGTCATCTCTTACTACAAAGTATTCAGTCTGTGTTGTATTTCACCACAACATCCCCAGGAGAGGAGCCAAGAGCATTTAGGACCCTTTAGTAGAGTCCTAACTATTTAGAAATGAACGCCACATTATCTCTGAGGTGCTCTGGTAGCCCACTACCTTCCAAATTCATGTCTACTTAAGGTCAATCCCCAGGTATAACTAGAGGAACTGTAGGTAGATAGGCTATACAAATAAAGATATCTTTCCCTTTTCACCAACAGAGGAAGTAGAGAGCTCTTTTCCCTCTGGAGCTTCTGGCCATTGGATTTACATTAAGACCTGCTTCTGCTATGGCATCTGCAGGAAATTAGCTGGTTGATGCTGTCTAGGATGTGTCACAGTCGAAAGAGCTGATTTTATTTATGTATTAAAAGAAAGCCACTTAGCTGATACACAACCATCAAGTTGTGTGATCAGTGTAACCGTGTGATCTTACTGTTGTTACCCTTTGTCCTCCCTTTGTCTAGCTGAAGCAAAATGTAGACATGATGTACATTCAATAACAAGAGTTTTTAAATCAGGTACATTATTTAAGAAAATAACTGTATTTGGGCTCCAGAGGGGCTTGGCTCAATTTTATGCTAAATTTTAATCAGTTTTCCAATAAAGTTGCAATGTACCTGCCCCCTCCAGCCAACCCCATATTCAAGTTATGCTTACATTACACCCCTTCTATTCTTTCACTGTCTCACTGCCAATTTAAGGCACTTCTGAAGTTCATATAATCATTTACTAACAGATATACACACACACACTCACAAGGTAATCAATCTGAAACTATCCAGCTGTGCACATATATGGATACATGTTCTTCTTACTGTTCCTATCATCCTCTTGTTGCTATTCCTTATGGTTGTTAGTTGCACCCGCTTGTTGTGTCTTGCTTAACATAGATTGTAAATTCTTCAGAACGGGAGGCGTCTTCTTTTGTGCTTTTGTATCATCCCAAGAACAATGGGGCCTGGTCTTGAAAAGCCCCACTAGGCGGTACTGCAATATAAATAATAATGAAGTAGTTTCTCCAAGGTAGTACTATTGAGTATTGCTCTGGCTTGGTTTGAATTCTACTTGTCCCTAAACATTTCTGAGGTAATAAGAAATCTACCTTAAAATTGCTTGTGGCATCTCTTAGGATTCTATTTTGGCTTCAATTTCCAGTTAAAGTATATATGCTACCACTTGGGTAACACCATTAAACAGTGCGAGCTGGGATAGGGTTGCTAAACAGATGACACTGAGCATATCTATCTTTTATAAATTGTCTCTGCACTAGCAAGTTGTCTGACTGCTATTTTGTCTTGGATGCTTTGTAATAGGATTTGCCAACATTCCTCCAAGAGTGAGTCATTGTTCTTCTATAGAAGAACAACCCAGAGGGTTAAAACTTCTTTGGCCTCTCATTTTCATAGATCAGAATGTGGTGCTGGCTGATTCTATTGAGAACAATGGTGTTATCATCTTGAACGCTGAGCTCTTCAATTGTCAAAGCAGATTGCAAATGCTGCAAGCTCAGCTTTCTTCCATTTAATATTGCCAGGATGAGGCACTCACTGTCTATGAATAATGCAGACATCGTTACCCATGATTTTATTACTAAATAGATTAGATTAATGCTGTGCTTTTTATGCCCAGCCTTCTGTTGCTACTTGTCCCCCTCAATGGGGCAACTAAACACCCTGCCTAGGCTGAGATGGACGATTATGTAAGTTCTGCACTGTGCTCCCTGCATTACTTCCTTGTACATCTGTGTGTTGATTTGAAAACTGTATTGCTCGTGTAGAAAGTTTTTATTGGGTTTGTACCCCTCTGTAACCAAAGATCACAGTAAACAGCTCCACTTCTTGGATACAGTGGAACTTTCTACCATCACGGTAAACATCATCTGTGCAAGAAACAACTTTCTCAGGGGTCATTCTGAGACTGTGGAATGAACTCCCACAGGAACTAAGGACCATCACAAACCTCACCACTCCAAGTCCAAGGAGCACTTTTTCCACTTGTCCTTCTCTAACATAAGCACAGAGCAGTATGTACATTTAAGAAACAAACTCAAAATCTACCAAAACAAAAGACTACAATGCACACACAATTCTCCCCCAGAGAGAGAATGAGAGAGAGACAAAGGTTAGTTATGTGGCTTACTGCACTACTGGAAGGCACTCAGAGACTATGGAGATGAGGACTGTGTGAACTCCTCTGTAGATTAGAATAGAATAGCTTCTTACCTGTATTCTAACAACTTTATTAACATTTAAGCTGCTATTGTAAATAATGCCTAATTTAAAACCACAAAAGGCAGGAAATACAAAACAAAGCCAGATGGCTGCACACATCATGTCCTCCCACACCCACAACCACTCTCAAACCCATGCCATCCCCACCCTAAGCAAATCAACAATATCCAAGCACAGCCACCAAGATGACACCAGACAGCCTTAACTCTGCCTTCTGGGTTAATGACAGAGTTCCTGGGGAATCCAGAATCATAGAAATGTAGGGCTGGATGGGACCTTCAGAAGTCATCAAGTCCTGTCCCCTGCATGGAGGCAAGACCAAGTAAATTTAGATGATCTCTGACAGATGTTTGTCCAATCTGATTCTGTTTTTTCTAGTGTGTGTAGTTTTGATTTTAGGTGTTAATTGCCTGTAGGAAGTGTAAGCATTTATAAGGTGTTTATTCTATTTTTATAATACTGGATTTCTGAACTATCCTATGTCATTTTAGTAAGGAATGCTGATGGTTTGTCATATGGGTTGTCAAGCAATTGTTGTTGTATTTTATAAGGAAGAAATAAATTTATGGTGCATGGCATGTATTCTAAGTATCCAAAGGACCATATATATTTGTTGGTTTTTTTGGACATCTGAGTGCTGAAGAAGCTTAAGTGCAAGTACTAAATTGTTGTAGTAGCAATTCTGCAGTGCTGGATGTGTGTTGTATATTAACTAACCTGAATTATGGCCATGAGGTCAAAGACTGCTTAAAAAAAAGTCATTTGTGTTATGTGTTTTTGGAGTGACATTGACCCAGTTTTCCATGGAGTTGTATTTCAGCACCAGTATTGTTGGCCCTTTCCACATGGAATGAAATGGATATACAAATGATGTCACTGTGCTGCGGGGAGACAGTAGATTTGTTGGCAAGATCTGAGTGTTAAGTCCTGGAACTAGCTGCCATTTGATCTTCTGTGAAAGTATCACTAAGGTAGTTAATCTCAAATTTACTGTTGCAACTTTCTTTGTTTGCTTTGGTTTAGTATGACATTCAGGATTCCTTTATGGGGAACTGTGCAGGGCAGGGAAATGCTATGTGAAATACATCCTATTGGAATCACCATCTGGCCAATATTCATCTTGCTTCATAAAATACCAAGATATCCATGGCACTCAGGTGTTAATGCAGATCATAAGGCACAAGTGACCATAGTAATAAACCAACATGCGATGCAATGTAATTAATGCATCTGATGCTTGGATTTACTAAGAGTTTCAATGCTGCTTTATTTTCTCTGCTGCAGTGATGCTCATTTTAATATTTAGTCCTCTCTCATCACTCACAACCAAACCTTTACTCATTATACATTCCCCCCAAAAGCAAGATAAGTGAATTATCATAGGTGCCAGTAAATGCTCTTGTATAACTTGATCAGGAGAAAAAAAATTGAAAACACCCATGATGCTATACAGTGCTTAGTAGTATTTTGTGGAATGAAAAAAAGCTATTGTCCTCTGACTGTTGATCTGGTTCTACTGCTGGCAAAGGTTTGTTTTCAGTTTTGTAATCCTTGTTGCTGTGTTCCAAGTGCTTTAGAACCAGATGGAATGAATGAAAAGATCCAAAGAAAAAAATAAATGATTAAGCTCCCTATCAGCTGGATTTCACAGCATGTTCTTCAGCTTGCTTCTGACCTACATCAATAATGAGCACATTTTTGTGAGGTTAAAGCACCCCAGGATGACTTTTGTTCCATCTAGGCCAAAAATTAATACTAGTAATGCACTGGCAGATTTAGTTGTGCATGTTGTATGTTTCAGGAAATTATATTATTTTCAAATGCCCATAAAATGCAGAGCTCTCAACCAATCTCATTAGTCAGCTGACAAATCACAAGTGGACAGGGTGTGTGTATGGAGAAAGGCAGGGGTCACAAACTCATAGCCAGGGGTCATGGGTAATTTTTTTTTTAAATGCATGTCTCTCAACGGTGGTCTTAAGGGTCTGAGAAGCATAAATCTACTTGGGACATAATGTGAGAAGAGGGCAGGGATGGCTCCATCAAGTGATCCCCAATCATGTGATAATAATTTAATAGTAATTCAGAGTAGCCAATGCCCCTGAGAGATTTCTCCTACTGATAATTATGTTGGTCAATTAATTTCCTCTGTTTCCCCACCCCAGTGTGTGTATATATTACTGTGTGTTTGGCCACTACCACTCAGTGCTAAGTCTCCACAAAAATAATTGTTGTCAAGCTACTCCCACATCTAGCCTCCTGGTAGCGCTCTGTCAGCAGTCTAATCATTAGAATCCAGGCAGAAAGGAATCGGATGACCACCTCAACATTTTCAGGGATGCAGGCCAAATTTTCACCCTTTACAACTGAGCCCCCCTACAAAGAGACTTTGCATTACTGTCTGGGAGGGCAGGACAGAGGTCCCTTTGGATCTCCTCCAGAGCTATTTTTTGTCAGGTGGCATTGGATACTGTTGAGAGACAAGATAGTCCTCTTCCTACACCTGCACCAGGAATTGTGTGTGTTATCTCTACAATGCTCCCATCACCTAGGAGGCTGAGAAAACAAGATACCAAAAGAAGTGCCAGATTCTATCAGAGGTCTCCTATGCTTCTGCACACGGTAGCACTTTACACTAGTCAGCAATAAGAATATAAATAGATACAGGGTCAGGAAATGACTGTTGATCCCAACTTGTCTCAAGTGCCTCTCCTTTTTGTTTTGTTTTTTAACTAGTGAGAGTTAAACCTTAGAAGGGTGTGGGCTTTAGCTTCCCTGTGGTCTTTGGAGACTGGTAGCTCCAGCTCCCTCAATTCCGCCAGTCCACATGTTCAAGGTGGCAGACAAATCTCTTCCTCCTTTGGTGGAGCGGTAGTGAATGACAAGTCTGGTATGCTCACTGTCCCCTTAAATGTAATCTGCTGTGATCTGGGGGTGGCATACCTGCTATCTGCTCCCTTCTAGAGCATTAGGATTCACCGGAGTTCCATGGGCTGCTTTAAATGGTGAAGCAGTCTAGGGTTACTAAAAACCCAGAGTTCAATGCAGTGTTTGGAAGTCACGGGTATCCCTCCTGAGGCTGGTGGAACTGGCTGAACATTGCTCAGACAGCACTTGTAAACATTTGTTCACCATCTCTGTACCCACTGAAGCAATCAGCTCCTCTGAAAATCCACTTATTTAGGTGCCTAATTATGGATTTATAGTCCTAACGATAAGCAACCATGTCTGAAAATGTGACTTGCCTAAGCACACAGAGCATGTGTGTGACAGCTGGAAACAAAGTCCATAGCTGCCGATTCCCAGGCTTTACCCCCGAGACCATGAGCCCTCTAGAGAGACCAATATGAGATACTTCTTCCAGCAGAGCTGAGACAATGCAATAGAGACTGAGTGTTGGTGAGATTGAGTGATACAGTAATAGCAGAAACTGCTGGTAAAGTAGAAGAAATAGACAAGAAACACATGCAAGGAAAGATCCGAGTGGCTCACTAAAACAGGACTAAGACCAATTTATTAATAAAAATAAGTAATTAGTTTGATTACCTTACTCGTTCGATACAAACCAAAATGTATGATCAAACTAGGAGATTTCATGTATAGATGCTATTTTACATTAGTTTTATTCTCTATTGTCTATTCTGATAATTTTTGGCCTTTTAAGTTGATGTAAAAACACCACATGAATGCTGTGACCATAAAACTGAGGGACTAAGAGCACTCTTTAGAGCCATCCATCCAAACATCCATTATGCTTGAGCTGTGCAGGCTTTCTTCTTTAACTCTGCTAGTGTATTTCTAGGTCAACCTGTGACACCCTGATTTCAGGGCAGTCTTTTCTTGTCCAGACATAGCCAGATGCAGCAAGCTGTGGAGTGGTTTTGTGATGCTGGACCACATCTAAGGGGAAATCACCAATCTAATTTTCACTTCTCAATCTAACTTAGCATTTGAGCCCAGGTCTCCAGAGGTGAAAGGTTAATGTATTAAGCTGTCTGCTTTAATTTATCTCTTAAACCCTGAGCAAATTTACTGGGAATAGAAAGAATGAAAATCTTATCTGATTTATGAGAGTGATTTTTTTCCAGTTTCTTTTACAGATGATCAGTATAAACAGTATTAAGAACAACTTGAGTAAATATTTATTGTCAAGATAAATATAATATATATTAGATAGTGTTAAAAACTCACCCCCAAACAAGCTACCATGCACAAGCACAGAGGTTAACAGCATCCCCTCACAGCTATTCTTCTCCAGTGTAGGCAACATGGGGAACTGCCCTTTGCCAAAGCAGGAGAGATCCACTCAGATTGTCTGATGAAGATCTAGAATTGTGATATCAACCCCATTAATTTAGTTAGTTCGTTACATGATTTGCATATACACATTGTGTATTTGTGTGCACTTTTTGACAGCAAGTGCATGTGGATGTGCAGTTGCCTATGAAATTCTGGTCCACACTATATAAATGCTGCCACTAATTGTCACAGAGCAAAATTTCCAGTACATTTTGAAAATGTTACCATTACACATTGACAAGGAGATTGGCAGGCAGGTATGCACTGGATGTTTGAGAGAGGACACAGCAGAGGGGAATGCAGACAGGAGAGCTATATTTACACTAAAGCCTCCTCAGACCACTCTGGTAGCGTAAATGAGCCACTTGAGGAGACCCTTTTATCCCTGACAGAATTGTCAGAGACTGGGACATGGGCAGAGTGGCTGGAGCAGGAATTAGGCCAAGTGGTTAGAGTAGGAGTCCTTAGCCAGGAATAGAAGCCCAGGGTCAGATTTGGAGTCAGAGGCCAGATGCCAGAACCAAAGATAGGAATCGGAACTGACGGTCAGAGCCAGGTAACCTGCGAGTGAAGCAAGGTAGGAACATGGCAGGAATGGGACTCGAATGAGGCAGGAGCAAGGGTCAAAATAAGCAGGTGCCAGAGCTATTGCATCCATGGGCAAATGCTTTGAATAGCTGCTGAACTGCTGCTGTTAGAGGGCTTAAGAGCTGGTCTGCTGATTCTTCCCTCCAATCAAGTGGCATAGCCAATCAGGCAGCCTACTAGAGCCCAGCTGTGCTTGTTAGGTTGCCCAGAAACTGGCTGTGCCACAGGCCCTGATTCCTGACAATACCACCCCCTTTGATGGTGACTCCTGGGACCTCAGAGCCTGGTCTCTTGAGATACTTCTGATGGGACTCTCGTGATAGGTCTGGGGCATGATTATTCTCTATCTGTTCCAAGACTGCTTGTCCTGACCATATCCTTCCCACTCCACCAGGTACTGGATCCTTCTTCAAACCCACTGAGACTCAAGAATTTGGAGGACCAAGTACTCCTCCTGTCCATGGACTGTTTTGGGCAGCAATGACAAGTTGGAGCAGTTTGTGTATGGGTTCTCGGTGTAGGGCTTTAACAGTGAAATGTGAAAGACGGGATAGCTCTTCAAGGATTCGGGCAGCTGTAATCTGAAGATCACTGGGTTTACTTTTTCTACAAAACTGAAGAGGTCTAGGTATTGGTAGTCTAGTTTGGCAGACAGGAGGCTCGATTTAAGATTCTGGGCAGACAGCCATAACTTGTGCCCTACAGCCAGACTGGGGGCAGCCTGATGGGTCTGGTCTGCATAGTGTTTATAGGCTTCTTTCGCAGATTGTAGGTATACTTTGAGCTTCTGATGCACCCACCATAGGTGGGAGGCTAAATCTGCAAGGGCCAGTACTGGGGAATTTACAGGTAAGTCTGGGTGGAAGCAGGGATGAAAGCCATAGTTTGCAAAAGTGATTTGAGGCATGGATTACATTGTCATATGCAAATTTGGCATAGCACAGCAGGGGGGAACTAGTTGTTCTGGTGGTAACTCAAAAGCAGAGAAAATACTGCTCCAAGATTTGACTAACCATCTCTGTTTGCCCTCCAGTCTGTGGATGATAGGCAGATGAGGTGAGGTGCCCAGGAGTTTGTGAAAGTCTCACCAGAATCAGGAGATGAGCTGGGAACCCCGGTCCAATACAAAGCCCATCAGTACCCATGGTAGCAGAAGACATTTTCCAGGAAGAGATGAGCCATCTCCCATGCAGTAGGAACAGTATGGCATGGGATGAAGTGCACTGTCTTTGTTAGAATGTCGATGGCCATTAGGATTACTGAGTGTCCCTGGGTGTGTGACAGTTCTATAATGAAGTCCATTGATAGAATAGACCAAGGCTGCAGAGGTGTGGGGAGAAGCTGAAGGAGACCCAGGGGCTTTGATCCTGGGTTTTTAGTACAGGTGCAGAGGTTGCAACACCTTATATAATCCTGGATGTAAGCTCTTAGTTCCTGGCTACCAGAAACTCCTTGAGACCAAATTCCAGGTCTTGAATTGGCCAAAATGGCCCATAAGTAATGAATCATGGCATAGTTTCAGTACCTGAAACCTAAGTTGTCCGTCCAGAACATAAACACAAATAACCCTTGATATAGAAAAGAACGTTCTCTAGTCATAACTCGGAGTTAAGTCAGGTGCTCCCATCATTCAGGGCCTGGCACATCAGGGTTGTGAATGGGTCATCAGGGAGCAGATGGAGGCAAGAGCTCTGGGACCTCTCTTCTGGCACAACAGCAGCTCTGGTGAGTGAAAGGTGTAATTGCAGTGCCTCCCTACCAGAATCTATTATTCGGCGGGGGGGGGGAAGGGAAATCTACAGGGGACATGAATTCTGTTCTTATGTTTCTTTTGTTAAAAAGTGGGGGGCCATAGTTCCCTGGTTCCTCCCATCCCCCCACTCCCAGTTCCAGTGCCGGTGGATGGAGGTAATCAGATAAGGCATCTAGCAATCCATATGTTCTCCAGGTTCTTGTCGTCTGTCAGGACTTGAACTGCCGCTCCTCAAAAGCCACCTTGATAGCTGGTAGCTCCTTATCCCAAATATCATAATTTTTTTCTGCCAGGAATAGCTTTTGAGAATAAAAGACAGAAGGCTGGAGTAAGCTGTGGGGGCCCTCACGTTGAGATAAAACTGCACTGATAGCAAAATGTGAGGTGCTGACTCACTTGCAAATGGTTTAGTGGGATCTGGGTGATTCAGGGTCACTGCTGAGGTGAATGCCCTCTTCAGTCAGTCAAAGGCCAGCTGAACTTCCATGAACCAGGTGAACTGAGCCTCCTTTGGCAGGAGTGTTATTATGGTTGCTACTTGGCTAGATAATCCTTTAAGGACCAGGACTTAAATTGGATGTTGTCAGGGCAATTTGAAGGAAAGTGTCCTGGCTTCCATCAGTATAGGCACAGGTCTGAAGATCAGCATCAATTCTTCTCTATGTTGGAGAGATGGGGCTAGATCTTGTGACGGGTTGGATCACCGAAACCCCCTTGGGGTTGCCAACTGATGTGCCAAGACTACTTCTGCCCCTGTTTTCCTTGCCAGCTTGGAACTCCAGCACCCTGTCTTGCTGAGCCAGACACGCCAGTCTGCTCAGCACAGACCCAGGGTGTGAACCACATGCCCCAAAAGCTGCAGACTTAACTGAAAGCAACTTATTGAAGTGTTCCTGTCTTTAACACTCAGATGCCCAACTCCCAATGGGGTCCAAACTTGAAATAAATCAGTTTTACCCTGTATAAAGCTTATACAGGGTAAACTCATAAATTGTTCACTCTCTATAGCACGGATAGAGAGATATGCACAGCTGTTTGCCCCTGCCCTGGTATTAATACATACTCTGGGTTAATTAATAAGTAAAAAGTGATTTTATTAAATACAGAAAGTAGGATGTAAGTGGTTCCAAGTAGTAGCAGACAGAACAAAGTGAATTACCAAGCAAAATAAAATAAAACACGCAAGTCTAAGCCTAGCACAGTAATAAAACTGAATACAGATAAAATCTCACCTCAGAGATGTTTCCATAAGATTCTTTCACAGACTGGATGCCTTCCTAGTCTGGACACAATCCTTTCCCCTGGTACAGCCCTTGTTCCAGCTTAGGTGCTAGTTAGGGAATTTCTCATAATGCCCTCCCCCTTGTTCTGTTCCACTCCCTTATATATCTTTTGCATAAGGTGGGAATCCTTTGTCCCTCTGGGTTCCCACCCCTCCTTCTCAATGGAAGAACACCAGGTTAAAGATGGATTCCAGTTCAGGTGACATGATCACATCACTGTAAGACCCCAAGCCTTCATTCCTCCCAGCCTGACTCGCAGTAAGGCCTGCCTGCAAACAGAGCCATCCACAGTCAATTGTCCTGGTTGGTGGGAGCCATCAAGATTCCAAACCACCATTAATGCCCCACACTTTGCATAATTACAATAGGCTCTCAGAGTTATATTTCATATTTTTAGTTTCAGATACAAGAGTGGTACATTTATAGAAATAGGATGACCACACTCAGTAGATTATAAGCTTTGTAATGATACCTTACAAGAGACCTTTTGCATGAAGCATATTTTAGTTACATTATATTCACATTCATCAGCATACTTTCATAAAATCATATAGAGTGCAACATCACAGATCTGATCAACTTTCATGGGTTCGGGTGATGGCAAAGGAGCTGGCACTGGAACCAGCAGTGCTGGCAGGAGGACCATTTTCTTTTCTTGGCAGCATTCAGTAAGGTGGTCATTGTTCGTGACGAGCCAGTCTACTAAGGTGGACAGGATTCCACCCAGGCCGGTTCATCTTTAATATTGGCATTTAGGCTGAGCTGGAAATGATAATGCTGGGTGTCCTTAGTCCACTTAGTGTCTGCTACCAAGCCACAGCACTCCGTTCCATGTGCAGCAACTTGCCGCTGTCCCTGCCACAATGCCTGAAGCATGACTTTGGCTGTCCGCTTACAAATTATGAAAGCAAAGATCAGTATCACAGCTTGAACAAAGTCCTAAAATTGTCCCAGAAGTGGGCTTGATTTTTCCCGAGCAGAGACGACCAAGCCAGGGTCTCCATGGTAAGCAGCCTGATAATCAGTCTCATTTGAGCTTGGTCAGTGGGGTATGACCACAGGCATAGCAGAAATAGGAGCCAATGCTGATTTGAAAACCCACAAAATTTGTCATGATCACCATTGAACTTGCCAGGCAGGGGGACCTTGGGTTTGTGGGGCATGAGCTGAAGCTGTATGGCTTGAGCTTGCAGGACCACAGTCTGTGCCTGCAAGGCCTGTTGAGTTCCCAGTATCTCTGACAGGATCCATGCTGGTTCTATCAGCTCTAGATCCCTTATTGTTGCTTTTTAGGGCTGCTCAAACTGGCAGAGACCAGGATGTGGGCAGTCATACCTAGTGGTTGGTGCAGGACTCTATAGCCAGGAATGGGTCGGATGTCAGGAATTGGAGCCAAAGGTCAGAACTGGAATCAGATCCCAGAGCCAAGGGTCAGACCCAAAGTCAGAAATCGGAGCTGAAGATCTGAGCTGGATTACCTGGCGTGAGGCAGGGCAGGGGCAGGGCCAAGGCAGGAGTGAGACTGGAAGAAATAGGAGCTATCAACTGTAGGCAAATGCTTTCAGCAACAACCCAACTGCTGCTGCTGCTGACTCTTCCCACCAATCAGGCAGCATAGCTAATCAGGCAGCCTACTACAGACCAGCTGTGCTCAGAAGATCACCTGGAGACTGGCTCTGCTGCAGGCCCTGATTCCTTGCAAGAGTGGTGTAAAGTGGCCTCAATGTAACTGGGACCCAGGCCCAATTCCTCATCTAGAATGATAATCCCAGAAATTTGTTATGTAGGAGAAAACAAGACTGGGTTTTATTTAATTAATTAATTTATTTAATGTAAGTAATTTTCAATGTGGCAAAGGGAGCTGGTTTGAAAGCGCTGGAGGCTGTAGGAAGTCCTCTATCTGTACAGCAGGCCCTGCACTACCAATGGCAATGCAAACTTCCTCACACACCGGCCTTCCAAGGCAGGGACCATCTTAAGTGATGAGAGTAGTAGCCTAGGCCCGTTCAGCCCATCGCCATCTGTCAAGCAGTGCCCAGGGCAGTTGCTTTGTGTGAGGTACACACGCACGGTGGGCAATGGGCTGAGACTATTACGTTATTGCACACAGGACCAAGCAGTCATCAGATGGTAGTGATTTTCAGTAACTGCTAACCCAAAGTGGACTTGAACCAGTGATCTAGAAGGCAATAGCCTGTGTCCAATTAACAACCTTCAGAGCCATCCAACTCCCCCCACAACTATGCATTATATGGAAAACTAGCAGTCAAAAAGCTAGCACAGAATCGGCCACTTTTGAATGTTGGTTTTCCATAAACATCAACATCCAGTAATTCTTGCTGGATCTGCTCATTATTGACTTTAAATGTATAATGAGTAGATATTACATTTATTCGTTACAAATGAAAAATTATCTACAGTTCCTCATTTTCTTCTTAGCAGATCCAGTCCTTTACACCAAAATATCATTTTATAGGTATTTAAATTTTCCAGGTAAGGAGAAGAACAACTTGCTTGTACCCCAGAATCATCAATTGATGTCAGTGCTGCTCAGGGAATAGCATGTAACTGTTAATTGCTGCTGCAGAGCCAGCAGATGGTGCATAAGACATTGCATTTAATGGAGTCCCACAAAAAGAGTGGCATCTGTTTGTTTAATTTCTTGGCAATGGAATGGCAGATTTAAAAAACAAACAAATGAAGCTGGACGTTTAGATATGGACTTCCCCCATCAGATTATAAATGTTTTAAGATAAGTAGGTCAAGTGATGGAAAGTACCAATAGGCAAATTTGAGAAGTAAGCCAAACACATTAACACTGGATCTGTAATAGGTTGTTATTTAAACAGACGGTAATGAACCTCCATAAAGAGGATTTTATATAAAGTTGGGACACTACCCCTTCTATCAAGAACACATCTAAAAAGTTTGTGGAAGCCTGAGAGCCTTCCACAAGATTTGTTCATGCTCAGAGAAAGAGAGACACAATCTGGTCTCCCTGTACTAAACATTTCTTTTTATTTTCTATCTTGTGTGGTTTCAGACTCCTCATGATACATTTAAAATGAGCTATACAACATGAGGCCGGAGCTCAAGGCAGCTTTGTTTGGCTATATGACTAACAGCTGGGACCAGCCAATCAGAAGGAAATTGTTCTGGTTCCAATTTTAATTAAAAAAAACCAAACCCTCATTCATGAAGACTCATTACAATAGGAACTGTCATAGCAGGACAAATCAATGGTCCATCTATAGTAGTCCATTATCCTGTCTCTGACAACAGCCAAACTTGGATGTTTTAGAGAAAGATGTAAATATCCTCATGATCTGCTTAATTATGCAATATTGCACCATAGGGGAAGTTTCTTCCTAACCCCAGCTGGTGACTATATGCCCTGAAGCATGAGGATGATAATCCTTATAATTTAATCATAGCTAATCTATGTAGTGCATCCATCCTTATTCATGTCTAATCCTTCTTTTGAAATATGCAACATTGTTTGAACTGGGGAGGAGTTCATATTTTAATGTCTATTTTAAAACAGAATTAGAATACAATTTTGAAATATTAAGAATATTCATTAGTACCTCTTTATAATGGGGCCAAATTCTGAGGGCCTTGTTCTGGGCTAGATGGAACCTTTAGGTTCAACCCTGTATAAGGGGCAGGGAGCTGTGCTGTCCCGAGAGGACAGCTGGGAAGGAATTGTGGTTTATAGGGCACAACTCCTTCACTACTCTGGGAGACAAGCGCTGGAGGACGGGAAGGAATAATTTCCTGCAGCCCCTTTTCAGGATGCAGCATCCTCCCCCCTCAAGTCCAGCCAACTCTACCCTATCAACTTGCTCATGGGGGAGAGAACTGGGCATATAGCCCCTGCTCTTCCCCTAAGGCCTGGAGCCTCAGTCTGGGCAAGGCTATAGCTTGAGGCAGCTATACTCACTCTTACTCCTTTCATCATTTAGCTTGAGGACACATTCTAGCCCTCATTTTTTCATCAGTCCTTACTCAGGCAAACTCCCACTGAAGTTTGAATAAAAGCCAGGAACTCAGGATTTGGCCCAATCTGAATAGCTGTGAACAGCTAATACTAGGTGACCCAGACGCATAACTGATTGACTTCTTCCACTAATTCCTTAAACATCTTTATTTCTTTATACTAATAATACTCTACAATGTGGACATTGCGTTGCACTGTGTCAGCTGATGTGACATGAGAGCCTAAAACACTCATCTACCTGAATGCATATGCCTTTAAAAAATGTTCAGAGGCTTTTGATCACTGATGCTGGTTTTCTGTTTTTTGCATGGACGTGAAGAGGGCTCACTGAGTTCTGTTCCCCTCTCTCCTGATTGCTGGGTCACCTCAGGAAAATTGCTTTACCTCGCTGTGCCTCGATTTCCCCATCTTTAAAAGGGCTACAGTGATACTGCTATTCTTTGTAAAGCACTGTGAAATCTACTAATGAAAAATTCTATGTAAGCCCTATGTATTATGATTATTAGTAAATGTTATGGTACTGTACATTTATTATTTATCAGGGTCCCAGGTTATTCATGTGCACCCCATCATTTATAGAAGCTTCCTTTGAAGGTATTGATCCCGTGTGTTGTTTTCAGATGCTTAAAACTCTTCATGTTGCCCCCTATGTAATGTAGGGCGTTTAAGGTACACTCACCTTTTTGCTCACCATAGTTATTGTATTCTGAACTCCTATATTAGAACTAGATACTCGGTCTTGTGGCTCTGTTTTTGGAATGTATAATGAAGAGTTAAAACTGAATCAACTGGCAAGTTGGAACGTGTGAAGTGGTGGATCAATGCCCACAATCAGCCTATGTAACAAAGTATGAGTGAGGGCAACCGATATATCTTAAAGGTAAGTCTGGATTTATTTTGTTCAAAACAGAAGGAAAATAGTAAAGTCTATGTAGCATGAATACTGCATTTACTAGTGAATGTTGCAGATAGAAGCTTCAAAAGGAATACACAAGTACTTTTTGCCAGTGATGATCTAAGGAACTTACCTGGCCCCCATTCCTGTACCAGTAGAGTGCCTCTCACTCTCTAAAGTATTTATTCTCACAGATCCCCTGTGAGTTAAGTATTTTAAGATCTGGGGACAAATTCTCAGCTGGTGTAAATTGTCATAGAACTTGGGTTATGCACCTTCTAGTGTTTCTCAGTGAAGAAGCTGTATGCTAGATACAGGAGCTTCTTTGGGTTAGGCCAGTGGTTCTCAACCAGGGGTATGGGTTCCTCTGGGGGTACACAGAGATCTTCCTGGAGGTACATCAACTCATCTACAGATTTGCCTAGTTTTACAACAGGCTATATAAAAAGCACTAGCCAAGTCTGTACAAACTAAAATTTCATATAGACAATGACTTGTTTATACTGCTTTGTATACTACACACTGAAATGGAAGTACAATATTTATATTCCAGTTGATTTATTTTATAATGATATGGTAAAAATGAGAAAGTAAGCAATTTTTCAGTAATAGTGTGCTGTGACACTTTTGGAATTTTGTCTGATTTTGTAAACAAGTAGTTTTTAAGTGAGGTGAAACTTGGAGGTATGAAAGACAAATCAGACTCCTGAAAGGGGTACAGTAGTCTGGAAAGGTTGAGAGCCACTGGCTTGGGCCACTGTCTGACTGTTTCTTTTAACTGGCTCTTCCCCAGTTGCAGGGTTTCTCCTTTGTAACAGTTTCAAGGAAGTAAATAACTTATAGATATATATAAAAATTGCAAGAAAGATTAAATTTAGTTTTGAGCCATTCAAAGTTCACTAATACCATGATCTGGAAAAACTCTCCAATGCTTGATAGCCCTTTGGCATCCATCTTTTAAAGTGAGCATCTTCCTATCTTAGTAGCCTGGATGTATCTGGTAGTCAGTGAGAATTTGCACATTATACCAAGGTAATCTGATTTTCCTTTTTCCACGAGAATTGTCTGCTTTCCTGAGGAAGCAAAATGCTGTCACCATAAATCAAGTCAGAAAGAATAAATAATAATAATAATAGATAGGGCTGCTGTTTTGTGTTTCTGTATACCACTTCCAAAGATATTAGATCACAGCTATCCAATTACTGAAAGTTCTTGGGGGAGGTGAATACTTCATTTTATTTTTTGTTGGCCTTTGGAGCTCAAATAAGCTGATTCTCATTGTCTTTTCGTGCCGTTTAAAATTGCTGCATGTTTCATATAATGTTTTTAATTCAGCCAAACATAGATAATGGCATATTATGTCATCTTTGCCTTCCTGATGTAAGATATGTTAAAAAGAATTGTATATTTAGTATTATTAGTTTACTTAAATTGGGTGAGGTTTGTATTACCAGGTATTTGAATTCCTCATGGAGCCACTGGCATAGAAAATTAAAGAGAGTCTTGCTGGATGATTGCTCAAGGAATCACCTCTGATTTAGTCATATTTACATGAAAACCAGATATAGAGCTATAAGCCTCTAAGAAGACTTCTTTAAGACATTGAAGAGAGACTTGTGTTTTACTAAGATGAAGCAGGATGTCAGCTGTGAAAAGAGCAATTTTATGTCCTTAGTCATGGATTGTGACATCCTGAGTCTCTCTGATAGCTATTGCAAGCAGTTCAATGGGCAGACCAATCAGAAGGAGGTAACAAAGGACATCCTTGCTTTGTGTTGCCTTTAAGGAGAAAGTCTCAGAGAGTTGTTCAAATAAGGAGCCTCAGAGAGTCATTCAAATAAAGAATTGCACAGCCTCTACTTTTCTGTCAGTTTAATGAACCTTATTCACACAAGGCAGTCTTGTTATTACCACACTGCACTTTCAAAAAGGAGAAAGTAAGCGCAGAACTGAATGAGTCTAGCAGATCTATTTTCTTTGGGGTTTTAGAGACAATTTCTTTCTTCCTCTCAAATTCTGGTGGAAGCACAGCATTTTCCCATTTTTAGTGACCTACCTGCTTTTAAAATTGAGGCTTCACTTTTTTCTCCCATACTTGTATTCTCATTGCAAACAAACAGATACAGTATTTGCTTCTTAGCTAGGAAATGAAATTCAAGCACAATCCTGAGGCAAATGGTGATTCTAACAGAGCTACCTTCTCTGCTCCTCCCCAGCTGCTTTGCTATAGTGGATTTCATATAACAGCAGCAACTTTGTGAATGAAGTCAATCCAATAGCTGATAAGTTCCAAATGCATATGAGAACTATACAGGCATGTAATGGCTGTAGGCCTTGCTGGAACCCTTGGCATAACTAACAGTATGAGCCAAAGACTGTGAACCAGAGTAGGCCTAGCTGTAGCAAAATAGCAACACACTAGGTATTAGCTAACCAAGTAAGCACATTCCTGACCTGAGAGGACACTACAAGAACACCCAGAGTTCTCCAGTAACTATGCAAATAAATTCCCAAGAGATGGTACAGGAACACACTCATAAGTTAAGAATGGGATGACAGGATAATGGATGAGAATGTTTTGTTCAAATTAGCAGTACATGGTATAAGGGTGGTGGTCCGCCAAGATCTCCCTGGACAGTAACACCTGGAGTGTAATACATAACTTGTTTGTGTCAGTGTACAAAAGGAGCAGTGTTAGAAGGAGCATCTTTCTGCTAGTCTAGGGGATAGCATCCTGGGGTGCTGATTGGCCTGGTGCCTTGTCAAAGGCATACATATGTTAATGTATCTGTAGCTCCTATGGGGCACTAGGACTGTGCTTTGTCGACAATAAACCAGGCCAACCTCTTTCACCACAAAACTGAGCCTGTGGTCTCTCTTTATGAACAACATCAAGGTCTGCTGAATCAACATACTGCATGCTTTGCTAGTGCAGCTAACATTGGAGCTCCAAGAACAGCCGCACTAACAGGATTAACAACTCTGCAGCACTAGCAACACTCTGCAGCACCAACACCACTGCCCTGTTCCATATTTGTCTTTTTAGCTTGTAGTTCCCTCTACAGAGACCAGAAACAGTGTTCACTTGTTAGTTAAAGTGAAATGACTACATATATCAGGTAATGTGCAACTGCTCCCAGGCCTGTAATATGTAGTAGTGTTGCAAAACTGTGTACAATTGCATGATAGCATAATTCAATTTAATGGTGCAAAGTGGAAGGGAACATGTTAAATGTGATAATGTTTATCACAATCATTTATCTAGAGCAAAAGAGAAGCTGCCAATGTATTAAAAATGTAGCCTTCCAATGGTTACTTAGAATTAATATGCCGAATCTTCTCAACAGTTACATGAGCTAAGCCGGGGGTCTCAAACATGCGGCCTGCGGGGTTATTTTCTGTGGCCCACCAAGCTCCCCACACCCCTCAGGAATTATTTCCTGCAGGCAGCCAAGCTCTCTTCCCCACAGCATGCCCCGTCCCCACTCCTCTGCCTACCTCCAGGCACTTCCTGCTGTCAAACAGCTGTTTGGTGGCGCTTAGCACTTTCCAGGAGGGAGTAGGGAGGAGCTGCATGCTCAGGGGAGGAGGAGAAGAAGAGATGGGGCTGGGGCTGGGATTTGGGGAAGGGGTTGGAATAGGGGCAGGGAGGGGGTGGAGTTGGGGTGGGGACTTTTGGGAAAGGGGTTGGAAGAGGCGGGACAGAGATGGGGCCTCATGGAAGGGGTGGAGTGGGGGCAGGGCCGGGGGCAGCAAGAAGAGGTGGTGTCAGTGATGTGGTCCTCGGGCCAATGTACTAGTCCTCATGTGGCCCTCGTGGTGATTAGAGCTTGAGATCCCTGAGCAAAGGTAAAGCTTTAAAAAGGATATCAACCCTTGTGCTTCAGATGTAAGTCTGTCAACCACCAACTGCCTTGGGTTGGAAAAAAAATGCCCTCCTATAGGCAATTACATTCTGGCACTCCAAAACCAGTTCAACACAGTTTGTTGTTTTTCTAGCTTTCCAGTTCTGAAACTTGATGAAGGCATTGAGTTTTCTACCATTGCACCAAGAACCTTCTTGGCTATATACATTTTAAAAGAAAGAGTTAGATAATTAAATATCCCACCATGTAATTTCAAGATAATTTTATCCTATAAAATCCAATGCAGCAAATAATTTAAATTGGTATCCTATTTATGGCTGACAAAACTGCTCACTACCATCTGCTTCACAGTTTTAATAGATGGAGTGTTAGCTGCACGTTGCTTGAAATTCATTGCGACTAGGTTAATTAAATGGCTGTGCTTCCCTCACCGCTCTCTGGTAATAAGATGACAACCTCATTTGAATTTATTAACCCTTGCCATTTTTAGCACTCTTATGAACCATTCACCCGCCTTTGGGCAACAAACTGAAATAAATCATTGTAACTGCCAACATAACCATATCGGCTAACAAAATAGATATTGATTAGCATCTTCTAAAACAAATATGTCAATTCCATCTGATTTTATTTTACAAAGGTCATTGAACTCTTTGGGGGAATTAATAATAGGAGCAAATTATGATGCACTATGTTATTACAGACAACTCCGACCCTAATCTTTGCTACTAAGCAACTTAAATGAAGGTTTTAAAATAGGAAGCTGAACAAATATTTGAAGCCTCCAACTTCATATTTCTGAATATGTGATGGGTTCAAAATACATTAAAAAAACAGGAGCTGATTCCAGAAACAGTCCCCATCGTGTCTGTCCTTTCACTTTTCAAGAACGGCCACAGAATGAAAAACCATTGTCTTCAGTCTCCAAACCTAGTACTTTTTAATCAAGAAAAAATAAGGAGCAGAATTTATGATAGAAAACAGATATCAAATAATCCTCAATAGTGAGTCACACCTTAGTGATCATAAGTATGAGGTTTACTAGGAACTTGAAGTGCAACCCAAACTATTCCAGTAGGTTTGTGCTATTGAGCTAATGATGGGTGGTCTCCACTTCTCAGCAGGATAGCACTACGAAATTAGGTTGGTTTTTTAGAAATCGTTTTTATATAGTCGATTGTGTGTGTCCCCACACAAAATGCTCTAAGTGCATCAAGTGCATTAACTTGGCGGAGTGCTTCCACAGTACCAAGGCTATCGTCGACTTCCAGAGTGTTGCACTGTGGGTAGCTATCTCCGCTGCCAACTGGAATTCTGTGTTGAGATCCCAAAGCCTGATGGGGCAAAAAACATTGTCGCAGGTGGTTCTGGGTACATGTCATCAGGCCTTCCCTCCCTCTGTGAAAGCAATGGCAGACAATCGTTTCGCACCTTTTTTCCTGAGTTACCTGTGCAGATGACATACCACGGCAAGCATGGAGCCCACTCAACTCACTGTCACAGCATGTCTCTTGGGTGCTGGCAGACACGGTACTGCATTGCTACACAGCAGCAGAAACCCATTGCCTTGTGGCAGCAGACAGTGCAATAGGCCTGAAAACCATCCTCATCGTGTCCGAGGTGCTCCTGGCCACCTCGGTAAGGTCAGTCAGTAGCGCCTGGGCAGACATGGGCGCAGAGACTAAATTAGGAGTGACTCAACCAGGTCATTCTCTTTAGTCCTGCAGGCAGACTATTGTACCATTTTATAGTGAGCAAGCAGGAGATGAGGATGGCTAGCAGTCCTATTGCACCATCTTCTGCCGAGCAGCCAGGAGATGTGGATGGCTTGCAGTCCTACTGCACCGTCTGTTGCCAGCCAAAGATGTAGAAGATAGATGGAATGGATCAAAACAAGAAATAGACCAGATTTGTTTTGTATTCATTTGCTCCTCCCTCCCTCCATGAAATCAATGGCCGATAATTGTTTTGGTGAGGTCTGTCAGGGGCACCTTGAAAACTTTAATGGAGATTCAGTCCTGCCTGAAATACCAGAGGGAGGGACAGCTTAGTGGGTTGAGCATTGGCTTGCTAAACCCAGGGTTTTGAGTTCAATCCTTGAGGGGGCCATTCTGTGTAACAGTTGTTTTTGTTTCTCCTTGATGTAAAGCCACCCCCTTTGTTGATTTTAATTCCCTGTAAGCTAACCCTGTAAGCCATCTCATCAGTCGCCCCTCCCTCCATCAGAGCAAGAGCAAACAATTGTTCCACGCCTTTTTTCTGTGCAGATGCCATACCACGGCAAGCATGGAGCCCGCTCAGATCACTTTGGCAATTAAGAGCACATTAAACACCATGCGCATTATCCAGCAGTTTATGCAGCACCAGAACCTGGCAAAGCAAAACCGGGCAAGTAGGCAACGTCAGCGCGGTGATGAGAGTGATGAGGACATGGACACAGACTTCTCTCAAAGCACGGGCCCTGGCAATGTGAGCATCATGGTGCTAATGGGGTAGGTTCATGCAGTGGAACACCAATTCTGGGGCCAGGAAACAAGCGCAGACTGGTAGGACCGCATAGTGTTGTGGGTCTGGGATGATTCCCAGTGGCTGCGAAACTTTCGCATGCGTAAGGGCACTTTCATGGAACTTTGTGACTAGCTTTCCCCTGCCCTGAAGTGCATGAATACCAAGATGAGAGCAGCCCTCACAACTGAAAAGCGAGTGGCAATAGCCCTGTGGAAGCTTGCAATGCCAGACAGCTACCAGTCAGTTGGGAATCAATTTGGAATGGGCAAATCTACTGTGGGGGTTGCTGTGATGCAAGTAGCCAACACAATCAAAGATCTGCTGATATCAAGGGTAGTGACCCTGGGAAACGTGCAGGTCATAGTGGATGGCTTTGCTGCAATGGGATTCCCTAACTGTGGTGGGGCCATAGACGGAATCCATATCCCTATCTTGGCACCGGAGCACCAAGCCGGCGAGTACATAAACCGCAAGGGGTACTTTTCAATAGTGCTGCAAGCACTGGTGGATCACAAGGGACGTTTCACCAACATCAACGTGGATGGCTGGGAAAGGTACATGACGCTCGCATCTTCAGGAACTCTGGTCTGTTTCAAAAGCTGCAGGAAGGGACTTTATTCCCAGACCAGAAATAACCGTTGGGGATGTTGAAATGCCTAAAGTTATCCTTGGGGACCCAGCCTACCCTTAATGCCATGGCTTATGAAACCGTACACAGGCAGCCTGGACAGTAGTCAGGAGCTGTTCAACTACAGGCTGAGCAAGTGCAGAATGGTGGTAGAATGTGCATTTGGATGTTTAAAAGCACGCTGGTGCAGTTTACGCACTAAGTTAGACCTCAGCAAAATGAATATTCCCACTGTTATTACTGCTTGCTGTGCGCTCCACAATATCTGAGAGAGTAAGGGGGAGACGTTTATGGTGGGATGGGAGGTGGAGGCAAATTGCCTGGCTGCTACTTACGCGCAACCAGATAGCAGGGCGGTTAGAAGAGCACAGAAGGGCATGGTGCGCATCAGAGAAGCTTTTAAAACCAGTTTTATGACTAGCCAGGCTACAGTGTGAAAGTTCTGTTTGTTTCTCCTTGATGAAACCCCTTGCCCCTTGGTTCACTCTACTTTCCTGTAAGCTAACCACCCTCCCTTCCTCCCTTTGATCACGCTTGCAGAGGCAATAAAGTCATTGTTGCATCACATTCATGCATTCTTTATTAATTCATCACACAAATAGGGGGATAACTGCCAAGGTAGCCCAGGAGGGGTGGTGGAGGAGAGAAGCACCAGGAGGAGTGGTGGAGGAGGGAAGGACAAGACCACACCCCACTTTAAAACTTATTGAATGTGAGCCTTCTGTTGCTTGGGCAATCCTCTGGGGTGGAGTGGCTGGGTGGCCAGAGGCCCCCCGACCACGTTCTTGGGTGTCTGGGTGAGGAGGTTATGGAAGTTGGGGAGGAGGGCGGTTGGTTACACAGGGTCTGTAGCGGTGGTCTGTGCTCCAGCTGCCTTTCCTGCAGCTCAACCATATGCTGTAGCATATTAGTTTGATCCACCAGCAGCCTCAGCATTGAATCCTCAAAGCAATCTCATCACACTGCTGCCACCTTTCAGCTTCAGCCCTCTCCTCAGCCCGCCCCCTCTCCTCCCGGTCATTTTGTGCTTTCTTGCACTCTGACATTGTCTGCCTCCACGCAGTCACCTGTGCTTTGTCAGTGTGGGAGGACAGCATGAGCTCAGAGAACATTTCATCGCGAATGCGTTTTTCTAGCCTTCTAATCTTCACTAGCCTCTGGGAAAGAGAAGATCCTGTGACCCTTGAAACCCATGCAGCTGGTGGAGGAAAAAAAAGTGGTATTTAAAAAGACACATTTTATAGAACAATGCGAACACTCTTTCATGGTAAACCCTGCTGTTAACATTACATACATAGCACATGTGCTTCGTTCCAAGGTCGCATTTTGCATCCCCCCACCATGTAGCTAGTCCCTGCCTCCTCTCCGTGGTTAACAGTGGGGAATGTTTCTGTTCAGCCACAGGCAAACAGCCCAGCAGGAACGGGCACCTCTGAATGTCCCCTTAAGAAAAGCACCCTATTTCAACTTGGTGATCATGAATGATATCACTTTCCTGAGGATAACGCAGAGAGATAAAGAACAGATATTGTTTGAATGCCAGCAACCATACACTGCAATGCTGTGTTCTACAATGATTCCCGAGTACGTGCTACTGGCCTGGAGTGGTAAAGTGTCCTACCATGGTGGACGGAATAAGGCTGCCCTCCCCAGAAACCTTTTCCAAGGCTTTGGGAGTACATCCAGGAGAGCCACAAATGTCAGGGCAAATTAATCATTAAACATGCTTGCTTTTAAACCATGTATTCTATTTTAAAAAAGGTACGCTCACCAGAGGTCCCTTCTCCACCTGGCGGGTCCTGGAGGCAGCCTTGGGTGGGTTTGGGGGGTACTGGCTCCAGCTCCAGGGTGAGAAACAGTTCGTGGCTGTCAGGAAAACCGGTTTCTCCGCTTGCTTGCTGTGAGCCATCTACAACTTCATCATCATCATCATCATCATCCCCAAAACTTGCTTCCTTGTTGCCTCCATCTCCATTGAAGGAGTCAAACAACACAGCTGGGGTAGTGGAGGCTGAACCCCCTAAAATGGCATGCAGCTCATCATAGAAGCGGCATGTTTGGGGCTCTGACCCAGAGCAGCCATTTGCCTCTCTGGTTTTCTGGTAGACTTGCCTCAGTTCCTTAAGTTTCACGTGGCACTGCTTTGGGTCCCTGTTATGGCCTCTGTCCTTCATGCCCTGGGTGATTTTGACAAATGTTTTGGCATCTTGAAAACTGGAACGTAGTTCTGATAGCACGGATTCCTCTCCCCATACAACGATCAGATCCTGTACCTCCTGTTTGGTCCATGCTGGAGCTCTTTTGTATTCTGGGACTCCATCATGGTCACCTCTACTGATGAGCTCTGCACTCACCTGCAGCTTGCCATGCTGGCCAAACAGGAAATTGAAATTCAAAAGTTCGCAGGCATTTTCCTATCTACCTGGCCAGTGCATCTGAGTTGAGAGTGCTGTCCAGAGCAGTCACAATGGAGCACTCTGGGATAGCTCCCAGAGGCCAATACCATCTAATTGTGTCCACAGTCCACCGACCCGGCAAGGCTGATTTCAGCGCTAATCCCCTTGTTGGGGGTGGAGTAAGGAAATTGATTTTAAGAGCACTTTAAGTCAAAAAACAAAGGTCTTCATCTTATGGACAGGTGCAGGGTTAAATCAATTTAATGCTGCTAAATTTGACCTCAACTCCTAGTGTAGACCAGGGCTTCTGACATAGAGCTATAGAGTTAGGGTTTGTAGTTCAATCTGTTCTCTAGCTCACTAGGCCACCAGAAGTTAAGTGAGGGATGCTGCATCCCTCAGCAGCAGCTCTTTCTGGCAAGTTAAGGAAAACACTGCCAGGATCCAAAAGAAGATGGAAAAAACCTACTGCTGTCCTTTGTGCTCTATCATTTACTGCACATTTATTTCTACTAATTGGCAAGTATTAAAGGAAAACAAAATTCATGGTTTCATTGACATTGTGAACAAACAGCATAACTGGGCACTCGATTTAGTCACAAAAGTTGACAGGCACATAATGAATAGATGTTACTAAGATTTTTGTTTTCAGCCATTTTATTTAAACACATAAGTCCACCATTAGTTTTCACTACACACTGAAGTCAGATTGTCTTTTGTATATAGGAAAGTGCTCTTTCCTGTATGAAAATATTCTTTATTGCTGTAGGCCAGAAGTCCATAATCTCTTTGAATTCATGGGTCACATCAGTGCACTGCTTGTTTTTTTGGTTATGGGCAAAGCATCAATCAGAGATGTACTCTTCATATTGCATGTCGCATACAAGGTGGGTGTAGGAAATACAGGGAAATGGACCATCCTTTCATCAGTGGTTAAAGTAGATCCAAGCTGGGGGGAGCACTCATCAGTTTTGGTGGCCCTTATAACAGGTCTGAGTGCCACGAGGTGAGGTGTCATCATGTCACCCTGTGCTGATGGGATACAGCATGGAGGAGATAGGACAAGAAAATAAATGGATCTGAAATGAATTCCTTTCCTCAAGCAGTCACACGCAGAGAGGAAGCAGAAGTGCATGCAATGGGTCAGATCCTCATCTGGCATAAAGTGGTGTAACACCACTGAAGTTACTGGAGCTGCATCAATTTACACCAGCTGTGGCTCTGCCCCAGCAGGTGAAGCTGTGTAGGGAATATCCTTTATATTCTCCCCCACTTCTTTTCTATAAACACCCTCATTTGGAGTTCACCTGGATGGAGGACCTGAGCTGATGTAAAAACAACAACTAGCCATATCTGCCTTCCCTTCTGGGATCCTGGCCTGGAATTTTTTGAAATACAATATTCATTTTTCTTCCATTTTTAGATTTTAAGACATTTCACGAGAGATTTTAGGCACATACACACAAGAAGTAATCTTGTGTGTCTAACTGTAACTTTCAGAGTAGCAGCCATGTTAGTCTGTATCCGTAAAAAGAAAAGGAGTACTTGTGGCACCTTGGAGACTAACAAATTTATTAGATCATAAGCTTTCATGAGCTACAGCTCACTTCATCAGATGCTTATGCTCTAATAAATTTGTTAGTCTCTAAGGTGCCACAAGTACTCCTTTTCTTTTAACTGTAACTTGCCACTGACAAGTTATGTTCTTTTCAAAAAGTATCCATAATCATGCATCAAAGTCACTAGGCTCACTTATTCACTTATCAGACACACACATTAAAAACATTCCAAATGCTAGTACTAAAGCTATACAATAAAAATCACAAAAGTTCTTCCAAGCCTTTTCCTTCTACAATCATATCCACTGATTAGTTGTTATAGCCCTGGCTGACTCTGATTTAGTTGGGGATTGGCCCTGCTTTGAGCAGGGGGGTTGGACTAGATGACTTCCTGAGGTCCCTTCCAACTCTGATATTCGAGGATTCTATGACTCTCCCTTTGCAGATGGTCACTAGGCTTCTGTGTTGGACCTGTGTATCTGCTCATCCCACTGGATCTGAGCAGTGTCCACTCCAGAAACTGTCTCTAAGGCTACGTCTACCCAATGAGCTAGGAGTGTGATTTCCTGGCTCACGTACACATACTCACAGTACCTTGATGAGAGTCAGTGCAAGTATAAATACAGTAGGATGGGAATGGGAACTTGGGAATGGAGGTTGTCCATAACTCTGAAATGGTCTGTAACTCTGAACAAGATGTTATGGACTTCAGCTACTGGGGCATTGGGGCTGCAGCCATTGGGGATAGGGGGCAGGGAAAGGGTCAGGGCTTTTGACCGTAGGGGCTGCCAGGGATCCAAGCAGGGAACTCAGGGCTTCTGCCTCCTGGGAGCACCAGGGTTCAAGGCTTTAGACTGGGGGAAGCGCTGGGACTTGGGGCTTCAGCTCTGCAGCTCCATTCCCAGCTTCTGCTGCATGAGGGGGTGCCGGGGATCAGGGCTCAGCCCCCCAGCTGAACCTGTGAGCCCCAGGGCTAAAGCCCCGAGGCAGTACGGTATTGGCAGTATGGTATTTGCTAGCTTTTTCTTTTTTTTCCTCCACTGCTGCCTGATTGATGACTTTCAGTTTCACCGAGTTTCTGGTTAGTCCATAACTCTGGTGTTTGTATCTTTGAGGTTCTACTGTAGGTTAGCCGTGGTAGCATGGGGAGCAGCAGCCTGGGAGGTACAGCTTAGCTGCGCCAAGTACGTACCCATCAGTTTCAGGAGTGTTTGCACTTGGTATGGCTACTCCATGCCACGGCTGCCTACGGTATTGCGGCTACACTACACTGCACTGTTTACACTCACATGAGCTCTCATCAAGCTACCATGAGTACGTGTATGCAAGCAGGGGAATTACACCCTGTGATGGGTTATACAGACCCCACACTGGGCCTAGCTAGCCCCACCCCTCCAGACCTGCTGAACACGCTCTGGCTGGAGGAGTGGATTAAAGGAGAGCTCAGAAGCTCAGACAAAGGTTGGTGGACAGGAGAGAGAAATCCTTCTCCAGGAAGCCAGACAGAAAGCTGAGCCTGAGAGGGGACCAAAGAGCAGGTAAGGTCTACAGGCAGAGCCTGGTCTAGCCCCCATCCCTTTGAGAACTACTGGTCTTGCAGGTCCCGCTTCTTTGGACTTATTTTTGGGGTGAGCAGCTGACTGTTTGGACTATAGGAGCCACAACACAAACTGAAGGGAACTATTGGTAGGAAGTAGCCCAGGGAAGCAAATGTAGACTTGCTCAAGGAGGACCTGCCAATGTTGCTTCCCAGAGTCCTGGGCTGGGACCCAATGGAGAGGAAGAGCCCAGATACCGGTGGAAAGCTGAAGATTCACAGCTTAAGGTCAGGAGCAGGCACCTCTACTGCCCTAACAGAGAAACTAGGGGCTGGAAATCAGGTATGCTAATCACTAGGCTGCCCAGCCATCGGAGCCCCCATCATACACCCCTAGCTCAAAGTGTGGACATAGTCTAATTCTGTCCTCTGTGGCACATTCCCCGGGTGTAGATTCCCCATCTGGTACCCAATCTTGGGATGCGGAGCCCTAGAGCCCAGCTGTCATAGTCCAATGTTAAACACCCCCACACCCAATAGCTTAGTACACTCTCCCTAGAATGCCACCCATGAGGCACTGGGTGTACAGTTTAACACTTCAGGGATCATGTCAGTTAAAGCAAGGAACACACTGTCTTTGCAAATGAATCTCTGAACCACACACGCTTTAATCTTAGGAAGCACAAGAGAAGTACAAATCTGTGGAAAAAGAACACACATTGCATGCAAACCCCTCCCTCCTGTGTCAACACCCCTCTTGATTCTCTTTTGGGTTGTGATCAATATCCTTTGTGGGGTTGAGGATTCCAGGTTCCTCCTGCTCACCTCTCCTCCAGCTCAGTTTTCTCATTCTAATGATCATGTACCCCCCTTTGCAAAAGTGTCTTTTTTTTCCCCAAGAGCTGGCTTCTTCTCTCCTGCTGAGGTTTTTCCATTCTCCTATCCCTTCCCTCACCATGGTTGTTAAAGCAGATAAGATTCATTAGTAAGTCAATATTCTTTGGACAGTAAGCACCATCCTGCGAGGGGAGGGCTATTGAATTGTTCATGGCCCTTGATGGTCCTGTTTCAGATCCTCAGACATAGTCTGTCTTCTCATTTTAATTCATACGGTAAGAAATAGAGTTCAAAAAAATTAAATGGAATTCATAAGTTCAGATATATTCCCCAAACCATCACTGTAGTTGAGACCCCAACAGTTATCACATTTTATCCTCTGTAGATACGTTTTCCAAACACCCATCCCTACCTACCATTCCAGCATAACCAAACACCCAGTCTAATAACAAAATCAAATAAACTCAAATCTATATGGTCTAGCCTCTGTTGAGTACAAAGATCACTAAATTATCTTATTTTCTCTGTTGAGAGTCAGACTCAAACATCCATTGACACAAACAGATATATATCCTAAACCATCCTCTAGACAAATAAAGGCTGGAGACTACACAGTACATCATGCTCCAAAACAAATTACACTGTGAGCTGACCTATTGCACACCAAGGATAAATGACAAAAATTTGGAATGCAATTGTGATAGTTGCCACCGATGTGATTTTACATCATGAATGTTACTAAGTATGACAGGACGCAGAAGGAAAGTTAAACTTGTTTGTGGAACCTTGTTACTGGGTTTTCAGACTTGCAAATATTTCTTTTTTTGATGATGTTATCTTTACCTTTGAATGTCCTACCTTTCAAACTATTTTAAAACAATAAACTGCAACATTAATTGCATTTTTTCCCTTAGGCAACTGATCTCTATTTATGACTCTAGCTCAATCAAGTTTTTTTGTATAGGATTTATCTAGAGAGGCAAAGTTAGCTGCAAGTATTATTACAGCGCAGGGAGAACTGTCTTGAACTCCACTTACAGAGACAATACTATCCTACAGGGCAATAACACTTTTAGGAAGTATTGTTCATATTGTTGATATATTGAGGCATTTGGACCTAGTATAAACTACTGCAGTTCCTGGCTGCATTCAAATCATGTGAGCTTTCCTACAATCCTTCCATAGTAGTGCTCAAAATGTTGGCTTTAGAGTATTGCGTTCTATTGTAAAACAAGTAGTTACGCAGATAAAGCTAGGTTAGCATGATGCTAACAACATAGGGTGAAAAATCAACCATCAGCACAAGGTCCATGCAGTACTTAAGTCCCAATTAAGCCATGTTTTGAGCGTTTATGTAGGAATCAATTGGCCTATAAGCTTTGTGTGCATCCTCTGCAAACAGGTGAGCTTTATTTATGGTGGCAACTTTTCACACAATTCTGATATACAGAGTGAATATCACCTTTGATTAATATACAAATGTATTTTGGTGGTTATAGAAGATAACTCACATATTCCATTATCTAGTATGGCTGTCTGTCATATCTGACAATGTCACAGCATCTCGTATGTTCTCTTGTGGCTGTATAGTCTAGTCTATGAGCAGCAAGGTCATGAACAGATGTTACCTAGGAATCTGTAGGTTCTGACTGAAGACTTGGCATGATGTTTGGCCCTTTTCTATCAGTTTTTTGCATCTGCCTTTATCAAAGTGTTTACAACCTTTAGTGATATTTCCTCTCCATTCAGGTCTGTCCTTGGCTGTGTCTTTGAAGTTACCAACATTTATGTCATGAGGTGTGATTCTGTTACGGGTGGCTTTGCAGCATTTACATTGAGCACCCTTTTTGCACTTTCCAAGTTTCAGCTCACCATCGAAGACTTTTTTCAGGAGTCTGTCACAACCCATTCTGTTACCATGATCTGCCCATCTATGCTGAGCTTTGATAATCATTGCCTGGATACTAGTTGATTTTACCCTTTCAAGGTTGTTAATATTTGACACTGTCTTTCCAGCATACCTTCAGAATAGATTGAAGTCAGCGTTTGTGAAATTTTTCATTGATGCGTTTATGGTAATTGTTTGTTTTTCATACCTATATAAAAAAGGGATGCTATCACTGCTGCATTGTATATCATTAGTTTTGACAGTTTGATGGTATGCTGGTTGAGTATCCTAAATCTTCTGAAACCCTCTCTGTCTTTTGTATTATGTTTGATATTTCTTGATCCAGGGAACCCTCACTTGAGATGGTATTACCACGGTACGTAAAGTGACTGACATTCTTTAGTTTTGTACTGTTGATGGTCCAAGTGGTAGTGGTTGATGGGGCTGGTTGGAAGAAAACTTCAGTTTTTTTCTAGGTTGATGGCAACTCTAAACTGTTTAAATTACTTTTGCGATCCTGACAAGGATAAGCTGTAGATCACTTGCACTATGACTGAACAATAAAGCACAGTCATCTGCTAAAAGGTCTTCACATACGAGTTCCTCAACAAACTTTTGTCTTTGCGGCGAGTCTTTAGAGATTGAAGAGTTTTTCATCAGTTCTGTACCTTATGTAAATGTTCTTTTGAAGGTTATCAGTTGTGTAATTCAGAACATCTATGAAGAAGAGACCACAGACCAGTGCCTGCATGCAGCCTTGTGTCACTTGCCATTAAATAAAGGGAATAGGTTAGAGAGGCCACTATTGGATGAGTCATCAGTACTTAATGAGTCATGTCTTCATAGAAGTGATATCTGATGTTCACAAATTTGGTGGGCCAGCCAAACTTTTCTAAAATTCTCCAGAGGTCATTTCTGCTCACAGTGTCAAACGAGTTCTTTAGATCAACTAAGACAGGTTACAGTTCCATGTTTTGTTCAATCTGTCTCAAAATGAAAATCATGCCTGTGGTGCTCCAACCGGATCTAAATCCGCACTGGGTCTCTGGTAGACGCTTCTCTGATGTATTTTTCTCAATAGGCTTGTCAAAACTGTAAGTGAGGATTTTACCATCTACAAATAGCAGGGAGATACCCCAGTAGTTGCCACAGTCGGGTTTATTGCCTTTATTTTTGAAAAGCGTAACTACGATTGGATCTTTGAAATCCTGAGGAATTCTCAGGATCCCAATTGTCCTTAATTTCATATAGATAGTTGAGTTTTGGGGCCTTTAAATTTAAAGATGTCAGGTGGTATACTGTGTTTGTGTGGTGATTTACGAGGCTTCATTTGTTGGACAACTTTTTGCACTTCCTCAATGATAAGTAACTGGGCAATTTTCTTCATATATGGAATGATGTATTTGTTTCTTTAGCACTTATGGGTTAACAGTCGAGGGATGGTTCAGTAGCTCTTTCAGATATGCCTCTCCTGTCCTTGATTAAGGTAATGCCATCTGAACACTTCCATGGAACTGGTCCTGATTATAATGGGCCATAAATGGCCTTTAGGGAGTCATAAAACTCTGTTGTTAGTATTGGTATAATGCTGTACTACTTCTGCTTTCTTTTCCCTACCAGTTATCATATAGAATATGAAGGCATATTTGAGCCTTGCTTGCTGGTACTTGAATGTGTCTCTCTCTGATGTTGCTTGATTCTCATTTTGCCAGGACAAACACATTTTTCTTTTCCTTGAAGATCTTTTTGATTTCATCAACATTTCCATCAAACCCATCTTGGTATCATTGTTACTTTTTGACTAGAGTTTCTTCTGAGGCTTGAAGGATGCCCGATTTGAATATATTCCACTTTTTGAGTGTTATTGGCTGATGATGTAATGTTTTAAAATTTTTCCTTTATGTTTCCCCTCAGTTTTTCTTGATGAAATGGATGTTTCAACTTTGCTATGTTCTATTTCTGTTTAATCTGTTCAGCATTGTTTCGCTGAGGGGGCATGTAAAATGAAAAACAGCTCTGGTCATCTTGCGGTTGGGTCCAACAGTTTGCTCCTCACAGTGCTCTGGTGATCTTGATGTCCCATTGCTGTATAACGTCATGGATAATCAAGTGCCAGTGCTTTAAATTCAGACTCATCTGCAAAGTTTTATATTTGACGGCTTCCATGAAAATGGTGTTCATAATGACGAGTTCATGCTCAGCACACTTACTGAATAGAAAGAGACCACTGCCATTCATTTTTCTCCATTAATCTTGCACAACTTTCCAAGCCACCATAACACAAATACTAATATCTATACACATTTTCAAAGTTGCATGTTAGTACCTAAGGTCCTATATCCTCACAATCACATAGCTAGTGCATGGGTTTATATGTCTACCAGTGTATGTGTGGGCTATTCTGGCATCTCTTGTTGGTAAAAAAATTAACCCCCCCCCCAATTCTTAGGCCAGCCAATGCTGTGTGATACATTCATATCTAGGCAAACACTATTGTACATCTCCCAACATTTTTGGCAGTTTCCAGGATGAAATAATACAGCCCTGAAGATCAAATAATTCAGTCCAGTGTGAATGAAAAGTGCTGCAGGAGAAAGTCTAATGCTCTGTACTCTAAAAACATAGAACTGTGCATATACACCTTTCACTGGGAACAAGGATCATTAAAATAGCTAGACTGGCTTTTGGGTTATTGCCTGATGTAGTTAAGGGGTAAGCAACACAAGCAGTAAGGTCTGTCTTGCCAAGTCCTTAACTTTTTTCTCACTTCTGCCAATAAAAACTTCACAACTGTTGTTTCTAGTTCTTCCCTATGCCAGAATGATTTTACAACAGGGGTTAAATTTAAACAGAGTGGTGAATGAAATCTTTCCTTAGCATATTCTCAGACAAAAAGCTGTGTTAATATAGGGTTAAGGTTGAGAGTATCTATCAATAATTGAAGGGCAAAAAAACCTAACAAAACTATAAAGAATGCTGTAATTACCAGAAGGCCAAGCATTAAAAAAAAGCAAAAACAAAACAAAAAAAAACACACAGGACATTCAGAGCTAAGGTTACTAAAAACCCAAACATTCAGGGGAGAAATGCAGCGTTAGAGCATCCAAACAGCATTTACTATGTCCTGCAGTGATGTCATAAGGGGAAAGAGAAATATGAAAAAAAAAAAACAGTCTTCAAAAGTTAATTTCACCTAATTTAGGATCACTAGTATTAAAATACCTTAATCATAATATGGTTTTTGGATGGCATCACATATTTAGGCACAATATCCCTATAATGTTTTTACCCTTAAATTACTGATCTTTACGTTCAACTTTATTCCATCTTTAACATAGTTTTTGTCTGGGAATTTCCTTAAAGTTTAAATATCCTGAAATCGAAAAAAATTACTACACGACCATTAAAGTAAAAATACCCAAAGAGAATCTTACTGTGTGATATTCTTAATGATTTGAAAACATTTATCAGCTATGAATCTTTTTTTTTTTTAATTTCCACTTTTAAGGACAGATACATCAGAGTAGAACAAACCAGATTGGTGTCCTCGCCAATTAAACCAGGCCTTCAGTTACTTTTTGTCACCAGGGCAGCACAAAGCAACCAGAGTACTGGTGAATGTGGACTTCATTTATAATTGATTTATTGGTTTAAAAGGCTGCATTAGTGACTTTGTGAAGAGTGAGCAGGGAGAGCCCCAAATCCTATCGTCTCTGCTTTAAGGGTTTCACCTGTATTACTGCCTCAGTTGTGCTGCCTCAATGCACCATGGAGACAAGGAGCAGAACTATAGGGAGCCTTTCAAGCCCGGATGACCAAACTACTATGCAGACACGGAATCTTTAAGAGCAGTGACAACTGGGCCAAGTAAGCAACCAATAAGAACTCTTGACATGTGCCCGGTCACTCAGACCACCGAGTCAGTCACCATAAATTCTTGCATGTAAATTAGCTAATAAGGAAGAGTGGCGATTGGATGAGTTACTTGTGACTTGGATGAGTTATTGTTACATTGTGAAATGCTCAGGAAGCTTAGAGAGCCTACAAAACCAGAAAATGCTATAATAATGGGGAATTTCAGTTATTCCCAAATTGACTGGATACATGTCACCTCAGGACGGGCTGAAGAGATAACATTTCTAGACACCATTAATGACTGCTTTTGAGCAGCTAGTGCTGGAACTCAGAAGGGGAGAGGCAATTCTTAAATTTAATCCTTAGTGGAGCACAGGATCTGGTTCAAGAATATAGCTGAACCACTGAGCAAAAGTAACAATAATGTAATTAAATTTAACATCCTTGTAGGGGAAAAATATCAGAGTGACCTAATACAGTAGCATTTGACTTCAAAAAGGGAAACTACACAAAAATGAGGATTCTATTTCAGGGGTGGGCAAACTTTCTGGCCTGAGGGCCACATCGGGGAATAGAAATTGTATGGTGGGCTGTGAATGCTCACAAAATTGGGGTTGGGGTGCGGGAGGGGGTGCAGGCTCTGGGGTGGGACTGGGGATAAGGAATTTGGGGTGTAGGAGGGTGCTTTGGGCTGGGACCGAAGGGTTTGGAGGGCAGGAGGGGGCTCAGGGCTGGGGAAGGGGTGCAGGTTCTGGGGTGAGGCTGGGGATGAGAGGTTTGGGGTACAGGAAGGTGCTCTGGGCTGGGATCAAGGGGTTTGGAGAGCAGGAGGGGGATCAGGGCTGGGGCAGAAATTGGGGCACGGGGATAGGCTCGGGGGGCAGGCTCCAAGTGGCGCTTACCTCACGTGGCTCCTGGAAGTAGTGGCATGTCCCTTCTCTGGCTCCTACGCACAGGCGCAGCCAGGAGGCTTTACATGCTGAGTCATCCACAGGCACCACCCCTGCAGCTCCCATTGGTGCAGCCCCCGACCCAGCGCCCCGGCCAGAGCGGGGCCAAGCCACATGGTGTAGCCCCTGACCCAGAGCCTCGGCCGGAGCGGGGCTGAGCTGCATGGTGCAGCCCCTGACCCAGCGCCCCAGCCAGAGTGGGGCCGAGCCCAGACCCTGCTCCCCAGTGGGAGCTCGCGGATGGCTTAAAACAGCCCATGGGCTGTAGTTTGCCCACTCCTGGTCTAGTTAAATGGAAATTAAAAGGAACAGTCACATAAGTGAAGTGCCTGCAAGTTGCATGGAAAATATTTAAACACCATAATAGAAGGCTCAAACTATAAGTAATTTAAAAAAACAGTAAGAGGACCAAACTGCTCTCCCCAAAAGCATGCCACCATGGTTAAGCAACAGAATAAAAGTGGCAGCGAAAGACAAAGACACCCTTTAAAATTGGAAATCAAATCGTAGTGAGGATAATCTTTCGCAGGTCAAGTATAAAAGTACAATAAAGCAGGTCAAGAAAGAATTTGAAGAGAAACTAGCAAAAGACAAAAACTAACAGCAATTTTTTAAAAGTATATCAGAAGCAGGAAGCCTGCCAAACAACCGATGGGGCCACTGGAGGATTGAGGTGCTCCAAGAGCATTCAGCGAAGACAAGGCCATTGCAGAGAAGCTAAATGAATTCTTTGCATTGATCTTCACTACAGAGAATGTGAGAGGGAAATTACTACACCTGAGCCATTTTTTTTGGGTGACTGAGGAACTGTCCCTGGTTAAGATGTCAGTAGAGGAGGTTTTGGAACAAATTGATAAATTAAATATTAATAAGTCACCAGGACCAGATGTTTTCCCCCAAGCCCTCTGAAGGAACTCAAATAAGAAATTGCTGAACTGTGATATGTAACCTACAGCTTAAGCCAGACTCTGTACCAAATGACTGGCAGATAACTGAGGTGATGCTGATTTTTAAAAAAGTCTTCAGAGGCAATCGTAGCAATTATAGGTCAGTAAGCCTCATTTTAGTACCATGCAATTTGGTTGAAGCTATAGTAAAGAACAGAATTGTCAGACACAGATGAATATGATATGTTGGGGGAAGAGTCAACATGGCTTTTATAAAGAGAAATCATGCCTCACTAACCTATTAGAATTCTTTGAGGGGGATCAACAAACATGTGAATAAGGCTGAGCAAGTGCATATAGAGTACTTGGACTTTCAGAGAGCCTGGTTCAACATCCCTCTCCAAAAGGCTCTTAAAGTAAGGAGACATGGGATAAGAGGGAAGGTGTTCTCATGGATTTGTAATTGGTTAAAAGACAAGAAACAAAGGGTAGGAATAAGTAGTCAGTTTTCATAATGGAGAGAAGTAAATAGGAGTGCCCCCCAGAAATCTGTACTGGGACCAATTCTGTTCAACATATCTATAAATGATCTGGAAAAAGGGGCAACAATGAGGTGGAAAAGTTTGCAGAAGATACAAAATAACTATTTTGAGTTAGCTCCAAAGCAGATTGCAAAGAGTTACAAAGGAATCTCACAAAACTGGGTGATTGGGCAACAAAATGGCAGATGAAACTCAATGTTGATAAATTCAACATAATTCACATTGGAAAACATAATCCCAACCATACATATTAATTGATGGGGTCAAATTAGCTATGATCATTCAAGAAAGATCTTGGAGTCATTGTGGATACTTCCCTAAAAAAAATCCTATCAGAGAGAAGCAACAGTCAAAGCTAACATGTTAGGAACCATTAGAAAAAGGATAGATAAAACAGAAAATATCAATGCCACTATATAAATCTATGGCATGCCTACACCTTGAATATGGTGTGCAGTTCTGGTTCTCCATCTCAAAAATGATGAGTTAGAATTGGAAAAAATGCAGAGAAGGGCAACAACAATTATTAGAGGTGTGGAAGAGCTTCCATATGGAGGAAAATTAAAAAGACTAGGACTGTTCAGCTTGGAAAACAGATGACTAAGGCAGGATACGATAGAGGTTTATGAAATCATGAGCAGGGAGGAGAAAGTGAATAGGGAAATGTCATTTAGCCCTTCACATAACATAAGAAGCAGGGGCCACCCAATGAAATGAATTAGCAGCAAGTTTAAAACAAACATAAGGAAGTACTTTTTCCACACAATGCATAGTCAACCTGTAAAACTTGTTGCCAGGGGATGTTGTGAAAGCCAAAAATATAACTGGGTTAAAAAAAGAATTGGATAAATTCATGGAGGATAGGTCCATAATTGGCTATTAGTCAAGATGATCCAGGGCACCACCCCAAAACTCTGGGTGTCCCTAATTCACAGATTTACTTGTAAATTCTCAGAAAATTCATTCTGTACTCAATAAATGCTAGACGTTTGGGAAGGATACACTGTATTTGTCACTCAAAGGTTGAATTCATGCTTTGAGTGAAAACCAGATCTCAACCGTAACTATGGAATTGCAACCAGCACCTCAATAATACAAAGGGAGTAATACTGTATACAACTGACTATTACACAACTGGAGAAAGATGAACACAGCACTGAGCTAGTTTTTTTTTTTACATGTATAGCATTACAACACAACAAGTAGTAAGATCTGTGGATTTATGGCAACAATTAAGTGCTAACAGAACAAATGATGGCTTTCTTTAAGAACCTACTGCGGACAACAGAAACCAAGTGAAAATAATTATGGCAATGGTAGTCTATTCTTCCTATGGAAAATACATCCTTTACTCATATGGACACAACAAAAACTAGAAATAGGAAGCAAGATAACTGCCATTCATCTCCTCTGTTTATGGCATTCCCTTTATCAATGAGTTAAGATGCTGGGATGGATTTGGAGCTACTCTGTAAATAAGTAATGAATACTATACACTGATCTGATTTTTGGTATGTTTACTGTATTGATATATTGGTTTAGTTTGATAGGGTATTGTGAGAAAAAGCATGCAGGGAAAGGAAGAATGGATCCTGATAAACCACTTCTCAGCAAACGCTTGAGAATTATTGAGAGACAATGCCTGGATAGTAAAAGACTCAAACACAAAAGATCAGAAGAACTGTAGTGGTGTTTAAAAAGGCGTCTTTTAAGTCTTTAGCCAAGATGAAGTGTGTAGACTGCTGTTTTAAAATCTTCTTTTGCTAAATACTTTGCTCATATTAAACAAAAGTATTTTTAAGAAGGATGTTTTGTCACTGATTTCCACTGGTCACAGACTCTCAGAAGAACTGCAGATAGCTGAACTCAGTTGGACCTGCTGGACAGGCATGGTTGTTACACAGGGTACTGTAGCCCAGTACCTTGTCTAAGAGCGGAAGAATTACAGAATTCCACCTCAAGATGTAAAAAGGATAAAGCCTGACAAAGCCTGAGGGGATTCACTCAGAGAGATCAGAAAGGGGACATGGGTGCAACTAGCTCTGGAACTGTTTACATACGATTCCAAAGAAAATTCCCAAAGAACAACAAAAGCAAGCAACGGAACCTACGGCAATGGGGTCCTACTCCACCACTACGTTTCCTAAGCACTATGGTAGCACTAATAAATCATTTAAAAACATTGAAAGGAGACATGGAAGAAGGGGAAGGTGGTGAAGGAGATAGTTGAAGGCAAGAATAAAGATGTTCATGGTATATGTGAGTGAAGTAAGGAAGGGGAGAAACTTTTAACAAAACCAAAATTTTGATATCAATCAACATTGGGGGAGAAATCAATCAATGGATTTGGAGAGTGCACTTTTAAAGTTCAAAACCCATAAAATAATAATTAATATGCAATGAGAAAGAATTCAGTTTAGAAAGTTTATCTGCGGTTCAATTATATGGTTGCAGATACAGATAAAGGGATAGATTATCCGATTGGCTAAAGTCTTTGTGTGTCATGTATGTGGCACAAAGTGGCTTTAAAGCAATTGATGAAAGTCAGCATGGAATTCTGCATCTGCAGGAGAACTCTCTACTGTTGGTAATCTGGTGAAGCTAACTCCCTTGTCTCCTGTGGTCATTTCCCTTCATTCTAGGGGTCAGTAGATGGAGGGGGTCATGGCAGGGTTGTTCTTGCGGTGGGAGGCACAGGTGGGAGTTAGAGGATGAGGTGAAG